>NC_056745.1:982677972-982762972 GCF_019279795.1 Protopterus annectens | reverse complement strand
GCATATTTTATATACTAAATAATGATACATACATGAATCTAAACTACATATAGTGGATTATTACTTTGATCAGATGTAACACATTAATTCTGCATTCATAACTACTGGTTTACCTGCACTGAACAAAGCAGGAACTTCATACATTATATGCATAATTTGTTTATAGTGAATACAAAAGCATAATGCATAAAAGAAAAGTTAAATAGAATTTCATTACTGTAGTCTACAAAACTATTATTATTTTTTACGTCTTCTGTCAAAATTTAAAATTACAACAGGCCTCCAAAGTAATAGAGAAATAAATGAATTATCAGAAAACCTTGTTAGACAGTACTTCAGAGTCAGACATGGTAATGTCAGTGTTGAAATGCAATGCATGAAAAAGGTTTAAATGGTGTGAAAATATCCGATTTCTGCATATTGGCCTGGACGACAGAACATTATAGTTTCATTCATATCTGAGGATGGCCTGGCAAGCTATGAATTAAAAACAGCACCGCTGTCATTAATTCAAGCAAGATAATCAGAAAAGTCTGAACACTTCGGAGACTTACAGCTGTATTCCTATCTCTGAATGTGTACTTAATTCAGGGAGAAAAACATTTTAAATGCTAGACTTAATTACCACAAAATACAATCAAAGCACCATGCTTTTAAGGGTATTAATCTTTATAATAAACTTGATAATGTGTAATATGTTCCTTACCTTAAAAACATGTCATTACTTATGGTCAAATACATTTATTTTAACAAATACCAAGAAATGCCTGACAGTGCAAAATGCATCTTACTTCATAAACCTGGAAGTAAGTGGAGGGGATGTCTTTGAATGCATTGAAAGTTAGGTTACTACTGATATTTCAACATGAATGTGATTCAGAAGCATTATCTTTATCTGTACCATTACAGGAATCTTTATTTTAAAATTCCTGGATCTTTCAAACTAAAATTCCTGAATTCCTGGATCTCTCAAACTAATTGTCAGTCGCAAAAGCTGTCTTCCACCTCTCCCCTTTTTCTGAAGCATTTAAACATGTCAACTAATTGTAATCTCCTTCACTAAAAAAACTATCTGATGAAGTGTACTGGACGAAAGTGCTCATAAGGAAACTCACTAAACTGGACAGCATTAAGGAGCAATCAGATTGTCCCAAGTTTTTATATCTTTTAGAGAGAATCTCGTTAAAAAGGGTCAGTTTACAAGAACTGCACACTGATCAAGAATTGGACAAGATGTAATTGGCTTTTCCTTCCTTTGTTTCACTTGTTGATCCCATGGGAGCACAATTACCTCCACTGGGTTTGGAAACCCCACAAACTGACAGTAAGAGCTGTTTTGGATTATCCAGCTCAAAAGAGACCTATCCTTACTTACAACCACTTGGCTCGCAACGTTTCTGACACAACACTCTGTAGAGAATTTTTAGCATCTGCTAACTGAGTATATTTCAAAACATACTGACCATGGGGTAATGTGAAGCCCACGTCAGAACGCAAAAGTTCAGTTTGACTAAATAATACACAAGAGCCTATCAAGTGCAAGTAAAACACGTCACACATTTTTGATCGTATTTTTTGTTCATTAGTGAAGGTCAAAAGGGATTATAACACAAGAGGTTCTTACCTTATTCAAGTTTGTTTTTCATATGTTGGCATAGCTTTCAACTTCTTAGCACAAGATATCTGGACAAAGCCTAAAATAATGGGGAGACAAGGCCAAAAAATTGGGACAAAATTTTAAATATTGTACTTATAAACTTAGAAAGTTGCTATAATGACAGGTTTTGTTTGCATGTATTTTCTGAAGGATATTTAGTCTGTGGCTTCGGTCCTCAGTGATTTGCCAGAAAATCAAAAAATTTATGAGGAAAAGACCAAAAATATGAAAAGAAAGTCTGAATATTCGGCAAAAATCTGTACAGTTGAGAGGTATTTTTGCTGGGGTTGGAGGGGGGTATCCCAATACCAAAAGTTAAAAAAGAAGGCCCAACCTCAATGGTAGTTAGTCTTTTAATGACAAAGTAGGACATTCCTGTAATCTTTTTTAGACAGCATGGCATGTTAATGACATGTATGCCTTGTGTTCTTTAAAAAGAAGTCCTAGGCAGCTTTGATTATGACCCTTTTTGGGCATCTGAATTTTACTTTCTTACCAACATCCATCAGTTGTTTGCTCACATTCACTGTACTGGATTCAGACAGCAATGAATCCAAACTGCAATAAAGCCAATATTACCTGAAGTTACCAGATGTTGTTTGGACCATTGTTAATAATACCACTTTTTCACAGATTTCTTGTTTTTTTCCCAGTCTTTTTCTTTTGAAAATCGGCCTGATCATCGTTAGCAGCATAGCGTCCTCATTACCTTTTCTCCTGTTTAATCTGTGCTTTATGTTTTCACTAAAGTTGTAAACCTGCTGGTCAGTATCATTAGTATCACCATGGTCATTGCCAAACTATGTAATGTGCTTATTCTGCTTGTGTAGTTTTCCTGGATTTAGTTAGCTCAAAAAAGTTAATGAAATGTTAGTGAAAAATTATTTTGTAATATATAGTGAATCTGGGGCATCTTCAAAAGTAATAGGAACTTGGAGATCTAAAGTGTATGCATGTTACATGCACTGTCAGAAATATGTGACACTTACTATGGACTTTCATTGCAATATTTTTATCAGTCTGCTGATACAGAGGAAAAAAAAATCATGGATCATGACACACTCATTTTTTCTCATGGTTCATGATCGAGTGCAGTTTCATAATGTATCCCTTAGTTTGATAGACATATTATGGATCTAGGTTGACAAGACAGTTTCTTCCTAAACTTCACAATAGTGTATCAATCTTCTCATCTCCAAATGTCAAGATGCAAGTGATGTTTGATTAGGACAGAACAGCATACACTCTGCAGCCTGTAAGCCTTTTATACTATATGTGTGTGTGTGTATATATATGTATGTGTGTATATATATATATATATAGATATATATATATATATATATATATATATATATATATATATATATATATATCTACACACACACACACACACACACACACAGGAAAACACATAGTACCTTTGTTTACTACGTTTGTTCTCTTTTCATACTTGTCAAGCACCATACTGGGGGGAGGGGTCATTATGAGTGGGATGTCACCACAATAAATGGGGCTCAGTCAAGCATCAAAAGAAGTTTTAAGAGAGATGAGTTAAAGAATTAACTATATGGAATTTTCATCTGGGAAGACACTGTGATGAATGATTCAGACCACTACAAAAATAAGGTAGTGCAACTGACAGATACTGTCCTGAATAACCATAGTCATAAATAAGTAACCCAGTGGTGCAGCAGATAGCATTTTCACCTCACAGCATGAGATTCTCTGGTTTCATTCTCAGCTGGGTGTCATCTGCGCAGAGTCTGCATGTTCTCCCTGTTATCATGTGGGTCTCCTCTTAGTGCAATGATTTCCACCCACATTCCGCAGACAAAGTAGATGGACTGGACACTCTACATTGTCCATAGGTGTGCGCATGCATGCAAGTGTGCGGTGTGGAAGAACAGCCATAGCAGGGCTAGCCACCCAGTGTTGTGATCCTTGGCTCAAGATGATTGTCACTGTTGAAGTCACACCCTGACCCCATGTGCAAAAACAGGAAAATGGGGTTGTGGATGGATGCATGGATCTAAGACACTGGTTCCAGTTGTTAAATTATAGTTTGGGGAAGCATAACCCAAAGTTTGCATTCTATCACAACATCAGCTAGAAAACACAAATGAGAAAGGATGTAGTAGCCGAGGTTAAAATACAACGGTCATGAGGAAAATAAGGGAAAATATACCAAAGCTTATATAGATCTGAAACACTACAGGACACACTCTTGCTGATAAAGCATGCTCCTAATCAAAGCCAGGGTCTCAACTCCATCTAGGTCAAAGTGCATTAGAAGGACAGCAGGTGATCATTTTTAAGGTTTCAGGCCAGTTGACTAGAAGTAGGCCTGTACTCAAACAAGCAGTAGGGCCAGGATTCAGTGCACTAGTGAAATGGTAGTAATAGTTGTAGCCACTGTCGATAGAAAAGGAGAGCTGATGTGTAACAAGGTAAGGCTTCATCACAGGGATATATTCACAAAACAATTTTATAATAAATATATTGAGTTCAGTGACAGAAATATGCAATGAAGGAAATTTTTTGAAATGTAATATGTTTCGGAAGACTGTATACATTGAAACATTTGGTGTAGCACAACTTTTTCATTGCTGTTCATCAAAGGAATACATTTACAAAAAAAGATTTTACAATAAATAAATTGAGTTCAGTGTCACAAATAAGCAAAGAAGGAAATTTTTTGACATTCAATGTGCTTTGGAAGTCTGTATACACTGAAACCTTTGGCGTGGCACAACGTTTTTCATTGCTACCTCACATTACTTGATCTGTATCTGGGGTCACAGCTTGGTGCGTTTTGTGTTGATTGTGCCTTTCTCCCTATGTCTGGGTGAGATTTTGGTGGGTTCTCAGGCTTCTGCCACTGGTCCAAAGACATGCCATAGATAAATTGTCATTCCTGTAAGTTACCTTTATGTGTGCATGTGTGGTGTGAGTGCAGTCGTATTCAGGTCAAAGTCCACTGCCTTATATCCACTAAATGACAGCATAGATTCTGGCTCCCTCATCACCCTGAAATGGATTGAGTAACCAGAAAATGAAATGAATAAGTGGATGAATGAATGAATGAACTGGGCATTAAAGAGATAGTGTATTCCGTAAGTTCAGTTTTGGAAATGCAGATGGTGGGATGGACTATTCTGCTGTTCAGCAGGATGCAACTGTGTACATGCTATGCCCTAGGATGTGACATTATAAACTTCAGCAACTCAAACTCAATAAAAGGAATGCCAGAAAGCATAAAAACTACAAGAATATGTTGAATGTGTTATTATTCTCATATCAGATGTAACATTCATCAGTCCCTCAAAATTAATTTGGTATGTTTTTTCTTACCTGCAATAATTTGAATGTATCAAAATATATTTGAATATTTTTTATACTTAAACATAACAATTTTAATCTTCTAGCAACCAAAATGTCTGTGCTAACATGCTGAAGGATGAAAAGCATGAACCAGAAAGTGTTGGTTTACTTCTTGAGCTGGGCTATAATGTCATGATTTCATTTTGCCTGGTAAAAGAAATGAGCATAGATACTGCTTTATTACTATGGGTTAGTGTGATTTGTCTTAGAATGTAAATATCTGTAAAAAAAAACATGAGAGGGTAGGCTGGGGTTGGCTTCTGAAAAATGCACTACCATTCATGCTTTGGTGAGAAATGGCACCATCTTGTCTCTTGTAACAGTTAAGTAAAGGTTCAATATGAAAAATGTGTTATGCAGTTTAAACTGGTGATGCATCTGAATGCTTCAGGGTGTGTTTCTCACTGATATCATAGAAATAACTGACAAAAACTGCATCTGATATAAGCTACTCCGGAAATTATCCCTTGTAACTATAATAAATAAAATGTCCTTTCTTCCTTCCTCTACTACCTGCATATTTATTTATTTACATTTGCTAACTGGGTAGTGTCCGAATGGGTTGAAAAAAACCTGTTTTCAGTGGAGACCCGGGGAGAAAAGCTCCACAACAAAAAGAACATTATTAAGGTACAAGTAGTAAACTTAGTTTACGTAGTACATTGCTAACAATATGTAAATGAGCTTAATAAAAATATTAAAGCAAAATATAATAACAGAATACAATATAAACATGCATGTTTCAGGCACACAGGAATACTTTTTTTTTTTTTTTTTACAATATGTATGAGGTACATATGTCATGTAGCTTTACAAGGTAAGTCACTTCTGAAAAAACAAAATTGGTCATGTAGCTTTACAAGTTAGGTCATCTGAAGGAACAAAGATTAATAAAGATAAGACAGATAGTGGGATGGCCCTATGTGGGATGAGCACTATTTGGGCTAACATGTATGAGATGAGTGGGGAAAAAAGGAAGATTATTAGGTGGGAGCAATACAGGGGCATAGCCAATTATCATTTAAATAGTCCTTCAGGGTAGTTTTAAATGTGGACAGATTGGGGTTTTTAGTTATCTGTTGAGGAAGGGTGTTCCAATCTTTGGCTATTTTATGGGAATAGAGGGAGTCTCCATGATAGTTGTGAGATGAGTTACTTTTAGCATTAGTTTGTTGGCTAACCTGAGGAGCCTACAGTTTGTGTTTGGCTGGATTAGGTTTGATAGAGCTGGGCAGTCGGTAGGGTTGAATATGATTTTATGGGCAAGTGAAAGTTGCTTTGGTAATAATTGGTTGGGAAGTTCATGCTGTAGGTGGATTGGACACTCTAAATTGCCCCTATGCATGAGTGCGTGCATGTGTGTCCCTTCTGTAGGTGGATTGGACACTAAATTGGTCCTAGGCATGAATGTGTGCATGTGTGTGCCTTTTGTGGAAGGTTGGGCACCGGCAACTCGACACCATAAAACTCCAATCATGAGCGGACAGGTGATCAACTGTGGCGACCCCTAACCGTGAAAAGCTGAAGAAGAAGAAGGTTGGGAAGTTCTAGCCAGTTGAGCTGTTGGAGAGCAGTGCAGTTATGTGTTCTGTGGGGTTGGTTGGTTCCTTAGGGACTGTATGGTGCCATTCATGCTAGTACAAATGGTCAATAACTTAAAATAATTCTGAAAACGTGTTTAAACAGAGCATATTACTGGTGGTAATGCAGTGTGGTGAAGGAATCATATGATTCTATATGTTGTTTTTGAGTCATTCTGAATAGACAACACATTTCAGTCTTTATTAAGTATATAACTGAGTATTAATGTACAGTGTCGTGTACTGCTGCTGTTATTGCAAGGGCATTCTTCCATGTTCTATTTATTATTTACCCATTATAAGGCATGCATCAACCTCTTTTGATTACCAACGAAATCAATTCAGGGTCACAGGAAACCAACACATAAGACACACATGTATATGTACACACGTGCGTGCGCGCACGCACACACACACACACACACACACACACACACACACACACACACACACATACACACACACACACACACACACACACACACACACACACACACACACACACACACACACACACACACACACACACACACACACACACACACACACACACACACACACACACACACACACACACACAGACACACACACACACACACACACACAGACACACACACACACACACACACACACACACACACACACACACACACACACACACACACACACACACACACACACACACACACACACACACACACGCACTCATCAGCAATTTGGAGGAATGCCAGTTCACCTGCAGCATGATTTTAGGGTGTGAGGAGAAACCAAAGCATGCAGAGAAAATCCACACAGACACAGGGAAGACCTGCAGACTCCAGAAAGAACCAAACTGGAAAACTAAGTGTTGTGAGATAACAATGCCAACTGTTGCACTATTGTGCTGCCCTGTACTCTATCATCATATTAAAAGTTATGACTTTTTTGAAAAGTATCTATCTGCCTCCTTAACATCATCAGATTGGTAGCTACAGATCTTGCAAATACCCAAAAGGTATACTATAAATGCAAGAAGAATAACTCTGTTAATGTTAACTGTATTTGCACACAAGAAACCTCACACTAAATGCAACAGTTTTTAAAAGTAACTGTAAAGTACACCCCCAATTAACCTGACATCTGTAAAGAAATGCTTCCAATTTCTTGTTAATGTATCACAAAAAAGTAGATTCTTTCTTATATTTGACATTTTTTGTCCTGAAAATGGACTAAATATTTATTCCTATGGTATTCTGTTTCACACCAAAATGTAGTTCTGCATTTCATTTTCAGTGTAATACGGCAACTAGCACTTAAGGTCTTTATTTAGTCTTGTTATTATCAGTCAAATCCCTGGATATACTGTGTCAGTATGACTCAGTATTTCCTTCTGTGCAGGAATTAACACATTTTCTACAGCACAGTCACAGTGCAGCGTACAATTTGCAAACTACATTGCTTTAGAGGCCTTTGGTTGACCCCCTCAAAGTTGCCACTCAACCATCAGTTGTGAATGACAAAGGATTTCAAAGATAAAAAATGTAAATCTTGAAAATACTAAAGAATGACTGAGCCATAGCAAAGGGGTGAAATCTACTGTTTGGTAAACAAATACAAGGTTTAACCTAATGACAGGCTAAAGGAAACATCATGGATGTACATGTTGGGTGGGCCTTGAAGACATTACAACCATAACACAACACAATTCACTGTTTATTTGGATTTAAACGGCCACAGCCTGCTAACTTCTTGGGTCATCAGAAGACATAGTTTAGTTTTCCATGGCCAGAATGGTTGAGTTGTATAAAAGACATGGCTACATATTATGCTTCAACAAATGTTATGCACTCTGATGTCAATGGATATTCTTTTTTAAGGGACAAAACATATCCAACTGCCAGGGAAATATGCTATGATGTTAATGTACAGTTTTTTAATACTAAACAAGAAAATAATTTAAGAAAAGTAAAATAAAATAAAAAAAGCCACATATTAAGGAGTAAGGTATATTAATGCAAAATATTATGAAATCAACTTCTATGCACACATCATCTACCATGTCTACATATTTTTACCACAGAACATGCATCATACTTTACTGCATTCCCATGTCATGCCCTAAAACAGGGATGTGGTGTCATGCAATATGCTGTTTCTAAGTTAAGCAGATACACTGCAAGACAAATGCTGTTAAGAAAAAAGTAAGTGAACACTAGTGATAAATCTGAATTCTAAAGCAAATCTTTTGCACTTCTGCATCAGGATATGTAAAAACATGCACATTCCAGTCTGGGAGGTATTTGGGGTGAAGGCTGCAAACACTGCTATAGAACATGTTTAGAGTTCAGCTGGGAATGGCGATACAGTGATGCTGACAGAGAGCCGAGTTTTTAATGAATCAGCAGGTGCTGTTAAGAGATAGTTTGGAGAGTGGCAATGCTTTTCTTAGAGGCAGAAACAAAAACTGGAAGCCCATACTCAAATTGAGAAAGGAGAACTCCTTTGTCAATGTAGAAAATGCATATGAGTATACGCCATAAGCTTCCCTATCAAAACTAGTCTCTTGCCCTTCTACATCACTTGTGCGGCTCACAATACATCCTCTGAATGCCTGCAGAGAACTGTCTTGATATATAAGCTTCTTGTGCATAATTTGATTAAAATTCACATTCTCTGTTTATTACAGTATCGCTTTCCTTGTTGCATTCTATCAGTGCTCCAATGCCAAAGAAAAGCAATTTGTTCCTTATAGGATTAGATCTGTTGTCATTTTCTTTCATTCCTGAATATATTGGTCTTACATCCAACTCAGCCAATCTCTTTAGACTCTTGGATCTGACTCCATTTACCCATAATACCCCTTAGTTGCCGACTACCTCGGATCTCATTTGCTGCTCTAATGATTTGGTCAGGATTGTGTTCTCTCTTGAGCTCTACAGTGCATTGTTAGGTATTATAAGTAAAAACAGAATTTATTTTTTCTATTTCTTCTACTTCAAATTTGTATGTATTTAACCCTTCTTCTTACCTTTGGGATAACATTTAGGTAGTTTGTTGTACCATAGTTGGTACTAGGCCTTTTCTTTCTGTACCTCAATGTATTCTTTCTAACATTGTTGGTAGATAATCTTTATTTTTCTTTGCTTCTTTGCTAAAAAAAAAAAAAGAAAAAAAATTATATAACAACTTTTACAGTTTCCTCTAGCTCGGCTTTAATTCAAGGGCAATAAGTGACAGGCAGATTAAGTTGTTCCTGAATGGCCTTTTGCCAGCTTCTTCCTCCACTACTGCTTTAACTTCTGGGGCTCAAACCCCTTAAAAAAAGCAGAGGTCATCGAAGCCCAAGGAGTACAGGAAATGCTCTCCTAAGTGGTCTCCCGGACCTACTGCTTTTTCAGATCTGCCCTCTAAAGTCAAGAAAGTGTCAGATCCAACAACCTCTACAGATAATTCTCCTTGGATCCGGATTTCTAGATTTTCTTTGGAGCCCATGTCTCCTAGACTTAGGTCTCTATTTTTACAGGAGACTCCCAAAAAGTCATCCCACCCTCCTTCCATATCATTCTCAGTGAGGTCCTCCCAAAGTCTTTCCAAGGCAGATGTGGACAGTATGATGTGTAAATTCCTTAGAGCATAAATCCATATAGGGGTGTTGCTGGCTCATACTCCCATTGGATCTGTGAGCCTTCAGCCACCTTCATACCCCATAGTAATTCTTTCTCTGATCTGACCCATAGTTTTGGACCAGTGGATTCCCAAGAGCTTCAAGATCTGAAGTGTCAGATCCAAAGATACCATCTTTATCTTTGACTTCGATAGTTTCCCTGAGCCATTCGGCGCCAATCCCCACTGAGCAGGATGTGTCCTGCTGTCAAATAGACGGTGCCAGATCCAGGGAATTGGCTTCAACTTTGAGGTTTTCAGAGCTGTTGCTTCCCCTTGGAGCCACAGTGCTGGACAGCTTGGGTCCGACTGCCTCCTTAAAGGGGAGACCTGGAAGGGGTGGAAAACTAGCTCATCCGAGAGTTTTGGCTCTCATTCTGCCTTTGAGGTAGTGGACAGGGTTTTCTCCCATCCCTGGGAATCATCTACTCTCACTTCCTCAGATTCTATACTCATTCCCCCCAATGGATTTGAGCTCTAAGTCTCATCACACTTTTCCATAGGGGAAGGCAGCCCATAAGAGCTTCCAGACAGTCCCCGTTCAGGAACTTCCATCTCTTCCGATACCTCTCCAGAACATCCCACTGAAGAGGTCCATCAGAAGAGAACATGCAAGAGGAGGGCCTTAGATTCCTTTCAGGAATCTTTGACCAAGGACACTGATTTTGATGTGGGAGAAGGGTCCCCTAGGTCTCCACCTGAGGATGTCTCCTTTGGAGACATTTTAGAGATCCTGTGCCAAAAAGGTGGTTGGGTCTCCAAAGCCCTAACCAAGAGAAATTGGTATTCCTGCAAGCCTTCAGTTCTGGCCCGTCTATGTCTTGGCTTACCCCCCCCCTCGGCAGATGACCTTATAGACCTTGTCTCCCACTGAGTGTGGAAGGAACCAGACACCATGGAGCCTATCCCTCATCAACCAGACAAGATTCTAAGAGCTCCCAAAGATGGACAGCATTTGAGTAAGGGAATCCCTGTAGATGCCTTGGTTATGGTAGCAGTCACCAAAAAGAAACTAGCCAAACACAGTTTCTCTGTCCACACTCCTAACAGTGTCTAGGGCATTGGACAGATTTGGAAAGCATGTTTATGCTTCAGAGACCTTTGTCTTGTAGTCATTTAGTTACCTGGTACATTTTACAAGATTACAGAGGGACTTAATCAAGGAATGCTCTAAGTCTACCCTAGGGACTATGTCCACAGTGGACAAGAAAACTTGCTCCTCACAACTGGCCACCTTACAATCTATATATAAGTATCCATGAGGTTAATATCTCACACTGCTGAAGGTTCCTTATGGGCTGCTGGTTCAGTCATAGACATCAGGAGACGTATTGGATGAGATTGTGTGATTTTGCGGAGATCTTCATCACAGATCTTCCCTGTTTGGGCCAAAAGTTAAAGACACACTTCCTACAATGAGCAAGATGGAAAGACTTTCTGCTGTTGGAATCCATTTCTCTACCCCACAAAGATCTTTCTCACGGAATCAGCATGGTGATAAGAAGATGTGGTTCTGAAAATCTCAAGGACCTTTTCAAGACTTATGTGGTGACTTTTCTCCCAGAGGCAGAGGGGGAAATAATAATGGAAGATGCCTTCCTTGCTATAGAGGAGGTCTGCAGAACCAAGAGTCTCAATTACTCTTTCTCAGACAAGCTGTTTCAGCGATCCTGAAAGGTTGCCCAGCTATTTTTCTCTGGAGGCAGTCAGGGGGTGATTTTCCTTGTACCCAAAAAGCCTAGACAGCCATCACAAGAGATTCTTGGATGCAAAGGATCATATCCAGAAGGTACTTTATTCGCTTTTCAGAAAACTCCTCACAAAAGAGACATCTCCCCAATGTTCCACTCAATCAGAAGGAGTTAGCTACCTTAGAAATGCAAAAGCTGTTAGAAAAGAGAGTTATCCAAAAGGTCCCACCAGATCAAGCAGAATTTGGAATTTACTCAAGGTTCTTTTTAGTGCCAAAGAAATCAAGGATTTCAGTCATTTAAATCAGTTTGTAAAGAACTGAAAGTGCTGATTGGTCATGGTTCAGTCCATTCTACCTCTACTACAGAAGGACGACTGGATGTGCTCTATAGATCTTCAAGATGTTTACTAGCATATCAAAATAAACAGGTACTCTTAAAGATATCTGCACTTTCAGTTGGAAGCCAGCCATTACCACTTCATAGCCCTTCCCTTTGGTTTCACCACAGCCACCAGGATGTTCACGAAATGTATGGCAGTGGTGGCAGCTCATCTCAGACTGCACAAATTCAGAGTGTTTCTTTATCTAGCCAACTGGTTCCTTTCTGCACCAACCAAGCATCTTCTACAAAAGGTCAGGGATTACTTACTCCAGTGGTGTCATTTCCTAGGGATCACAGTAAATCTTTCCAGCTCCCAACTTCAACCAGTTCAAGTCTTGGAGTTTTATAGGAGCTCTTCTGGACACAGTCAGACTGGTTCTTCAACCCTTATGTTTGATGGCTCTGGTGATCACCCTATTACCTACAGCTCACTTTCACATGAGACTTCTCCAAAGGACCCTGTTTGTACAATGTTTAATGCTTCACCATTCTTTGAAGTTTCCTATAAAGTTTTTGCGAGCCTGCAAGGAATCCCTACTTTGGTGAATCCAGTCCAATGAGCTTTATCAGAGATAGCCATTTATCTTTTCTCTCCCAAAGGCCATGCTAACCATAGATGCCTCCCAGCTGGAGTAGGGGGTGGGCATTTCTTGGTATGGACTGTTGAGGGTACATGGTCCCCAGAAGAGACTAATTTGCATATCAATTTATTAGAGATGAGAGCAGTTCTATTAGCACTGCAGGCCTTTCAGAACTCTCTCCCTCTAGGTATGATTGCAATCCACACAGACAATATGTCAGTGGTTTGGTACATCAACAGATGGGGGGAGGGGGGCAAATCTTATCCCTTTTGCTGAGAAGCAATGAGAGTTTGGCAGTGGGCAATCTCCTCCAACTGCTCTCTTGTAGCAATGCATATTCCAGGGGAAATCCAGCATCTTAGCCAACAATCTCAGCAGAACCATCCTTATGCCACGAGTGGTCTCTCAATCCTGTAGTGACGGAAATGATTTTTTGCCACTGGGGACAACCTTGCTGCTACCTGTTTGGATCTCCCTTCAACAAGTGCAGCAGGTTCCTTGCCCTAATTCCTCCTCAGAGGGAGTCATTGAGAGATGCTCTAAGTCTGTGTTTGGCCCATGGTCTCCTGTATGCTTATCCACCCCTTCCCTTAATACCCACATTTCTCCAGAAAGCACAACGGTTGAAGAGCAAGGTAATCCTCATTGCCCCTTCGGGCCTTGGCAGGTGTAGTTCCCATTCCTATGGTCTCATCCTCTGTCTGCCTTGGACACTGGAACCCAGTACAGATATACTATCACATCAATCGGGAATGATTCATCCAGACATTCAAGGCCTCAAATTAACTGCATGGTTTCTCCAATTCTAGTGATGACTAGACAGTCCTGGCTTTCCTCTCCAGTTCATCAGATTTTATCCTCATCGTAAAAACCTTCTTCTAGAAAGATTTACAAGAGTTAAGTGGAAGAAAATGTTATATTGGATGGAACAAAAAGCTGGATCCCTGTACAGCCCCGATTCCTGCTGTATTAGATTTTCTGGCTTCAATTTATTCAGGGTGGTGCCAGTTTCTCCATAGTGAAAGTCCAGCTTGCAGCCATCACTGATAGGACATAATGCCTTCCCACTAGCTTCTTATAAAATTTGTAAAGGTTTTCTGAAGAGCACTCTTCTGCATAGACCTCCAGTAAGATACCCTACTCCAGCCTGGGATCTTACTCTTTTATTACAAACTTTAATCCAATCCACCTTTGAACTTTTGGCTAAGTCAGACCTAATACTTCCCTCTTGGAAAAAAATTTTCTTGCTGCCATTAAATCTGCAAAGTTAGTTTCTGAACTACAAGCACTTTCATCAAGACCACCTTATTTGGTTTATCACAAAGACAGAGTGACCTAATGTACAGACCCTTCCTTCCTGCCAAAAGTTGTTTCTGAGTCAAACATGAATCAAGCAATCAATTTACCAGTCTTCTTTCCAAAATTTGACAATAAAAACACACAGTTGAACATACCATCATGAACAGAGCACAGATTTCACATAAAAACTTTAATGCAACAACGCCTGAAGGATCTGAAGAAGGCTAAGGCCGAAAGTGCTTGCCCGGTTTGCCTATTTTATTAACATTGTTGCATTGAAGTTTTTATGTAAAATTTGTGCTCTGTTCATGGTGGTACATTCAACTGTCTGTTTTTAAAGTTGTTTTGGATTTGGACTACCTTCGGTGGTGTGACTATTTTTCCTTACGTGAAATTTGACAATAAGTGAGAATACATACTACATCTTTTAGCTGTACACAGACAACTTTGTTTTTACCAACATAGAATGAAAGGATATTAAAAAACTGATCAACTGTTTCTTTATTTTACTAAAAACAAATTGGGAAACTAGTATCTGAAGTTAGCTAAATGAATAATCAACTGCATTTCCTTTGTATATTCTGTAAGAAGACTGTCCTTAGCTAAATCTCCAAAGGCTCATATGAATAGATCCATGGCTACATCACATCATCTGCCTTTTGGGCCAGAGTTTCAACAAATGACATTTATGCTCCAGACACTTGGTACAATTCCCATACCTTTATTGCTCATTAAAAGTTGGACATCGTATCCAGGAACAGAGCGGTTTTGGCTCTACAGTTCTCCGGAATATCCTTCCATGAGAACCACCTGAGATTATTGTAGCTGGGTACTCTGTCCCAAACTATGAGGAATGAATGAAAATGACAACATCACATGTTAAAGTTATGTACTCACCATAACTATGCATCTGTGTTTTCCATTTTCATTCTTCCTCAACTCCCCACCCTCCTTCCCCTATCCTTACCTTTTGGGAGTGACCTGATGATATATATGGGAACCATTGTTCCCAGTTTGAGCCCCTATTCTGTCTCGATTCTGTATCTTGATACAATTATAATTATTAGTATATGTATTTACTCCTTCAGGGATATTTTTCAGCAGCAAATTTCATCTAAGGTAATCTGGCAAGTAAGGGGACAATACGGGTAAAGGGTGGAGCTCGAGATTTGGAGCCAAGAATGGTGAGTACATAACTTTAATTTTCCTCAACTACTTATCTGGGAAAATAACTTTTTTCACTGTAGTTTTTTAAATAATTTTTTTAGCTGAAGATCCAGTGGCATTAGACATTCCCTGACCTTTTCCCCTCATATTATTCATTCGCCCTTCCCTCCATTTACACAGGAAAGCTGTTTTAGGGTGCACCAGTCTTCCTTTCTAAGTGACAGTGATTTAAAAGGGTCAACTGCCTGCTAATTAACTTAAGTTATTTCCATATGTGATGCAAGCATTGTATCTCCAATGCTGTCATCTTTAAGTGTGCACATATGTCTGTCTTTTTGGGTACCCTCAGAATATATATGACTCTGCCCATATGGAAATTGAGTAAATATGTGGCCACTCAATTGTCCATGCAAGTGACTCTCTAACAACAGTGATGGTACTTAAATACAGATCTGCAGTGTCACCAGTAATGTAATAGAAGCATACATCTTGCTTCTGCAGCAACTGTCTGACACCATAATTTGCAAATACTCATGGAAGTAAAATAATAACATAACACATAGCATCTGTATCCCAGTTACTCCTTTATCTGGCAAAGGTGATTGAAGGAGTAGGTAATAACTGAAGTCATGTCTTGGTCATCTAAATAAAGACTTTAAATTATCAATTTGCTAACAAAGATACAAGTCATTACTGTATGGTATAAATGCAAGTATAACAAATTACCAGTCAGTACATGTTAAACATTCCAATTAACAGTTTCAGAATATTAAAAAATCAATATCTTATTCACTTAAAAATAATTGTAGGAAATAAAATTCATTATTTAAAGTAGCGTATGCCACCGTAATGAATTTACATATTAAATAAGCTTCAGGATACAAAGTTTTATGATAACTGCAATACTCAGATCTCCCCTTTTATGACAACCATGCGTCTTAAACCTAGCAATTTTAATTAATTTATTTATGCTCTTTTAAATATGCTATGAAGTTATTAAGATCATTACGTAAAGTTGCTTCTTTTATGTTTGAACACCTGACATCTTAGGTGTCTGGTAGTCATACTTTTATAAGCAAAATTACATTTATATCAGCCCTTGTAAACCACAAGGTCAGAGGTTTTTCACATTAAATTATTTAGCAAAATTTGCCATCACATAAGACGGTCTTATTTTATATAGAAGCTTGTAGAGAGTGGAATTATCACATATAAACATGTCTAGTGATAGTTGAAAATTAAAAATAGTTCCCATTACTAATATCTACATATTGTATTAGTTAAGTAATGTATCACTAAATTATGAATGTTGGTAGCACATTTAAAACAGACCTGAGGAAAAAGCTGAACTTCATTTCCTGCTATAAATCAATTTTTCACATACACCACTGCACGTTTATTGCTTAGTGTTGCAAACTTTCTAGCTAGACCTTTTATATAGGTTCATAGGTGTGTACTAGACTAATGGCCCTGGAGCCTTTACAAGCCTAGCCCATAGGATTACACTGGCATTGTGCCACCCATTAGTTCCCAGTGCCTCTGTCAAGTGTCAAGTAGAGCCACTGGAGTGATCCCTGGGATGAATTTAGCCCATAGGATTACTCTGGCATTGTGCCACCCATTAGTTCCCAGTGCCTCTGTCAAGTGTCAAGTAGAGCCACTGGAGTGATCCCTGGGATGAATTTAGCCCATAGGATTACCCTGGCATTGTGCCACCCATTAGTTCCCAGTGCCTCTGTTGAGTAGAGCCACTGGAGTGATCCCTGGGGTGAATTTTCTATTTCCCATCCACTCATCAAGATTTCTCTTGAAGAGGGCCAGTGAGGTGCTCTGTTTGACATATATGGGAAGTCTATTCCATAGCATGGGCAGTCTCTGGGTTATGAACCTGCCCTCCAGCATGTTCTGTTGATTGTGGTAATGAGGTTGAGGTCTCTGGAGCATGTGGTGCGGAGGGGACTGGGATTTCTTTAGATGTAGCATTTCTAACAGAGCTGGGTCAGACATGGCTTTGTAAGTCAAGCAGAGATCGCCTCTGAGTAGGCGATATGAGACTGAGAATAGTTGGAGATTTTTGAGTCTGTCCATATAGGACAACTGTCTAAAGCCTAGGTTCACCTTTGTGAGGTACTTTGGTGGCCTCTCCAGTTGCTTCAGGTGTCTAAGTGAGGTAGATGCCAAATGGGGCATTGTACTTGATGAGTGGCCTAATGAGGGAAGAGTAGAGGGAGACAATGAACTCTTTCTTCCTGGATGCAAAACCCTTAGTAATGAGATGTGCCACATAGCACTTTCTGACCACAGGGGCAATATGGTGGTCAAAAGAGAGATTGCTGTCCACCTGTGTTCCCAGATCTCTTATAATGCCTTCTGTGTTCAGTGGACTACCATCGATGTGATAATGCATGGGTACCAAGTTTTTCCTAAAGGAGTGGACGACACATCTTTTGGCATTGAGCTTAAGGCTATATATATATATATATATATATATATATATATATATATATATTGTTTTTTTTTTTTCATATTAACAAAATAATCAGAAACTAACCTTCCTTATCTACTTCACAGTATGCTGATGGTTATCAGATAAAGGAAAATAAGACTTGAATTGTGTTTTAAAATATTACAACAAGGTTTTACCGTTTGTATTCCACAGTGCCAGTTTTCTACATTTTCTCCTAACTGCTTTGACGCATGGTACTTTAGCATACATATTGCATCCAAGATGTTTATTTGCACTACATTTCTTACCTACGGTATTTTCCCTTTCATGTTACGTTGAAAGCACTGTAAACCATGGTTAGTTACCTATACTGGAGAAAGATGAAACAACTAGCAGGGAGAAGAAAAAGTTACCATGAAATAGGAATATTTCTCAAGCCGAGTATTAGGTCTTTCTTTTATCTTTAAATACTATGTGGACTGAAATCAAGACCAACACCTGACCTTGTATTCATAATGCTAATTATTCTTCAAAGATGTAAAAAGATGTAGATTTTCTATCATTTCTGCATGTGAAACATTAATTTTTTTAAATATTTTTGATTCACATGTGGTTTAAATGCAGACAAGCTGATAATATGTTGTAAGTGCCATTAGCTATAATTAAAATCATGAAGGCATTGTGTTGGGCCAAGGGCATGAAGCCAAGCTGTGGGATTTACTGAACATAGGCAGTTCTAGAAAAATGCCTGCACACGTAGAATCTAAATGTAATGATATGACAGCCAACAGTGTTATTGATTGTAAAATACTATAGCAACAAATTGCACATCAGTGGAGAATGCCAGAAAGGATCATGGTGTACGGAATAGCATGTTTTCTTTTCTTGCAAGTGCAATCTATCAACCAAATGTATTGATGGCAGAAGAAGCTGTACTAGCTGTTAAGCAAGGTCCAGTCAGATGGTAACTAGTCTGGCGCCATAACAGGAAGCATCTTAGTCATATCTCTGACAGTGATGGACAGATACCACTTGGACAGAAGACTGAGAAGTGACATGCCATCATGTGAAACATGAAGCATATAGGTGATTCACATCCTCTTAAAGTACTCCTGTCATTGGATATACATGCATTTGGAAAACTATATCATCACCTGGGTGACATCATAGGCTTGTCCCAGAATGCAGCCTCTGGCATTTTAGATGAATCCCTGACTATTATGTACGGTGAGGATGCAAAATATATAGTTCTCATCAATGCCAGCTAAATGACATTTGGTAGGGTTACGGGGATTCAGTTAAACAGCACAACTTTGCTTGTCCTGAGACAACTGCAGCCTTCTTGTGACATTACTAAGCAGGTTATTATAGGTTCAAGTGTCAAGTAGTAGTTCATACTAGGCTATCTGCCCTAGGGCATTTATAAGCCTAGCCAGAGTGTGTATGGCTTTCACCACCCATTTTAAATAAATTTTGCTATGCCCTTTTTCGAGGTTAGTATACTGTGCCTCTGTCTAACAGTGACACAGAAGTGATACCCGGGGTAAACCTACAATCTCCCATCCACTCAAGATTCCTCTTGAAGAGAGTCAATGAGGGACTCTGCCTAACCTGGACTGGGATTTTATTCCAGAGTGAAGGGAGCCTCTGGGCTATGAATCTGTCCCTCCAGCATGTCCTATTTATTTCAGTGCTGAGGTTCAAGTCTCTCGAGCACTTAGCTCGATGTGATTTGGATTTTCTGAAGTGCAGCATGTCCATTAATTCTGGGTTGGACATGGCTTTATACGTCAGGCACAGATCGCCTCTGAGCAGGCGGTATGCCACTGAGTAGAGCTGGAGTTTCTTTAACCGGGCAGCATATGGCATCTGTTTGAGCCCTTTGATCCTCTCGGTGAGGTACCTTTGGGGTCTTTCCAGTTGCTACAGGTGTCTGGTAAGGTACATCCCAAAAGGGGCATTGTACTCAATTATGGCCCTGATGAGGGATGAGTAAAGAGGCACGATGACCTCCCCTGATCTATATGTGAATCCCTTCATGATTAGGCGGGCTATATAAAATGTTTTTCTAACCACTTTGGCCACGTGGTTGTCAAATGAGAGACTGTTATCAACTTGGGTCCCCAGGTCCCTAATTACTTCTTCCGTACTTAATGGATTACCGCCTATGTGGTAATTTGTGGGCACTTTGTTTTTGCCAAAGGGGATGACTATACACTTTTTGGCATTTAGCTTGAGGCCATGGCTCTGGCACCCGTTGTCTGTTTCTATAAGGCCCTTTTGGAGGATGCTTGTGTCGGATGGAGAGTCGATTATGGCACCCAGTTTGCAGTCATCTGCGAACTTGGTCAGCCACAGTCCTTCCATCTTGGCCTGTACCTCCGAGAAATATATACCGAACAAGAGAGGTCCCAGGACTGAGCCTTGTGGGACGCCACTTGTAACTGGTTTGGAGACTGACATGGCTCCAGCAATTCTAACCATGTGGGTTCTGTCCTTGAGCCAGTTTGCAACCCATCTAGTAACATAGGGGTTTATATTTAAGCTGGTGAGCTTATCTATAATGCTCGAGTGGGGTATTGTATCGAAGGCTTTTGCGAGGTCCAGGTAGGCTGTGTGGACCACCTTCCCCTCGTCAATGGCCTTGGTGACTGTTTCAAAGAAATCAACTAGGTTTAAGAGGCAGGATCTGCCCTTAACAAAACCGAACTGGGTAGGATCCAATGTCTGTAGGTCCTCAATATCTTTATTTATGAGGTCCATGATGATCCTTTCCATAGCTTTGCAGACCAAGCTAGTCAGGCTTATGGGGTGATAATTTCCTGGATCTGATGAGGCACCACCTTTGTGGAGAGGGACCACTGTTGCTGTACGCCACTCTTTGGGTACATATCCTGTAGTAAGGCTGAGACTGAGCAGTAGTTTTATGTTCAGGTTTAGCTCTTCTTGGAGTTCATGTAGGATGCAGCCCAGGACACCATCTGGTCCCATTGATGCTGTGTTTTTTGCTTTGGAGAGGGCGGCTCTTACCTGAGCATCTGAGATGTCAGGAGGGCAGCACTCTGCTGGGATAGATATTTGCCCTTTTGGTGGGGAGGGTGGGCAGAAGTTTGCGTTGAACCTGTCAGCTAGGATGTTGGCAATGTCTGTAGGTTCGGTGTATTTTTTGTCATTTTGCACTAATTCTGAGCATATCTGGGAATTCCCACCCAGGTTCCTAACATAACTAAAGAAAGCCTTGTGATTATCCTTAGCGTCCTGTGCAATTGTTCTCTCTAAGCTGGCCTTAGACGATTTTATGAGTGCCCGCAGTTTTTTGCTAATACTGATCAGAGATGCCTTCCCTTTTTGGGATTTTGCTCTATCATGTAGTAGCTTTCTCCTTCTATTGTATAGTTTTGTTTATGGCTGGGGTCCACCAGACAGGACGTCTGCCTTTGGAGGATTCGGTCTTGGTTTTATTTGGGATTGCATGATCCATGCATTCCTGAAGGTGTTCATAGAATGCGTTTATATAAAGGATTCTGCGGTCTGGGCCGTATTTTCCACAGGCCCGGGGGCTTTGAAGGATTCCACCTCGGTTTTGAGGAGTGTGAAATTTGCTTTAGAGAAGTTTTTCACTGTGGTTTTCTGGGCAGGGGGTGGGGTCGGGATGTGAATATCCAGTGAGATTAGTTTATGGTCTGATCTTACAGTGAGGGATACACTTCTGTTCTGGAGCATAGAGTCCCCATGTTGGTGATGATCAGGTCCAGTATGTTTTCCCCTCTTGTGGGACTGGTAACAAGTTGTTCCATAGCATTTGAGTTTATAAATTTTAGGAACCTTTGGGCTAGGGTGTTGGAGCTAGAGTAATGCTCCCAGTCTATGTTTGGGTAGTTGAAGTCGCCCAATATAATGGTGTTTGGAGAGACCTTCATATTTTCCAGTGTTCTCAGGAAGGCCAAGTGGGGTTCCTGGGTTTGGGAGGGTGGTCTGTAGCAGGCTATAAACTGGAAGGCAGTTTTACCCACTGTTAGTTGCACATGGATAGTCTCTGATGCTTTGTGCTATGCCACCAACCTGGAGGTGTGGGTATCTTTGACGAATATTGATACTCCCCCTCCTTTTGTGGTTCGGTCCAAGTTTTGGGGCCGAAAAGCATGGCATGAGGTATAACCTGGTAGTGCTGGGGTGCTCTCGGGAGCCTTGAACCAGGTTTCTGTTACTGCACAGATATCAATGTTCTCCATGCTAAGGAGAGTTTCGAGTACGTGCATCTTGAGGTTTAGACTTCTGGCGTTGTGTAGCATTACTCTTAGTTTCTTATCCCTTGTGATACCTATGGAGGCGGGTTTGTCTTTTGAGCCAAGCCTAAAAAAGGCACTATGGGGGTAGCACGAGCCTTTGCCAATATCCGAAAGCCCAGGGGTGACAGGTGCAAGCTGTCCCTAGCAAAGCATCGTGGCTTGTCGAGCATGTCATCCCAGGCTGACAGGCATTGGATCCCCTTTGAATGACACCAATACTTAAGCCAATTGTTGAAATTGATCATCTCATCTTCATATTGTGGCATCATTCTTGGTGAGGGTAAGATGCTACTCAAGGTCAGGGTCATACCGGCCTGGGCTAAATGCTCAGAGAGCTCCTCTATGTCTCTTTTTATGCAGTCCAGGGAGGTACGTCTCAGGTCATTCACATCAGCATGGACAATGACTGAGTCATATTTGTACTTGCCTTGGAGTGACCTGAGTGCTTGTGTTATGTGGCGGATCCTAGCGCCCAACAGGCAGCTCACCGTGACCTTCTCCTTGTTCAGCCTGGTAAGCGGCATGTCAGTGTGCCTGACGATAGAGTCACCTATTACAAGTGTATCAGGTGCGTTGTTTAGCCTTAAGGGCTGTGACTGTTCGGCACACTGGCTTTGTGAGCTATGTGTTGCACGTGTTCTGTTTTGGGGTAGCGGTTGCTTGGATGTCTGCTTTGGAGGTCTCTGCTGCTTAGGCAGATTTTTATTTAGAGCCTCCGAGTATGTTTTTGTGTGTTTATGTGTTTGGTTTGCTGTCGTGGTTGGTCTATGTGAGACTGGAATTGTAGTGAGTGTGGTTTCCTTCTCCTCCTGACTGTTTATGCCAGTACTGAGTTGAGAGAGCTTAGCCTCCAGTTTGTCTATATGGTTGCATCTCTCACATGTGTTGGAATTTGTTGGGAGGAGGAGAGGGTTGTCTGTGTACATGAGGCAGTTGTAACATTGCCTCAAGATTCCCAGATGCACCAGCTGGACTGGAGAGGAGATTGACAACTGACCTTTGGACATGCTAGAATAGTATTGGGAATTCCTTTATAATTGAAAAAAGGGCCAGTGGGGAACAAGGTACTCAAGGGGAGTTTGTGAGGGTGTAGTGCTTTTAATTTTTTAGTGCTGACTTATATAATTGCTTTAGTGAGCAAGTGGCAGGTATTATTTACAGTAAGATGCATGAATCACAAAGGATGTCAGTTTGTGTATTATGGCATCAGTAGATTCATCATGCCCTTATAGTCAAGTCCCACTGGGTGTGCTGGAACAGAGCTCTCATGTCACCACAAAATGCGGAATCAGACAGACAGACAGATGCATGGCAGCAACAGTGCAGTCCCATGATGTGTACCTTTCTGATGTTTTCAGTATGTGTGAGGCTGTGTCAAATGTATTTGCATCAACTGTACACTCACGCAAAGAAGGGTCAGACTTACTAACTTAACATCATCAGATGTGCCTGCAGTAGTCTCATTATCACCACTTGTCCCTACCAGTAGGGTCGTTATCACCACTTGCTTCACCAGTAGTGTCACAGTATCACCACCTGTCCCCACCAGTAGTGTCAGTATCACAACTTGTTACCACCAGTAGTTAGTATCACAAATTGTTCCCACCAGTAGTGTCAGTATCACCACTTGTCCTCACCAGTAGTGTCAGTATCACCACTTGCCCCACCAGTAGTGTCAGTATCACCACTTGCCCCACCAGTAGTGTCAGTATCATCACTTGTATAACCTGTAGTGTCAGTATCACCACTTGTCCCCACCAGTAATGTCAGTATCACTACTTGTCCCACCAGTGGTGTCAGTATCACTACTTGTCCCCACCAGTAGTGTCAGTATCGCTACTTGTCCCCATCAGTAGTGTCAGTATCACAACTTGTTTCCACCAGTAGGGGTCAGTATCACCACTTGTCCCTACCAGTAGGGGTCAGTATCACCACTTGTCCCACCAGTTTTGTCAGTATCACCACTTGTAGAACCTGTAGTGTCAGTATCAACACTTGTCCCCACCAGTAGTGTCATTATCACCACTTGTACAACCTGTAGTGTTAGTATCAACACTTGTCCCCACCAGTAGTGTCATTATCACCACTTGTCCCTACCAGTAGTGTCGTTATCAACATTTGTCCACACCAGTAGTGTTGTTATCACCACTTGCCCCAACCTATGGTGTCAGTATCACCACTTGTTCCCCCCACTAGTAGTGTCAGTATCACCACTTGTCCTCCCACTAGCAGTGTCAGTATCACCACTTTTTACCACCACAGTCTGCGCATTCAACTTGATACTCATGAGCATCAGATACTGATTTACACGAAAGCACTACTGCATACACATCCATGTTTAACAAACGGTACTAAAGTAAAGAATATTACCCTGCAATTAATAAACAGGCTCCTCTCTGTCTGCACAACAACTGTTAAGTATGACTAATGTTAAAAAAGCACTCCAAGCAATAATACATGCATGATGAATATCTGTCACTTCATTATCCTGACTTTGGCCAATATGGTAATGACTCCCTGATGTATTCTGTACATAAAAATGGTTGCAAGCATCTCCTTGGGAAAACTTCCTCAGTGGCTGCAATTAAACCTTAACTACACACCTGTTTTTTCAAGGAGAACACCAACATCTATTTTGCCAATAGTCACAGTCTACATGGGGACACAAATGCCCAAAATATTTGTGTGTTATGGAACAGACTAGGTGGTATCCCTATCACATACTGTTTGGCTACTGATGTATACAATCACAAATGTCAGTGACACACTGGCAGCAGATCTGCACAGTGTGGTCATGATTCACCACAGTACTAACCACGCACAGTCTGTTCATTAGTAACTGCTCCTTTCACTGACCAAACTGTTACATTTGAGTTTCTGAAGAGCCTAAAAACAAAGCTTACCCACAAGGATGCGTGTCTGTGCCTGTGTGTATGGGTTTATAATGTGTGTATGTATATTTCTTATGGCTTATATACTCCCAAAACAAGGTAGTTGACAGGCTAATCTAAACACTCATTCCACAAATTCCATCTAAACATAGCTTACTCTTCCACAATGTGGATGAAAAATTTCCGAAAAACAAAACTACACTTAGCTATATAGAAAATAAAAACAATAACTTTTACAGAAGTAATACCACACAAATACTAATTCACTAAGGAAAGCAGACAAGGCAATAAACTAAGGCTCCTACAACTTCCTCTACATATGTGATTAAATATGCCCATGTACAGGCATCCAAAAATAGTGTGTTTTGCTCTGCCAGATAGAATCACTGTTCCCAGTAACAATGTGCACTCATTTATCATTAAATAGAAATACAGCAACATTTCCAGTTTCTTACGCCTACACTGTGACTTACTGAGACACACTCACAAACAGAATGCAACATTTCATATAATGTATGTATAGAAAGCGTTATTAGGGACATTATTTTCCTGGGCAACTACAGATACAAATACCTTTAGGGTATATTGTCAGAAAATAAAATACATCAATAATATATTAGCATCACAAAATTTTCTATGAAAAATTATGCCGTACCACAAAGTCTCATGTTATTACTAGTACTGCAAAGAAGTCCTGGCTCATAAGGGCAAGACAGCTAAATAGAATAGATAATATTATCAGCACAGTACCTTATTAATAAGCAACATAAAATATATAAAGCTGTAATTACATGTGTTGAGTTAAAATGTCAAATTTGTGACTAAAGGATCCACAACATCAACTCCCAGAAAGTATTTCTGCAGCCTGAAAACAGTGTCTTAGTGCCAAAGTGTGCAGGAGCATACATGCTGTACAGCTACACTGCATGCAGTCCTTTATAACTAGATAGTTGTGTAGTGCTGTTAGCAGTAACTTATATGTAGCAAGGATCTGTGATAGTATGCAGATGGAACAAAAATTCACCCTGCCCCTAGACATTATTAGAATGGGAAGGACTATACTGTCCACTCCTATTACAGAGTAATGACTGGCAGGAAATGGTCATCTATGGTATGGTGTGGACTTATTTTGCATACTGTAAAACCAATACTTTATATTCAATCTTTGGTAATGTAGTCAGAACAACATGTGTGTCATACTGCTAAGATGTGTGTCCCCATCTTAAGTTAGACACATCAATAGTTGGTTGACTGAGGCAGCAGTAAGTGGTCCACCTGCATGGCAAGTAAAAATACACTTTCCACAGATTCATACATGAATTCCACAGATTCAACACATGAAAGGACTTTGCTATTGCCCTGTGCAGATAGGACAGGGATGACCTGCATTCATGGAGGCCTGATGACCTTCTCTTGTTGAAGGGGCAGGGCACTGGCCAACAGTCTACACTAAGTATGGATTAAAATAATCAATCTTGTATAACTTTTAAATGATAGAAGAAAACCACATGCATCTATACTGATATTTGCAATATATGGAACCTATAAACAAACAATTTAAATGATTCCGAAATAATACAAAAAAATATGGTTAACCAATATGTATCTATATATAAAGAAACGAGTCCATCTACAACCTTATTGCATATAATGATATCAACAATGGCTAACTGTTAATGTAAATGCACATTCCTATGACATTTAATTCTATAGTGAATATAAACAAGTGCACATATGCTAAAGTATATGCTGGATGAACCCACATAGTACTACGTGTGGATTATACTGTCTTCGTCAGGTGACAATCTAGGAACATTAACACTAATTAATGTTCAAACATGCTAGCCAGCCCTTTTCTTTAACTGATATTAATATTGTTTCCGGATGCCCTTATACATAAAGGTGGTTGGTTACAGAGATGTTGAAGAACTTGCATATTACAGTGATGAGTTCCATGAGTTTAATTCATGCTCATTGAAGGTCATGTTCCTATGTCTATGTGCCTTAAAATTAATATATATTTGAAGGTCAAAAACAATTCTTAGTTATTCAACATTACAAATCTTGCACGTTAATATAAACGTGTCTTGAAGATAACTGTACTGTATAGTTCAAAAGTTAAGCTTTTCCATTCTCTGTTGACATTTTAAATGTAATTAATATAATTTATTTATATTTGAATAATTAATTAAATGAAAAAGTGGAAGTGACTATAGTTCCTATATCTTTATATTATTTAACTTCCTCCAAGACTGCATTATTCAGCATACCCTGGCTTGAAATAACTGTTTCCCCCAAAAAACTGTTATTTACATGCACTGAAATTCAGTCCTACACTAGTTACCCAAGAAGAAACATCCAACAGCTGTTCAAAGTGGTGATATCTGCATCTTTGCATAGGACCATATCCATTTTGCAGTCATCTGCATACTTACTATCCCAGCATGCATCATACAAAAGCTAAATTAAACAATATTACACCCATAACAAAAGGTAGAAATACTCCAGTATAAACAGATTCCTTTGTGAAATATTCTCTAAGAACAAATACTCACAGGGTTCGTTTTGCTATGCACTGTACAATGTAAGGATTTATGTTGCTGTGCTGAAGTCCTTGATAAAAGGTAACGTGGGCAGAGTATCAGATGCTTCTTCTAAATCAAGATACACTACTCCCAACAGTCCAGCCCATATGCACTACTTCAATAGTCCCATCCATAAACACTACTCCAACAGTCCAACCTATATATCCTACTCCAGTAGTCCAAACCACATCGACCATTGCAACCAGGTCATAAAATTCAGTTGATATGGTTAATGTTATCCTTTTAGAATGAAGCTATTTTGTATGATAATATGTTCTCTAGCTAAATGTCTCAGTAACAGAGTTCAGCAGACATCTCTGAAAAAACATTTAATAATAGGAATGAGCTTGTCTGATGGTTCCTATGTCAGTGTTGTGAATGCCTTTATGAAACAGAGAAACATGAGTTTTTCGTGTTCTCAGGGATGTATCCTGTTTCTAAGAATTTATTGACTACCCTTACACAACAGCGTTATCATTTGACTTTTTATAAGTTTGGCTGGGATACCATATGGGCCCGCAGAAAAGTTATACTCCAAACTCATTATAGCCTTTCTACTGCTTATTGCCTAAAGAATGGGTACGCAGTATTCTCAAAAAAAAAAAAAAACAAAACAGGTCATAAGTTAAGTACTTATTCAAAGCCTATGCATATTCCTATGCATTACTAAAGGAACAATAATTTGGCAACTGGAAAGTTACATGCTGACTTACTTATAGTAGTCCTTTATTATTTTTTACTTTGTTTAGAATGCAAACCCTACTTCATATATTGTTTTTACAGAAAGGACAATTGTCCAAACACTTATCATAACAGTAGATGCCCCTCTCTTCACTGTTGCAGTATTCGTTACTATAGGGATCTCCCACCCAAGGCAGCCAGATGTTTGGCCTGTATACCAAAGCCTCATGATCTTATATGTGCCGTACATCACACAAATGCTTTCTGCACAGATCTAATATGCAAAGTTACCCAGAACTGAATTGACCCAGTCCAGAACAGTCTCCATAGGAAAAAGGAGTCCATGCACATCCAGAAGAAGAAAATGCAGAAGAAAAAGGGGAGACCCTCAGCCAGAAGGGAATCCAAAATAAAAACCAGAACAAATAAGAGGAGTTTGGAGAGAGGGAATCAATACTGTAACAGTGAAATTAAGGGCATCTACTGTTATAGTAAGACTTTACACAACTGTACTGTATACTTTTGGTGCAGTATTATTTACGACAGAGAGAGTAAAAAAAAAAAAACTCAAGAAATATTACGGGAGGTGGAAGGCTGTGAATAGCCCTCAACAAGCCCATACAAAATGGTTATAACAAAACCTGCACTGGCCCTAGAAACCATACCCAACTTATAATGCTAAGTAAAGGTATGCACTGAAGACCAAGTGGCGGCTTCAGAGATGGAATTGGTGTCCAACCCCTTGATGAAAGCACAAGAAGAGGCAACAGCCCTAGTGAAATGAGCTCTAACAGAACTACATAGATTTGCAATGAAAAGTATAACAAAAAGTGGCCTTAAATATCCAGGAGGAGATGGTTTCCTTAGAAACAGCCAAACCCAATCTCCTAAGATGAAAGGAAACAAAAAGCTGGTCAGACTTATGAATGGCTTTAGTTTTATCCAAGCAGTACCTGAGCAGTCTGTACAAATCCAAGGTATGCAAGACCCTCCCACTAGCAGTCTGAGGTAAAGGAAAAAAAGGAAGGGAGTTGTGCTGATGAATTCAAGGACAACTTGTTTACTACCTGGGCATTACAGAATGATTAGTATGAAGGGACACCTTATCCCTGTGAAAAACAAAAAAATGAGAAATGGCCATAAGGGCCTAGAACTCAGAAACCCTCCTTGCATAAGTAAGATCCAACAACAAAACAGTCTTCCAGGTATAATGTTAAAAAGAAGCAGAATCTGTAGGCTCAAAGGGAGCCTGAGTCAATGTTTCCAAAACAAAAGTAAGGTCCCAAGGAGGAATAGGTTTCCTTGGAGGCCTAACATGCAGCATGCCTTTAAAAAATTGTTTGACCTCAAATGAGAAGCCAAAGGAGGATTCAAGGGCAGACAACTGGAAATGGCTAACAAATGGGCCTTCACAAAAGAACAGACCAAGCCACACTGGAGCAACTCACACAAATAAGAGTAGACCAAAGAGACCCCCATTGAAGAAGGGTCATGGTTATGAGCATGGCACCAGACAGAAAATCTTTTCATTTAGACATGTACAATTTTCTGGTTGAAGGTTTCCTTGCCTCCTGTGAAACCCAGAGCACATCCTCAGAAAAGAGGTGACTGAAAGGGAACAAAACCAGATTACTCACAGTGTCAGTTGAAGAGTGGACAAGGAAGGATGGAGGAGATGCACTTTATCCTGTGTGAGAAGGTCCAACCAGTGAGGTATCATGTGGTGATTCCCCCTGGCCAGATGCATTTAGAGGGGAAAACAGTGCTTTTTGGCCAAAAGGGAGTCACTAGAAAGATTTTTTTTTTTTTTGGATGGGGCGGTTCAGCTGAATCTTCTGCAGGACTCTTGGAAGTAGAGGAAGAGGAAGGGAAAGCATAAAGAAAACAAAAAAAAGAAACAAACAGAAACATAGCAGTGTGGAGGGTGTGAAGTTCACTCCTTGAAATATGCTATGCACCTAGTTCACTAATAAAAATCAAACTTTAAAATATGCACTGCAAAATAATAAAATAGAAGGTTGTACACAGTTGAGTTAAAAATGGAATATCCTTTATTGAATCACACAAACAAGGAATCCTAGCTGAGTATAATGAAAAGCATTAAAGACATTCATTATTTCTATATAATCAGGTTTTAAACTGCTGATTTAGATTAGTGGTATGTTTCTCTGACTGTAGTACACAGAGTTCTGGGTTCAAGACCTGGCAATGAAATGCATGGTGGTGACACATTTTCTGGGAGGGTGGCCTCATGGTTAAGGTGTTTGCCTTACAAATACAAGGTGCAGAGTTTGAGTCTCACAAGGTATAATTGGCTAGGCTTAAATGGCTCGCAAGGGTAGTTAGCCTAGTACTAACCTATGGAGCAAGGGAGTAATTACAGACGGTGGTTCTGTTAAGAGCAATAAAAGCATTAAACCCACTCCTTTAACCAAGTCCCCCTTCCCCCTTAACACCATAATGTAAACTGAAACTGTGTTACCTTAGAAATGAAACTAAAAAGCTAGAGACAAATTAAAATATATAATATAAGAAGAGCTTATTAAGGCTAACCTACTAATCCAAAGTTTATTAAGAAACTATTTCACTAACAAAATGACTAATTAACTAACAAAAAGATCTATCACTAGACATCTATAATGAATAAATATTAGTAAATTATACATTGAAACACTTTTAACAAAGATCACTTTCATACCAAATAAATACTTCATCAGGTTTGTGTGTAAAAAAAAATCATAATATTAATGAACTTGTATAAATTTACAACTGAACACCTAAGTAGGCTGAAAAACCATAGCTATAATTGCTAAGGTGGAAATACAGTGAAAATGTTAAAAAAATAAAGCATTAAGGCCTTGGAATTTGAAGTGTGGCATCTAACTAAGAAAGCACTTAGTTTAAATGAGTTAAAGTATGAGAAAACAGCACGGATGTCAGTTATTTTCATTGTAAACTATTTACAATATTTGTTTATAACAATATAGCATGTATAATATTAGTGTGCAATGTCAGCATTAATCAGTCCCATATCAGACTTTTAATTGTCTTTTCCCTAATCCCTAATCTTTTAGAAAAAAACATTAACTACTGTGACAGCTGAAACTGAACTCTTTTAGAAAACCATGGCTTAATTATTATTGCTCCATAAAAAGCATACTAGAACTCAGAAAACTGCCCCACTGTTTAAAAGACTATTAAAAGTGTTTAGCACTCTTCTTTTAAGAAAATGTTTATCCATGATATTATGGCTAGCATGAGTGGGCGTTATATCTACAGACAGCTATGTTGTGAAAGACCTTTATCTTCTTATAATATAAGCCACTAAACATTGACACATTAGACCATTCATGTTTATGTACAATGACCTAGATAAATTGCAACCATACCTATCAACTTCCTTGTGTCACAAATAATGGGGGAACAAAGACCCAAAATCAAGAACAGGTTTTAAAAATTGTTCTAACAAATTTAGAAAGTTGATAGGTTTTGCATTATCATGCATTTTCTGAAGGATATAAAATATAAAATCTGAAACTCAAATGTCTGTTATTATTTATTGACCTCAATTATGTATGATTTGCCACAAACCCCCCCCACAAATTTTATGAGGGACAGACCAAAATATGAGAGGTATGGTCACAACTAATTATGTTACATGTTAACCACAGAGTACAAACTACATAATGTGATGATAATTCCAATGTACATTAAATCCAAAAACACTTTAGGAATTGACACCGGTCCTTTAATCAGATATTCAGTCAGCATGTGCCATGCTGTGAAGTTTACTTACTACTAAGAATACAATATATGAGGTTATGGTTGCAGTAACCCCATCTATATAAATTCAGAAATGAAACATGCAGTTTTATGCATGTTCTTGGCTGCTTTTTAGTTTGTTTGTTTTTTATAAGTCTTGCTTTTGTTCATACCATGTCACCTGCATGTTAGCATACCTGAATGTATAACTTCAGTGACAATATGTGACAGGGACCAGTAAATTAAGGACCCAAACACACAAATATATACAATTATGCATTAATGCAGTAAGAGGTTTATATTTAGCATCACAATAAACATGTGCATTATACATGAAACATTCCAGTTACAAAAAAGCATACACAAGTAGGGGACTTTAAAAATAGATGCAAGTGTCCTGTACAGTTATCACCAGCTATGAGTGTACATGTTTCAAAAGACCACATTGATATTACTCTATAGACAAATGCTGAACTCCAAATCAAAATATGATTCTCTTCAAAACGCTAAATAAAACACTTGTCATCACATGGGATACAACCGCAACCGTCGTATAACTTCAGAACAAACTTACACTGCATTCATAGTAAAAATGCAAACACACTACACATTCATGTGTTGGTAGGTGCCTCTTTCAACAATTTGAATTCTGACTCCAGATTTCTCTTCACAACACTCCCAATCCATGTGCCCTGTCTGTATGCTCAACGCTCTTTTGCTTCTCACACAGTTGTAGAATGGTAATTGTCAGGTAAGTCAGCAAAAATATATACCTCAGGAAAAATCCGACATACATAGACTCTAACTTTTTTCCTTAGCATTTACATTTACTTGCTCTGTCCATGCATTGTTTTATCCTAAAAGGGAACAACTCAGCCCTAAATACATCTCTGTGACCCAGTATCCAACATACCTCATGCCCACTAGTTTACTTAGATCCCCATCCTATCATGATACCCAGTCTGACGGTACTCCATTTTTCTGTATTATTACATCCTATTTTCTAGTGACAGTTGCGATGTATACTGACTGTTATACCCCAGACATATTGCATATAGCTCCAAACAGCAAATATGTTACAGTGTTACAGTGGTGGTAATGGCCATTTTGATAGTCTACACACAGTGTGCAAGTTAGGCAAGAATAAAATGGCACCATTTTATAGATGAGGTGTGTGTGTGTGTGTGTGTGTGATATGTATATGTCTATATCTAGCTGTCTATCTATACAGGTAGACAGATATAGATAACACTATAGATAACACTAATTTTATTGAATAATTACTGGTTTGCAAGAAAAGGCTTTTGTATTAAATCCATAGGTGTTAGTGCCTTGTGTGTGATACAGTAAAAATACTGGCAACCTGCTATTGTTTCCCACCTTTGTCTTGAAAACAACACAGGATGCACTAGCTGCCCATAGGATAACTCTAGGAGTCAACCGTGATTTATAAGAGAGCGAGTGTCTCCTTACAGCTCCGATTTGTGTGGATTCATGATGACTCACCAAAGGTAATATTGGCAGATGTAAAACATAAACTACTTTTGTTGAACATCTGAGGAAACCTTTATCCCCCCCAAAAAAAAATTTCTACATACCAATGCCAAGGCTGTACAATAGTGGAGAAAGATGCAAAAGATACTTTTGAGGAAAATATTTTCAGCAAATATACTTTGATCCCTTCACATTTACTTACACTACCCTCAGCGAAATGAGACCCTCCTGATTTGTGTCACACACTGCAAATTTCAGAGTTTGTTGGCGTCTTAATCTAGCTAGTCTGTATAGCACAGGCTACAATCAGCAGTGTCCCAAAACTGCCTTAGCGTCCTGAAATCCAGGTAACTGGCTCCAAAATCCCAAAACTGCCAATTTTTTTGTTTGACTGCACACATCTTTGCGACTTAAAATTATCATTCTACCCTTCCTCTGCAACATGTTTACACAAATTACTTGTCATCACACAATGTAGTGTTATAATGCATACAATCAGACATCCACTTACCTAATGTTCAGTTTCAACTGAATAAAACATTTCAAAAATGCACTCATCTACATGAATAACATTTACCACTGCACCTAGGAAACCCTATGTCATTAAGTGTTGCATGCGATTCATAAATTCATGCATTATCAGAAGCGTACTCACCATTCACAACATCTGTATTTAACTCTAATGCTTATAATAAATTACTATATGCTTTAATATCATCATCCATTTATAAACATTGAAGGCTGTATGACAGCTCTCAAATATCATCACCTTCAAAATATACCATTTTTTCTTTAAAACTACTTTAAGAAATGAATACTACAGTTCATATAAATGGAAACATCTTGATTTAGACTTTAAAGTTTTTTATTTTTCATTTTTTATTGATTTTTTCAACTGCTGCATCATATGTTGATAAATGCATTTTTGGCTGACCTTGCAGATTTTCAGTTGCCAACTAAGTCTGCAGACTCCTACTCCATTCACTGGTTTGCTTTCCTGCCTCACTAACCAAATTTAACAGCTTGTCAGGGAACCCCTTATGTCACAAAATAATTAACCATTGGAATAAGAAGCTTTTGATAATATGCACATACAGCAAAAGCCATGGACGGCTGGTAGCTGAAAGTAGTTCTAATGCACCATCTGTCTTTTTTTCTTTTTATGTTATAACTATCCTGGTGCAGAGATGCAAGTCTCTGTCGCATCATAATGTTGAACATATGTAAAACCGCATCCACTTATGTAACTGCATTAATTCCAGGTCTATGATGTTATACTTGTATTTCACACCAGGAGGTAACCACAAAACTAATCTCTCAGCAACATCAGAGAGAGGAGATGAGGATGTTAGCATTTAATTCTGACCAACTATCTTTATCAACTGCCTAGACATCCAGGCTAAACTCACCATACCAATGACACAGGCAGCCATGCCAGGTTGCCCTCTCCAATAAAACTGTTTTTTCATAGTCTTCTACTTACAGTACTGTACCTAACAAAGCTTTCTCAATGTTTATGGTAGACCATAACCAATGTGAGAAACACAAAAGGGGACCACAAAATATTAAAAACACAAATGTGTGAGACACAGATTGGAAGAATTACAAAACATTAACAACTTCTCTTCCACTATCAGTAAACAGCTACAAAACTCAAATCAAGTATCATCTGAATAGTGGTGATGTTAGGGGAGGGGGTTTTAATGATGTAATGTGAAGGGGCAGGCTTTGCACATGTTAGTGACGAGAACAGGAAGGCTTCCCCTTACTCATGTATGCAAAACTTAACAGTAACAGTATCCCTACCCCTGCTCCTAAGCCTTACCCTATACATTACATTACTAAAACCCTTTCCCTAACCGTACCACTGATTAAGACAAAACAGCACAGAAAACACACAACGCCAATTAGGCACAATGCTAAATCTGATCCCTTACCTAGCCCTGACCTCTGAACCCTCGCACATACACATTATTTGCTATAACGCAGGTTAGTTAGTACAATAGGTTCATAGGTTGGTAGTAGGCTATCAGCCCTAGGACCTATACAAGCCTAGCCATAACAATTCCCTGGCTATTTCTCCTTACACTATTTACTTCCTACAATTTACAATTTCTAAACAATCACCTTTTCAGTCAACCATTCCTTTTCCTGCACACTGCTACATACCTACACTACATAAAACTTGAACTCATCTAAATAAGATTTTCCCAAATATGCAGTTACTCATTTGTCTAGTAATTCTTTTATGGTCACTCACTTATGATTCTCAAAAAATGCATTTTTTTACCAAATGAATGTTAGTCAAGTATGAATGTGTGTATATATATATATATATATATATATATATATATATACACACACACATACACACACTTTCTCACACTTACATATATACGTATATATGTGTGTGTGTGTGTGTGTGTGTGTGTGTGTGTGTGTGTGTGTGTGTGTGTATATATATATATATATATATGGGTCTACGTTGATCCATTGAAATTACATATTACCAAAAGTCAGTTAATCGAGTCCATTTTCACATTTATCTGAAAATGTACTTTCATGAAAATCCACTCATCAAAATAAAACAAAAAAACAAATACATTACACACATGTATGCAGGGAGGCAAGCCCCCCTGCACCCCCCATTACCCCCGCTACTTATATATAATAACTCAGAGATTGCACTAATATTCCCTTTTCCTCATTGTACCATGATCTACAACAACAAGCTCCCCTCTCATATACCAGTTATGAAGCACCATACCTGCACCACCACAGGATCTCAGAACCGGTGGACTCTGTTCGCTGAAAATACTTTTTCGCAAAAGTGTGTTTTTAGATAAATGCACTTTTGCGAAAAAGGACTCACCTAACTGACTTTCAGTAATGTGCAATTTCGATGGGTCAAAGTACACCCATACATATATCACCCATACATATGTATATATACAGTGGATATAAAAAGTTTACACGCCCACGTTAAAATGCCAGGTTTTTGTGATATAAAAAAATGAGACCACAAATCTTTTCAAAACTTTTCCCACCTTTAATGTAACCTATAACCTATACAAGTCAATTAAAAAACAAACTAATCTGTCAGGGGAAAAAATATAAAAAATAAAAAACATACAATATGCTGGTTGCACAAGTGTGCACACCCTTAAACTAATAGTTTGCTGAAGCACCTTTTTATTTAATTACAGCCTTCAGTCTTCTTGGGTACACACCTGCCATCAATTAAAGAGACTGTGATTAACCCCAAATAAAGTTCAGCTGTCCTAGTAGGATTTTCCTGACATTTACTCATTTGCCTGCTACAGCAAAAGCCATGTTTCACAGACAGCTTACAAAGGATCAGAGGGATCTCATTGTTGAAAGGTATCAGTCAGGAGAAGGGTACAAAAAATGTCCACAGCATTAGATATAACATGGAACACAGTCATCAAAAAGTTGTGTAGAATATGAATGGCCAAAGTATGTGCTTAAGGAAATTGAGTATGTGACAGTCTGTATGCATTGAGATGAACTTTGTACTACGAACTCTGAGTAAACTGTAAATAGTGGAAAAGCACTGAAAAACAAGAGCCTGCTTGAAAGCAGGAAATGTGCCTTATATGGAAGTGTATCCAATTTTCTTTCTCTGCCTAGAGATGTAGTAATGTGAACTGCTTTAAGCTACGGGTAACCACTGACTGGTTAATTGTCTTTTATACTAATTTAATTGGTCTAGTTTATATTTTTGTACTGTCAGCAGTATCACCAGCATATAAGCTTATGCATTCCTTTGTTTGGGGAGTCTCCCTGGTACTTTCCATAAGGCTCCCACACGTGTGTAATAAATACCACTGAAGGAGAGGAAGAAGTGTCTTGTCTTCATTTAAGGTAAAATGTTAAATGCAACAATTAGTGCCGTTAACTCGGATCTGAAGTGACAACAGCTGCAGCAGCTGGGGATTGAACGAAATACTGCTAGTAAAAGGGCCCATGACAGAATTTTCTGTTCTGGCAGCGTTTCTTTCATTTCCTGTACTTGCCGGCTTTAAAATTTGGTATTGATAATTTTATAGAAATATAATAATTCCTCATTCAGTTGTTTGAGGTAAGTGGCATGCATTTCTTTTCTGCTATTGATTGTGCATTATGAGAGTGGGTTAAAACAAAAACTGGCGACATAAGAGTGAAAGGAGATACGAGAGTGGGGAAAACAACGTTTACAAAACGTCACAGCTACATCTGTAAAATACAGAATAGCTTATTGTGTGAAAATGGGAGCGAGTGTGGGAACCATAAAAGAGCCAGAAAGAGGTACACCAGCAGGTCATATGTATTTTCGTGTGTCCCGGGACAGTTGTATGTTTATACTTAAGTGGGTCGCCCTCATTGAGGGTGATGGCAAACTCTCCTTTCCAGAAAATGGTAGTTTTAATAAAAATATTTTGCTTAATCTCCAAGGAAAGTTAAGGAAAAAAGGGAGAAGAATACCAGGGTTGTGCTGGGAAGCATTTAATGATTGGATGACAGAGTTTATTTTATTTTTCACAAACCCAACTGCAGTCTCTAACCCAAAACATGTTTAATATAACAGAGAACTGGTTCCAACAACGTTGTCTCCTTTTGAACACTAAAAAAACTAAACTCCTCCTTTTTTCTCCTACAAGGAAGTCACCTCCAATCAATTTCTCAGTTTATTCCAATAATGGCATACTTATATCCCCTGATCCTACTACTAAACTTCTAGGGGTAACTATAGACAATAACCTAAACTTTGATACCCATATCAATAACATAAAAACTGTTAACAAGAAACTAGGATCTCTTTACAAAATAAGGCCTTTCCTCTCTCCCTTAGCCAGGGCCACTGTTGCCCTTTCCCATCTCATCTCCACTCTTCTCTATGCTTCATTGATATATACAAACCGCTATGCTTCATCAATATATACAAACCTGACTAAAAACAATCTACACAAACTGGAAACCTCTTATAACAACATTGCCAGACTTGCTACTGCTTTTCCTTTCAAGACTCATCATTTTAACAACCTGAAGCAGTTAGACTGGTTAGAATTTCAGAATCAGATCCACTTTAACCAATTGACTATTGCTCATAAGATCCTCTACCACCCCACAAATACCCCAATACTCTCTAGCCTTATCACCCAATATAGAAATCTCGACACTTTACGATCATCAAGGAAACTTCATGTTGATACTTGCAAATCTAACAACATGTCAGGAAGTGCCCTGTTCTCTAATGCAGTGGGCAGAAATTGGAACCAACTCCCTAATGAACTAACATCATTGTCCTCCTTTACACTGTTTAAGAAAAACCTTAAATACTATCTTAAAACACATTGGTTATGTCCCTGTTCTAATCCAGATTAACCGTAACTTGGACCTATATGTCCTAATGTTGAAACTTTAAAATGTATCTGTAAAACAACTTTGATACCTGTATTTCTATACTACTGTAGATTGTACTGGTTATAAGGGGAATTTTTCTGTTTGTGTTTTATTGTATATATATTTTTTTCTCTATCATTACTGTTAACTTTTTTTGTCTGACAAGCAACCTGTAACTTACTATAATGTTATGCTCTATTTTTGTTTTTTGTCTTTTATGTGGAGCTTTTCTCCCCAGGCCTCTACTGAAAATGGACATGTATCCAGTTAGACTAGCCCGGTAAACAAATGTAAAATAAATAAATAAAAATAAATAAAATTATCCTGTAAAGGAATTAGCTAAATTGCAGATAAATGAATAGTCAGAAGACGATGATGCCTAGTTCCCCCCACCACCAACTGCACCATCAATTACACCCCTGCAGTATCAGCCGCCCCCCCCCTCGCTCAACAAGGAGTGGAAACACAGCAGCCAGATTCCATCCCTAGAGAAAGAGAACAAGCTGAGGACAGTCAGTCTAGTGAATCTGATCCAGAAATGAGCGATAGACAAAAGATACCAATAACTCAACGTAAGACTCATAAAGAAGCAAAAGCTGTAATGTATTTTAGAGCTAAACCCTATTATAAAGGAAAAGGGAAGCGGCATTTACACCGACAAAGGCATTTTGCCCAGTTTCCCGCTATAACTGACAGTGGGGATGGGTATTTTGGGCCAGATAAATTTAATCCAGATTCAGGATCAGAGTCATTAGACAACGATTGTTACCTTTGAGGGAGGTACCTAACCCAGCCCATGTTAGAAGTGCACAGGAACCACCGACCATTGTAGTACCTAGGGCGTGGTCGGCAGTTGATTTTCAAGCCATTACCAAATTGTTGCCGCCTATTCGTACTAATCCAGCTAAGTTCCAGCGTGTACTGGCGGGTCATATTTGTTTACAAAATCTAATGATAGAAGAAGTCAGGGCAGTTCTTCAGTACGCCATACCGGCTGATCTGATGAAACGGATTTGGGACCATGCTAATGTCCCTAATTTGATTCCAAAACATGATGCACAAGGAGATAATGGGTTCGAAGTGGTCAGACAGCGAATAGTAGATGCTATTACAGTGATAGTTCCACCCACACCCAACTGGTCCAAAATCAAGTCAGTTCTTCAAAAAGAAGACAAACCTGTGGGCGAGTATTTAAATCATCTCACTGAAGCCTTTGAAGCTTATTCTGGTTACCCAGAACCCACCGAAGGGCCAGCACAGAGTGGATTGTTGGCTGCCTTCGTAGATGGGTTACGCCCACAAGTACGGGATAAGCTAAAGGAAGTATGTTTAAACTGGCCTAGTCTTGGACTGCATAAATTAGTCACACAAGTGCAATACCTCTCTGACCGCTTAGCACAGGAAAAAAAGGATTTACAGGAAAAATTGGTTAAAGCGCAGATTTAGATGTATACTGCCTTTGGGCAGCATGGACGGGGAGGATGAGGATGGGGAAGAGGAGAGGTAGACGCCAAGGGGCTAGAAACCAAAATAGACAAAACTGGCAGGAAAATCGATCAGCCCCACCCCAAACCTATAATAATCACACGAAGTGTTTCAACTGTGGCCAAGTAGGCCATTGGAGAAATGAATCTCCGTATCTGGCTGAGCAACCTGCCCCACCCACTGATACATCACCTCAGTGGAATTCTAATTGGACTCCATCCAATCAGCAGCCATCACAATGAAGGTTCCCTGAACAAAGACAACAGCAGTTGTGCCCTTTCATCCCTGTGGATCAAGATGGACCACATGTTATGTTACTTTTCAAAAATAAAGCATACCCATTTTTGATTGACACTGGAGCAACCAAATCTATGTTAGCTGGCGAAGCAGCAATAAATGTCCCCCTCTCCAACAACATAACTAGAGGGGTAGGTGTCTCTGGCATTCCTATTGAATATTCTGAAACCGTCCCAGTTCCAGTAACTTTGGGACCTTTAAAAGGCAATCATGCATTTTTAGTAGGACCCTCAGCACCATTAAATTTATTGGGAAGAGATTTGCTCTGTAAGTTGGGAGCAACCATCTTCTACACTGCTGAAGGAATATATTTACAAGTACCTTCAGATAAACAAGATAGTATTTTGGCTACTTTAGATGAAACTGTTACTCTGCAAACAATGTGTATGCAGCCTGACCTCGATAAAAATAAGCATCTAAATACATTACCCACTCATCTATGGACCACTAATGATAATGATGTTGGGTTTCTGATTTCAGCCACTCCTGTAAAAATAACCTTAAAACCCGGAGCAAAGTTACCTCGGGTACCACAGTACTCTTTTGACGGTAGAGGCTACATCTGGTATTGCCCCCATCATTTCTGCCATGGTACAACAAGGAATTATAGTACCTACAACAAGTCCATGTAATACTCCAATTCTACCAGTAAGGAAACCTGGTAAACAAGCTTACAGATTTGTGCAAGACTTGCGAGAAGTCAATAAAGCTGTCCTGCCTGTTTTTCCAATTGTACCAAACCCAGCTACGATTTTAAGCTGCATCCCACCTACAGCACATTGTTTTACAGTTCTAGATATCTCATCAGATTTTTTCTCTATCCCAGTACATTCAGATAGTCAGTAATTGTTTGCATTCACTTATAAAGGCCAACAGTATACTTGGACCAGACTACCCCAAGGATATGTAGAATCTCCAACCCTATTCTCTAGAGAGCTGCACAGACAACTGCAGGATTTACAGTTACCACCATGTTCAGTATTGGTCCAATATGTAAATGATATTCTTATAGCTTCACAAGATACCAAGTCTTGTATAGAGGACTCACTTCTAGTTTTAAAGTTTTTAGCTGAACAAGGTTTTAAGGTAAATAAAGCTAAACTGCAGTTCTGTCAAGAAAAGGTACAATACCTGGGACACATCATTTCTATGGGTTCACGTCAAATACTTCCAAGTAGAATTACCTCCATTCAGACTGCCCCCCACCCTGTAACTCAGAGACAACTCAGGGGATTCCTCGGCCTAGCAGGTTATTGTAGACAGTGGGTGCCCAATTTTTCAGAAATTTCAGCGCCTCTGTTACAGCTTCTAAAAAAGGAGGTCACAGACCCTCTGCCTTGGTCCCCTGAACATGAAAACACCTTTCAGGCTATTAAAACGGCACTGATAAAACCACCTGCCCTGGGACTCCGAGATTATTCTAAACCCTTTGTTTTCTTCTGTTGTGAAAGAAATAAAACTGCCCTGGGCCTGCTGGTGCAAGCGCGCACGGGAGGCTATCGACCTATAGCATATTACAGCACTCAAGTTAGATTCTGTTGCTTCTGGCTATCCACCCTGTTTACGAGCGGTGGCAGCCGCTGCTGTTTTGATCGATATGGCAGCACCATTGACATTAGGACATGACACTATACTAGCAGTACCCCATGCAGTGCAAGCGTTACTTTTAAAAACAAAAACACAGTATCTTTCTAATGCTCACCTCACTAAATATGAGTTAAGTTTATTAACTAATCCCGCTGTTCAAATTACACGTTGCCCACCACTAAACCCTGCTTCACTGATTCCAACTAGTGACAAGGGCAAACCACATGACTGTGTGCTTGTAGTTAACACTGTTCTTTCTCCTAGGTTGGATTTGCAAGATGTTCCTTTACTTAATCCGGATTTAGTTCATTTTGTAGATGGGTCCTGTTTACGAAATAATCTTGGCGAACTCCAGGCTGCATGGTCAGTCTGCTCGCCATCTGCAGTTTTACAATCTGGACAATTACCACCTGGCACTTCCGCACAAGCTGCGGAATTAGTGGCACTTTCGCATGCATGTAAAATGGCCAAAGACAGATCTGTTACTATTTATACTGATTCAAGTTACGCCCATGGTGTTGTTCATGATTTTGGTACCTTATGGAAGGAAAGGGTTTTTTTGACATCCTCTGGGGCACTAATTAAAAATTACCTGTATATTGATCACCTCTTACAGGATTTATTATTACCTTCCAAAATTGCTGTTGTCAAGTGTGCAGCTCACCAGTCTAACGACTCCCTAAAAACTAAGGGAAATAATATGGCTGACTGGGCTGCCAAGCAGGCTGCTCTTTCACATACTGTTCAGGGGCAATTTCTGCAGCCCATCTTACAAACGATTACTTTTGACACTACTGTTTTGAAAGCTTTACAAAGTGAAGCATCTGAATCAGAAAGAAAAACATGGCTGGCCCACAGTCATTTCCAATGCTCTGATTCAATTTGGCAGCATCCTGATGGCAGATTAATTTGCCCTATATCTATGTTAAATTCTCTTATAAAAGCATATCATTTGCCAGCTCATGTAGGGGTACAAGCATTAATCAAATAATTCCAGAAGGATTGGTTCGCCCCAGGACTTTCTGCTTCTGTGCAACATTTTTTGAGCATGTGCTCCATTTGTTTACAGTGTAACATTTTAAAAGGCACTCTGGCTCCCGCTCAACTAGTGCCAAAACTAATGGGACCATTTTGTGCTTTACAGTGGGACTTTACTGAACTCCCACCTTGTACTAGTTTTAAATATGTTTTGACTATTGTTGATATTTCTTCAGGGTGGTTAGAAGCCTACCCGTGTGCTAAAAACAATGCTATTTCAGTTGCAAAAAAATTGTGTTATGAATTGATACCTCGTTTTGGTGTTCCTTTTCAAACATACTCTGACCATGGAATGCATTTTACTGCTAAGTTAGTTGAATCATTGTGTACAATGCTAGGCATTACTTTGAAATTTCATTGTCCATATAGACCACAGGCATCAGTATTATTGAACACATGAATCAGATCTTAAAAACTAGACTTGCTGAAGTCACTTCAGAAACAGGCTTAACTTGGGTGCAAGCCTTACCACTAACCTTACTTTCTATGCAAGCACAACCGCATCCTACTAAGGGTCTTTCTCCACATGAAATTCTCATGGGTCACCCTCTGCGTATGCCCATGACACCACCACCACCCTTATCTGATGCATTTGATAATGATATTCTCTTGTACTGCAAATCTCTTGTTTCCTTCCTACAGTTTCATCACCGACAAGTAGCAGCTGCTCAACATCTTCCAGATCCTTTCCTGTCATCCACCCTACAACCAGGTGATTGGGTTTACATTAAGTCCTTCTCTAGAAAAATACTGCTCCAACCGCACTGGAAGGGGCCTTTCCTGGTTATTCTGACAACGTCATCTGCTGTGTGACTGCAAGGATCTCCAACCTGGATCCACATTTCACACGTCAAAAAAGTTGTGCCGTCTGAAGACCAACACCCTTTACCTTTTTCAACTCCAGATTCTCCTCTCATTGCTACTCGTACTCGAAGTAGAACTGTTCCGGTACCTGACGATGCCTAACATTTACCCTTTTGGAAAACTCCAAACTCCTGACACTACTCAGACTCAACAACCATTTCCAAAAAAATATTGGACAGCCATTTTGGTGATCATTTTTGTTGTACTGTTATTTTTAATGTGGACATTTTTATTTCCTGCTCCATCAACGCACCACACCAAGTGAGCTATTTGTCATCCACCTTTCAACACCTACCAAGTTATTAAATTTGCCTATGCATCATCCCTCAATGTCTCTGATTGTTGGATCTGTACTGCTTTACCTACTGTTCATGGGGGATTGATGCTAAGTACAGTCCCTTTAGGGGCTAATGAAACCTGGACGAATCTGATCTATGACACTTCAAATATCACTTCAAAAGGCAGGAGAGCATTACATCTGTTTAACCGTCGAAATGGAACTGTGTGTTTTCAGAAATTTGGTAAAGTCAAGGTAGGATGGAGTTTTTGTAATGTGACAGTTCCCTACAGGTGTAACAATAACTCCTCCTATTGTCACACAACCTACGATTCATTTTGTGAACTGGTACATAAAACATATGAAGAGGTAAGAAATAATTCCGTTTTATACAAACAGCTGGGATTGATCGATAAGAAGGTGTTTCATTCTGAACAAAGTTATATAAATAGCAATATCACCACTAAGGTAGAAAATTGCTACTTTGTGTGTGGTAGAAGAGCCTATAAGTGGCTACCAGGAAACTGGTCTGGTAGCTGTTTCTTAGGTTTAGTCCCAGCCATCCGACATACATCTGCTTTACCTCAATGAAAAATTTGGAATGTTCGAGAGGTCAAAAAGCCTGCTAATCCGGTAGGCCAAATTGATGCTTCATGGATTTATCATCGTGACTTAGCTCATGCTGGCACCAAAGGACTATCTCATATGGACTTGGGTGATGACGTCATATCGTGGGCTGGTATAATTCCAGCATACGGAGCAGTAAGATCAATTTGTGAACTGAGAAAACTGTCTAAATTGCTTGAAGTATTAAGCAATGCCAAATTTTTTGCTTTGGAACTAGTGACGGATGAATTGACTGCTATGAGAGCTGTAGTCCTGCAAAACCGTATGGCTCTCAATTTCACCCTAGCGGTGAAAGGCAGAACTTGCACTTTAATCCAGGGGAAGTGTTGTATATTTATTCCTGACAATCAGCATGAAATTGAAAGTCATCTCAAACTCATTCAGGGAGTCTCTGAACTCTCTAAGGCCAAGGAGGCCGATAACTCAACATGGGCATGGTTAACCAACCTATTCTCAGGTTGGGGAGGTGGACTTTTGAAGTTAATTTTATTAATCGCAGTATTAGCTCTTATTGCTTTTCTTGTTGTGTTTTTAATCAAAGCACTGATTTTGAAATTAATGTCTTTTAAGACTACTAAAAAGGTGCCAAAGTTTTATATGCCTGCAGTTATGAATATGGATGATGAAATAAAAATGTGTGACAATGTTGAAAGAACCAGCCACATGGTTATGTTAGACTTAGGGCAAATGTATGATGGTGATGCTTACACAGCATCAAATGGGAGATTGTAAAATATGAATGGCCAAAGTATGTGCTTAAGGAAATTGAGTACGTGTCAATCTGTATGCATTGAGATGAACTTTGTACTGCGAACTCCGAGTAAACTGTGAATAGTAGAAAAGTACTGAAAAACAGGATCCTGCTTGAAAGCAGGAAATTTGCCTTATATGGAAGTGTATCCGATTTTCTTTCTCTGCCTAGAGATGTAGTAATGTGAACTGCTTTAAGTCTACAGGTAAACCACTGACTGGTTAATTGTCTTTTATACTAATTTAATTGGTGTAGTTTATATTTTTGTACTGTCAGCAGTATCACCAGCATATAAGCTTATGCATTCCTTTGTCCGGGGAGTCTCCCTGGTACTTTCCATGAGGCTCGCACACGTGTGTAATAAATACCACTGAAAGAGAGGAAGAAGTGTCTTGTCTTCATTTAAGGTAAAATGTTAAATGCAACAGTTGAGAAAATATGGGACAAAAGCAACATTCCAAAGAATTGGACATCCCTCCAAAACTGATGAAAAGACAAGATGAAAACTAGTCAGGGAAGCTGACAAGAGACCTACAGCAACAGTGAAGCAGTGGCAAGAATTTCTGGCAAGTACTGGTTGTGTATTACATGTGACAACAATCTCCTGTATTCTCCATATGTTTGGGCTATGGGGTAGGGTTGCAAGATGGAAGCCTTTTCCTATACAGAAAAATATCCAGGCCTGGCTAAAATTTGCAAAGCAATACATCAAGTCTCCCAAAAGCATGTGGGAAAATGTGTTATGGTCTGATAAAACCAAGGTTGAACTTTTTGGCCACAATTCCAAAAGGTACGTTTGGCAAAAAAACAATACTTTGCGTCACCAAAAGAACACCATTCCTGGGGTGAAGCATAGTGGTGGCAGTATCATACTTTGGGTTGCTTTTTTTCAGCTGGAACTGGGGCTTTATTCAAGGTGGAAGGAATTATGAACAGTTCCAAATACCAGTCATTTTTGGCCCAAAACCTTCAGGTGTTTGCTAGAAAGCTGAAGATGAAGAGGAATTTCACCTTTCAACATGACAATGACCCCAAGCATATATCCAAATCAACAAAAGAATGGCTTCATCAGAAGAAAATTAAAGGTTTGTAATGGCCCAGCCAGAGCCCAGACCTAAATCCAATAGACAATCTGTGGGGTTACCTGAAGAGGGCTGTGCACAAGAGATGCACTCACAATCTGGCAGATTTGGAGCACTTTTGCAAGGAAGTGTGGGCAAATATTGCCAAGCCAAGATGTGCCATGTTGACAGACTACTACCCAAGAAGACTGAATGCTATAATTAAATCAAAAGGTGCTTCAACAAAGTATTAGTTAAAGGGTGTGCACACTTATGCAGCCAGCTTATTGTACGTTTTTTATTTTTTATATTTTTTCCCTAACAGATTTGTTTTTCAATTGAACTGTACAGGTTATAGGTCACATTAAAGATGGGAAACACTTTGAAATGATTTATTGTGGTCTCATTTTTTATACCACAAAAACCTGGCATTTTAACAGTGGTGTGCAAATTTTTTATATCCAGTGTGTGTTTGCATGAGTGAGTGTGTGTGTGTGTGTGTGTGTGTGTGTGTGTGTGTGTGCGTGTGTATGTATCTACACACACACACACACACACACACACACACACACACACACACCCACACACCCACACACACACACACACACTCACTCAGATCTAAGGCCTACATGTTAAGAAGAAAAAAATGGTAAACATGAGCTCAGAGGAAGTAACAGAGTGAACGTAGATTAGGACATATAAAAATCCGTCGAATGCAAATCAATCCTACCAAAAATAAGAGGTGTAATACTTCACTTTTTAGGAGTAGATTGCAATTGAACATTGAGGCTGCAAACAAGATCTTAGGGTCTTAGGGAGCTATACATCCTGAGGGATTATGGGAGAGAAAATTTAAAGGAGCTGAAGGCTGGTGCATTAGTTTTGCTGACTCAGATGTGACAAGTGGCTCTGGGACCAAAAAGTTGCATCAGACAGACAGGATGAACAGGATTCCCTGTTAACTCCTTCCCCAGTTCTCCCTCAAACTATCTAAACCCATGAACGCAATCTGTGTTCAAAGGCTTCAAAAATACATATCTCTGTATCACTCCAGATACTGCCAAAACAGATAGGTTTGCAAGGGAGTTTTATACCAATTTAGATGAATAATGAGTACTGTCAGTCACATCCAGATGCAAATATAATGGGAATTTTAAAGGAAAACCTCCTGGTAGTCCATTGACATAAATAAAATCTGTAATAAATGAAAAAAATAATTAAAGCAAATACAGATCCAAAGAACCACAGGTTAAAGAGATTAGCATATATCTGACTAAAACTTTGAAAACATGACTATCAAAACTATAAAATAACCCCATGAAAATAGTATCTGAATCCAAGGACAACTATAAATCCTTTCGCTATAATACCCAATAATGTGCAGAACTCATGCAAAATGCCTCCCCTTACTTATACCTGATGGACCTTGCCAATGAACTTGCAAATAAATTTAGTACAAATTTTACCCTCGAGATGACTATCCACAGCAGTCTCATCCCCAAATCTGTCAGCCCCCCCAGCATCACTGAAGAACATGCACTGAAAGTCCTGCTGAAGAACAGAAAAACATCCTCAATGGAACAATAATATACTGGGCTGCTCATAAACAGTACTAAGCATTCCCGGCAGTAACATATTTATAAAGTATTTAACCTGGGCCTAGCACCAGGCTTTGTCCCACAAGCATGGCACATAGTACTGCAGGCATTAAAAATCTCAGCAGGCTAGTAATTTGGATATGTAAAAGGTAGATCCTGTCTAATAAATCTGGTGAACTTCTTCAAAAGGGTAACATAAGTTGTTGACAACAGTCAGTCTGTCCTGTCAAGGCATTTAACACCATCCCATATGCCTGCATAATTAGTAAACTAAATGCATTACAACTAGATCCTTATGTGGGAACATGGACAGTGATTTGTTAAAAGACAGGATCCACATAGTGCAATTCACAGGGAAACCATCGGAGAACATGAAGATGACACTAGCATTCTGCAAGGCTCACAACTTGACCAGCTTTATTCAGTATTTACTTTCCTGGCTTCCAGACCAATAATCAAGACATCCAACTAGCCAAGATTGCATGCAACTGTAAATTAGGAGCCATCATTAAATCCCCTGTAGATGTCTAAGCCCTTTAGCAAAAAGTCACACTTACAAATACTTGATTATACCTGAAAATCATCATAGGTTAATAAGTGCTAGACAAAAAACCCTATTCAAATTTTCCCTGTAGCCTCAAGGACAGCAAGGCAATAGACCAGGAGAAAATTTCAGGCTGCCAGTCCAATTATCTAGGTTTACCTTGAAGGTGGCAAAGGCACTATTCTGTTTGACATGCAGGGGAAATTTGTTCCAGAGGTGAGAGATATGTTGGAATATGAATCTATCATGCTATCTGCCGATGAAGGCTTAATTGCTTTAACTGAGTATTTGATGTACCATTAGTTCTGCAAAGGGAGTTCTGCAAAGGGACAGAAGATCAAATCGGGTTGGATCTTTCATGACATGAAAGGCTAGACACAGATCTCCACAGAGGAGTCTAGAAGAGACGGAGTAGAAAGAAAGGGCTAGCAGTCTCACCTGCTAACTAAGATTTTTGAGGCCACTGATCTTTTTAGTTATGAATCTCTGAGATCTCTCAAGCTGCGTGATGTGTTTAGATAAATAAATGCCAAAAAGGGCATTATATTCAATAGCAGGTCTGACAAGATATGAGTGAAGGGGGATTAAAACTTGTTTGGATCTACTGAAGATGCTTTTGGAAATTAGATGGGCTAGATAAAAGGCTTTCTGTACTACTGTGGTGATATGATGGTCAAAAGATTAGGAATTATCAACCAGAGTACCCAGATCCCTTACAACAGTGTCTGATTGGAGGGGTGCATCTCCTATATGGAAAGTGAAACTATTTTGTTTAACGAAATGAACTATGCTATATTTTTTATATTTAATTTGAGACCACTGTCCTTGTACCAATTGCCAACATGGTCTAAGCCATTTCAGATCAATTGTGAGGATTTGGGAGGCAACCCCTCCCCCCAGCATACACCGCAGAATGAAAATGTAGTTAGAGACCTGGAATCCAGGTGGATAATCCCCTCCCATTTGATCTCCATGTAAAAATAATTGTCAGAAAATCCATATAATTAGCCCAGGCAATCTCCAAAGGAATAGCATCCAGATCTAGATAGGTCACTGTCCTCTTATATTCAGCACTGATCACGACAATTATAGAATACAATGTCCCTTTGCGATGCATCTCTCTGGACATATCAAACAATTGGGAAAAAAACATGAGGTTCCTAACTAAGAAGATCATAGGCCTATAAACCCCAAACTACTAGAAAAGATGCAAAGCATAGTTCTCCTTCTCAAGGTCAAACAGATTTACCAGAAGGGACCTATTTATCTTTTGTCAGTATGGGATCCAGAGGTCCAGCATCTCTTCTACCTTCACAAGACAAACAGTCCCACAAATACCAGAACCAGGGATATAAATTTCCTTCAGCAGATTAATAAAACAAGGTGGACAAGACAGATTTGTTTCTAGCACCTCCTCTACCTCAAGAATAAACTCACTCTTTAGAGCAAGCAGTGTGATATACTATCTTTCTTCATACAGGACCTAACAATTGGATGGGTATTCATAAATTTGCCCTGGGCCTGACTAACTTAGATCTTCTTGAGAAACACATTCTAGGGTGGGCTAAGCTCAAAATGGCCTATGAACCTATATTATTTTTGTGGTCTATTCTGGAATATTCTTTATATCAGCAAATACCTGTGAGTGTATAAATGCAAAGATATATTCAGGAAGCAGAAAGGCAAGGGGCTTAGCCAGAATTTTTGGAATTACACATCAGCTTCCAGAATGTAGCTGCCTCCCCGTAAGGGCATAGCCAGGATTTTTGGAATTACACATCAGCTTCCAGAATGTAGCTGCCTCCCCTCACAAGCTCCAGGCAGTATGCGTTTCTGGACAATATAGCTTTTCACTATCACTACTCAAAAAAAAAAACAACTGATTGTCTGATTGTTTTAATTAAATTCTGGCATAGCATGAAAGTCTGCATCATGGCATACAGTGGTGTATATCCAGCTACAATAATTTGGTGATTTGCGTGACTATATAGTAAGGGGGGTCAAGTCTCAAGATGCTGTATTTATAGATTCTCAAATCTAATTCTGAGGTAAATGCAAATCACAAAGTAACCTGCTGCAAATTAAATTCTAAAACGAAGAACGCAGACTATGGTTAGACAACAAACTCACTCTTCTTCCTGCAGTACAGTTCTTAATCTTTCAGTAATGACATATGCTTTCTAAGTAATGTAATCAGGATAGATGCTTTCTAAGTAATACAATCAGGATAATGTGTGAACGTATAAATCAACTTTTAACTCACTGATGAAGTCAGCAACTGAACAAGTGACCCGTTGGTACCATTCTTTACATGACCTACAACTAATAACATTTCATGACATCAAGCAGTACTAAAGAGACTTAATTAGATGTGATGGTAGGCTTTCAGAACGGCAGCTGACATACGGTGATGCAGGAAGTCAGCATACGTCTAAAAACAGAACTCCGCTGAAATCCATGTGAAGCCAGATGGACGAAACAGATTTTCACCTGAGAGATGAATCCGGAAAAGAAACTCTTTCCAACAGAAAGAAAAATGTGCTTGATATTGCATTAACAGTCTCTCTTGAAATTATACTGTAATCTACTATGCAGACAAAGATTTTTGTGTAAGAGTATAAATTATAAAAAAAATGAATTAGCTACTTCTCCGATTTCTTATACCTACTTTCTCTCTGTATTAGATTCAACTTATAACAACAACACTGGTTAGTTTGTAAACATGCTTAAATAAAAAACATATCCATAAGATTTATCTTGAGATTGATAACAAGCTGTCTACTTTAGCATACAAACACTGAGTTTAATAAATGATAATTTATTTTTGAAACTAGGTGTGATTTAGGTTTTAAGCCGAGTTACAGATTATATAAAATATATATGGGAACATTAGTAAAATTACATGCATACCAGAATAAAATGGAAACCCAGCTTCAGTAAAACCTTAGGAAAAAGAATCCATGCTAACATAAGAGGAAAGGGTCAATACGGTTAGAAAATGGAAGCTATCTGATGGAAAGTTAGACGTGTGATTTATTTTGAAAGTAGTGCGTATATATAAAAATAAGCATGTGCTGGTGTGTGTCAGTGTGTGTATCAGCCTTTAGAAGGAGGAATATGGAACTTTAAAAAACACATTACGTGCCAACTTCTGTACTATGTTTTGAATACATAGCTTTTCTCAGAATTTAATGTATAAAGTCAAAAACTGAAATTTTATGCAGAACTCCCTTTTCTACAATTAATGAAACCTCAAGAATAAATTATATTAAACGTGTTTGGATGTGGAGGCTGGGGTGGTCTTCCTTCTCCTACAGGAAACACTAACATGCGATAAATTCTCAGTAACTGCCTTCTGATCAAAAGTCTTTCCATTTGTATTAAAATATTCATTTTTTTTCTGGGAGATCAATAAAAGTAAAATTCATGATGATAATATACAGATTGTTTTATTATACTCTCATTTATTCCTTATCACAAAAGAAAATGAGAAAATGCCAACAGTGTTTTCCATTTTGGAATTCATGAAGCATTTGTACGATGTCTCATTATAATTTTATGTACTGTGAGTATCTTCCTTACAAGAATTTTAATTTTTTGATTCAAATGAATGGAGGAACATAGCAAATTCTGGCAGAAATCAATCACAAGACCCAATGTTTATCGTCATTTCTTTCTGTACAAAGCAACATAACTACATTTGCCCCGGGATGCTTCCAGCAGAGTTCCTGTACTCAACCAATGATATCTTCATATGTACTTTTGACATGAGACAATAACTCTGCCCATTTACTTGAGAGCTACGTTTCCTGTATTTAAACACTCACTAGAAGCCTGAATTCATAAAAAATATCAGCAGCACTGCAGAAGACCTAACATGGGACTGCTCGGTGTAGTGTGGAAAACATATTGCCCTAGTGGAAGAATATAATCCACTACCTTCCTGACCACAGATTGACCAAGTCATGTATCAGAGAGTGGCTAAAAATCAGTTTCTGTTGAGAAGCATTCTGAAATGGGTCAGCTGAGGTGTCATTTCCATGTTTTGAATGTGGTTAAGTGCACATCATGTCACATGCTAGGCATGTAATGTATTGTGTCTTTAACAATACAAATAAATCTTTGGTGTGAGTCACATTACAAAAGTCAGGAGCTTTAGTGCTGATTAAAAGCCTAGGGTGGAAGCAGCTCTTGTTTCTGTTTGTGTTCAATACCCCATTATGCCATCTTAAACTGTTAGACAAGTACTTTGTCTTGCAGATCTGACATGTTATTAGTAGAAAAGTCATTTCAGCAAAGTTTTGGATACAAGGCTTTAAAAAGAAAGTCTTTTCCTACTGCAGTTGTGCTTGTGTCGCTAACATTTGCTTTCTCTTTCACTAGACTTGCTGTACCAAATGCACCTCAAAACTCAGCCAGCTGTTTGACTGAGACTTGAATAAGCAAGCTTTACACCTACCTTTTTACATCTGTATTTATTTACTGATTGACGGGCTGTTTTGTTTACACTGCAGCCACTCTAATTTCACACTCAGAGAAATTCACTCACTCAATACTCCACCAAATATAAACAGTAATATTTTTTTATAAACTGCTTTACCTTTTAACAAAAGATGTTGACCCTACATCTAAGAACCAAAAGTGATGGGGACAAGTCAGTAAACGTAATGAGTGACCAAATCAACAACAGACTTCATAGGTTTATAGGTAGGTACTAGGCTATCGGCCCTGGGGCCTATACAAGCCCAGCCAAAAAGGTACCCTGGCTTTTGTCACCGAAGAAAATTATTTTCCTGTGCCACTGTCGAGCAGAGCCACAGAGGTGATCCCCGGGGTGAATTTCCTATTTCCCATCCAATCATCAAGATTTTTCTTGAAGAGTGCAAATGAAGAGCTTTGTTTGATATAGATAGGTAGTTTTATTCCAGAGTATGGGAAGTCCCTGGGACAGGAATCTATCCCTCTGGCATGTCCTTTTTATTGTGGTGACAAGGTTTAGGTCCGTAGAGCGTGTAGCTCGGAGGGATTGGGATTTCTTTAAGTGGAGCATGTCCAACAGCTCTGGGTTTGACATAGCTTTGCATGTTATGCAGAGATCACCTCTGACTAGGCAATATACGACAAGAGTAAAGCTGGAGTTTTTTTGAGACAGTCTGCATAGGGCATCTGTTTGAGGCCAGTAATCCTCTTTGTGAGGTATTTCTGCGGCCTTTCCAGTTCTTGTAGATGTCTTGTGAGGTACATACCAAAAGGGGCGTTGTACTCTATAATGGGTCTAATGAGTGATGAATAGAGGGGAACAATGACCTCTTTTTTTCTGGATGAGAAACCTTTTGTGATGAGGTGTGCCATGTTAAAGGATTTCCTGACTACTGTGGTGATGTGATTATCAAAGGAGAGACTACTGTCCACCTGTGTCCCAAGGTCTCATCACACTTTCGGTGTTAAGTATACTACCGCCTATGTTGTATAGTTCATGGGTACAGAGTTTTTACCAAAGGGGATGACAATGCACTTTTTGGCACTGAGCTTAAGGCCATGGCTTTGACACCAGGCATCGGTCTCAGTGAGGCCCTTTTGTAGGATGTCCACATTGTTAGGAGTTTCGATTATGGCTCCTAGTTTGCAGTCATCTGTGAACTTCATTAGCCAAAGACCCTTTGTGTTAGCCTGCACTTCAGAGAAGTAGATACCAAACAGGAGAGGACCCAGGACTGAACCCTGTGGTACTCCACTTGTCACTGGTCTGAAGTCAGATTTGGAGTCTGCTACTTTCACAGTGTGGGTTCTGTCAGTGAGCCAGTTGGCAACCCATCTTGTGACATAGGGATTTATACCTAGTTTAGTGAGTTTATCTATAATTCCAGAGTGGGGGATGGTGTAGAAAGCCTTGGCAAGATCTAGATAAGCTGTGTGAACCACCTTACCCTTGTGTACGGCTTTGGTGACTGCTTCAAAGAAATCTATCAGGTTTAGGAGACATGATCTACCTTTTACAAGCCCAAACTGGTGGGGTCCAGAGTTTGGAGATTACCAATGTCTTTGTTTATAAGTTCCATGATGATACATTCCATGGCCTTGCAGTCCAGGCTAGTCAGGCTAATGGAGTGGTAGTTCCCGGGGTCCATGGTGGCTCCCCCCTTGTGCAGTGGGTAACCGTCGCTGTGCGCCATTCAGCAGGCACAAAGCCTGAGGTGAGGCTACGACTGAACATGGTACTTAGGTGGGGTGCCAGTTCATTCTGTAGTTTGTGTAGAATGCAGCCTGGGATGTTGTCTGGTCCCATGGATGCTGTGTTCTTGGCTTTGGAGAGTGTGGTTTTTACCTGTGCAGCCGTGATTACAGGAACTTTGCATTCTTCCGGTATAGAGATGGGCTTTTTAGGGGGGTGAGCGGTGGGTAGTTAGCACTGAACCTATCTGCCAGGATGTTGGCAATATCAGTTGGGTCTTTACATTTAGTGCCATTGTGCTGTAACTCAGAGCAGATCTGAGTGTTGCTATTGAGATTCTTGACATAGCTATAGAATGCTTTGTGGTTGTCTTTAGAATCAGTGGCAATTTTGTTTTCGTAACTAGCTTTGAAGGATTTTATCAGGGAACGCAGCTTCTTACTGAGGCTGACCACGGAGTTCCTCCACTCATGGGATTTTACTCTCTTTTGTAACAGTTTCTTCCTTCTGTTGTACAGTTTGTTTATTGCAGGGGACCACCAGATTGGCTTCCTTTTTTTGGAGGATAGCATCTTGGTTCTGTTTGGGATAGCACGATCCATGCACTCATGTAAGTGCTTATAAAGTGCAATTGTGTAGGATTCAGTAGTCATAACTGTATTGTCCATCTGCATGGGTGTCATGAAGTTCACCACTTCTGTCTTAAGAAGCATGAAGTTGGCTTTGGAGAAATTTTTTACCATGGTTTCCTTAATGGGGGGTGGGGGCAGGATGTGGATATCTAGGGTAATTAGCTTATGGTCGGATCGGACCAATGAGGTGTTAACTTCAGGTGTGGAACACCGGTCACGCATGTTGGTAATGACTAAATCTAGGATATTGTTGCCCTTGGTGGGGGTGTGGATAAGTTATTCCAGGGCAGTGGAGTTTATAAATTCCAGAAAGCGTTGAGCGAAGGAGTTGGTACATGAGTAGTTTTCCCAGTTAATGGTGGGGTACTTGAAATCGCCTATTATTAAGGTGTTTGGTTGAATCCTAATATTTTTCCAGTACATCAAGAAAAGAGGAGTGGGGATCCTGGGGCATGGTGGGTTATCTGTAGCAAGCTACAATTTGGATTGCAGTTTTGCACAGAGTTAGTTGCACTTGGATAACCTCGGCTGCATTATGCTGAGCAACTAGCCTGGAGGTGTGGATATCCTTAATGAATATGGACACATCTCCACCTTTGGTGTTCCGGTCCAGGTTACATGGCCAAAAAGTGTGGTATAAGTTATAGCCTGGTAGTGCAGGGGTGCTCTCTGGAGCCTTGAACCAGGTCTCAGTCACTGCACAGATATCGATGTTCTCCATTTTAAGGAGTGCCTCGAGTGAATGCATTTTGAGATTTAGACTTCTAGCATTGAGTAGCATCACCCTCAGTTTTTGCTTGCCTGTTCCTGTTATGGTGGTGAATTTGTCATTTGAACCTACCTTAGCCAGTATCCGGAATCCCAGGGGTGACAGGTGCAGGCTATCTCTGGCAAAGCATCTTGGTCTGTCGACCCTGTCATCCCAGGCAGACGGATACTGGATCCCTTTAGAATGGCACCAGAAGCTTAGCAAATTGTTGAAGTCAATCATTTTGTCCTTGTACTGCGGCATCATTCTGGGTGATGGCAGAGTTCGATTCAGGGCTAGGGTCATACCTGCCTGGGCTACAAGATCGGAGAGCTCTTCCATGTCTCTTTTCATGTAGTCCAGGGAGGTATGTCTCAGGTCGTTCACACCAACATGGACAATGACAGAGTCATATTTGTACTTGTTGTGGAGTGACCTGAGTGCGTGGGTTATGTGGTGGATCCTGGCACCCGACAGGCAGCTGACAGTAACCTTCTCCTTGTTTAGCCCGGTGAGTGGGACATCAGTGTGCCTGACTATAGAGTCACCTATGACTAGTGTGTTGGGTACGTTGTTTTGCCTTATTGGCTGTGGTTGAGTGGCACACTGAGTCTGCGGGCTATGTGTCATTTGGGTTGTGTTGGGGGGTGGAGGTTGCTTGCATTTCTGCTTTGGAGGTCTATGTTGCTTGAGCAGATTATTATTGACAGCCTCCGTGAATGTTTTTGTGTATCTATGTGTGGATTTTGGTTGTGTAGATTTAGTGAGACTATGTGATGAGTGTGGTGTGGTCCTTCTCCTCTTGACTGTCAAGTTCAGTCTTGATTCGAGAGAGCTTTACCTCAAGTTTGGCTAGATAAGTGCATCTCTCACAGGTTGTAGTGTTGGGTGTTAGGAGGAGAGGGTTGTCTGTGTACATGAGGCAATTTCTACATTGCCCCAAGATGCCCAGATTAATCAGATAGACAGGAGAGAACACTGGGAGCTGACCCTTGGACATGCCTGAATAAAAAACTATTTTCCTCTAGATAAGTGAGGAAAGTGAATACAAGAGCTGTTTTTCCTCTAAGCAAGTGAGGAAAGTAAGTACCAAAACTGTTTCCTCTAAGTAATGAGGAAGGTTAAGTGCTGTAGTAATTAGTAGGTTATTTAGTGCTTACAAGTTCTGAACAAGTGCTGATCATGAATACATAAATTCAAGTGCTAAAACTAAGAATCTGTATCTATACTAAACTAGTTACAGGAAAGGGGGGAAGCAAGTGCAAATGCGGGCTTTTAAACCAGAAAGCTGAGAGAGATGGAAAAACTACCCAAACGGCCAATAACTACAATTTCTGGGCCAGAACCACTCCTTATGTTGTAGATAGGTTACCTAGTGCTTACCACTCCCACAGATAAGCTAGAAGGCTTCCCTCCAACACAGAAAATCTGAATCTGGACTAAACTACTTACAGGAAAGGTGTATATATATATATATAAATATATATATATATATAAATATATATATATATTATATATGTATACAGAAAAGTAGCTAAAACAGCAGTAAAAACAATTCAAATGCAATGCAAGCTAGCACACTGGGGGTGGGGGGGTGGGGAGTGTCCCAGATCAAATCTACAGTGGGGGCAGGCAACTGCAAAAGCCTCCAAATTTAAACAACAACACAGGAATAGGGAGGGTGGGTATGAGAAAACCAACACCTTCAGCAGAGATCTGAAAAACTATACAGTGAAGCAAAAATAACAGTGCACGACTCTGAAGTCAGCCAGCAATGATATAAAATTAGTCGAACAACAATTACCAGTACACAACTTTGAAGTGCCAGAAAAATATACTCAGCTCTGTATATCTCCAGATAGTTTGAAGAGCATTCTGTCAGGACACAGGAAGGCTCCAGCAATGGAATCAAAGCTGCATGGAACTCAGTGAACTAGACATAGTGTACGCTTAAGATAATTTATTAACCAACAAAGGTTCCAAGTTAAACACTGCATCCTGTAAAGACTTCTTCAGAACTGGTAAAAAGCTTCCCCTTCACCAATATATAGGGGTGGAATGAGACCACATAATTACTCAATAAAAAACAATTAGATATAGTTCAATATCAATTGGTAAATAAAACAATTCTGAATACAGGTAAATAAAACTTAAGTTCTGAATACATATAATCCTTCCTATCTTTGTATAAACTGTTATCAAAAATATTAATATAAAACAATGTTTAAAAAGTGATAAAAACAGTCATAAAAATCAATGTTTGTAAAAATGTGATTTAACAGGTATCCATAATTATATATAGGTTTAACCAACCATGTGTTTCCCAAGGACAATCACTGTTAACTAACAACAAACAGTTATTCTGAAAGGGTGACTAAAATAATTACAACTTAGCATGTTGAAGTTTTAACACACAGTGTAGGGAAATAGGGTCATTCAGTCTTGGAAACTCACTTGGCATTCAATCTCAACTGCAACAATAATTCTAGGTATTCTAAAGTCTGTTCCCAGGGTCCTCCCCTGGGATTTGGCAGAACTTGTTCTATTACAAAGAAATAAATATCTTGCTGTTAGTAAAAACTGATTTGTGCCTGTATAGGGCATTAGAATCCTTTTTAGTGTTAATGTCATAGTAATGTTCTTGCATTTGAAGGCAGCCCGGAGCAGCCTCATACCATCACTCAGAATGGTACCACAGTACAAGCAGAAAATGATTGATTTCAACAACTGGCTAAGTTTCTGGTGACATTCTAAGGGGATCCAGTATCTGTCTGCCTGGGATGATATGACTGACTGACCTCGATGCTTTGACAGAGATGGACTGCGTCCGTCACCCCTGGGCTTCCAGATACTGGCCAAGGCTCTTGCTACCCCTATAGTGCCTTTTTCAGGAGGTGTTCCAAAGACCAAATTACCACTGTAACAGCTACAAACAAATACAATCTGAGGGTCATGCTGCTCAATGCTATAACTCTAAATTTCAAAATGCACTCGCTCGAAGCAGTCTTTAAAATGGAGAACACTAGCATTTGTGCTGTAACAAAGATCTGGTTCAAGGCAGCATAAAGCACCCCTGCACTGCCAGGCTATAACTCATTCCACACCTTTCAGCTCCAGAACTTGGACCGAAGCTCCAAAGGTGGTGGTGTTTCCATATTCATACAGGATGCGCACACCTCCAGACTGGTAGCCCAACATAACACATCAGAGATACTTCCGGTGCAGCTAACATTGGGTAAGACAGTGATTCAGGTCGTAGCCTGCTATACGTCCCCAACCATGTGCCAAGACTCACACTCCACGTTCCTAAGCACCCTAGTGTCCAACCTAACACACTCATACTGGGCGACTTCAACTACCCCTCCATTAACTGGGAAAACTACACATGTACCAGTACACTTGCCCATCATCTCCTGGAGTTCATTAATTCCAGTGCCCTAGACCATGTAGTTCTTACTCCCACTACAGGTAGCAACATCCTTGACCTGGCCATTACTAACATGGGCGACCATTGCTCTACACCAACAGTCAACTCCTCCCTGGTTAGATACAACCACAAACTAATCACCTTGGAAATCCACCCCCCCCCCCACAATGGTAACCACCATGAAAAACTTCTCCAAAGCTAACTTTGGGCTCCTAAAAACAGAAGTGGCTAAATTCACGGCACCCATGCAAATGAATAGTTGCATGACTGCTGCATCATACAGCAATGCACTGTACGAACACGTACACAAATGAATGGATCTCACCAAACCTTAGAACAAGATGCTCTCCTCCAAAAAAAGGAAGCCAATCTGCTGGTTCCCTGACAAACAAACTCTAAAATACAATGAGGCAACTAATGCAGAATAAGGTGAAGTCCCAAGACTGGAAAAATTCCATTATCAGCCTCAACAAAAAGTTGAGATCCTCAACAAATCCTCTAAAGCTAGCTATGAAAACAGAATTGCAGCAGATAGTAAAGAAAACCACAAGGCCTTCTATAGGTATGTAAAGAATCTCCACGGCAATACCCAGATTTGCTGTGAGCTACTGGGTGACAGATTCACTGCCAACTTTACCCCTCTCTCCTTCACCAAGGCACCAATCACAATACCAGTAGATTGCCAGGCACCCAGTATTACTGCTGCACAGTTTAAAACAGCACTGTCCAAGGCCAAGAATACAACTTTTATGGGACCTGATAATATCCCTGGCTGCGTTCTACATGAACTACAGAGTGAACTGGCACTTCACCTGTGTGCCCTGTTCAATCACAGCCTAACCTCAGGCTTTCTCCCTACCAAATGGTGCACTGCTACAGTCATCCCACTCCACAAAGGAGGAATGACTAGAGACCCTGGGAACTATCTCCCCCATTAGCCTGACAAGTCTGATATGCAAAGCTATGGAACACATCATCATGGACTTAATAAACAAGGTTATAGGGAATCTCCAAACTCTGGATCCCACACAGTTTAGTTTTGTGAAAGGTAGATCATATGCCTGCTCAACCTGGTCGACTTCTTTGAGTCAGTCACCAGAGCTGTGGATGAAGGCAAGGTGGTTCATACAGCCTACCTTGATCTGGCCAAGACCTTTAATACCATTCCCCACTTAGGAATCATAGAAAAACTCACTAAGCTAGGCATCAACCCCTATATCACTAGGTGGGTTGCAAACTGGCTCACACATAGAACCCACAGTGTGAAAGTAACTGACTCCAAGTCAGACTGCTGACCAGTCATGAGTGGAGTCCCACAGGGTTCGGTCCTGGGTCCTCTCCTGTTTGGTATCTACTTCTCTGAAGTCCAGGCCAACACAAGGGGGCTCTGGCTGACAAAGTTCACAGATGATTGCAAGTTGGGAGCTATTATTAGCTCCCTAAGTGATGTTGGTATCCTACAGAAAGGCCTCACTGACACCAACGACTGGTGTCAGAACCATTGCCTTAAGCTCAATGCCAAAAAATGTGTCATCATCCCCTCTGGGAAAAACCCGGTTCCCATGAATTACCATACAGAAGGTGTTTTAAGCAACCTCTCTTTTGACCATCACATTGCCACTGTGTTCAGATAGTCCTTCTATGTGGCACATGTCATTACTAAGGATTTTGCATCCAGGAAGAAAGAAGTCATCGTCTCCCTCTACTCTTCCCTCATTAGGCCAGCCATTGAGTACAATGCCCCATTTGGCATGTACCTCACTAGACACCTGCAACAACTGGAGAGGCCACAAAAGTACCTCACAAAGAGGATCCTAGGCCTTAAACACTTGTCCTATATGGACAGATTCAAAAAACTCCAATTATACTCTGTATCATATTGCCTACTTACAGGCAATCTCTGCTTGACTTACAAAGCCATGTCTGACCCAGCTCTTGTTAGAAATGCTACATCTAAAATCACAATCCCTCCGCACCACACTCTCCAGAGACCTCAACCTCATTACCACAATCAACAGCACATGCTGGAGGGACAGGTTCATAACCCAGAGACTGCCCATGCTATGAAATAGACTTCCCATACATGTCAAACAGAGCACCTCACTGGCCCTCTTCAAAATAAATCTTGATGAGTGGATGGGAAATAGAAAATTCACCCTGGGGATCACTTCAGTGACTCTACTCATCCGAGGCACTGGGAACTAAGGTCGGGTAGCACAATGCCAGGGTAATCCTATGGGCTAGGCTTATAAAGGCTCCAGGGCCATTAGCCTAGTACACTCCTATGAACCTAATTATGTGCTTATGTGATTTCATTCCACCCCTTTATACTGGTGAAAGGGAGGCTTTATACCAGTGGTGAAGAAGCCCTTACAGGACAAAAATGCTAAAGACTTGACGTCCTGAAAAATAAATGTAAGCCATGTTGAGATCCAACGAAGAATCTACCTTCAGTGAAGCATTTATTTCAAAGGGAAAGCATAGTGTCCAAGGCACTACTGAAGTTCATATCACAGAATTAAAATACAGAAGTGAAAGATCTTGAATTTGGTGATCTGTATGACTCTTTACTAAGAGACAGATTAGCCTGTGGCATAAGAAATGACCAACTAAGGGAACTCCTATAAGAAGCTGACTTAATGCTGGAAAAAGAAACAGTTTATGAGCAAAATGAGCAGAATACTCGTTAAAAACCAAACAAATGAACACAAAAAAGAAGTATGGACACCTAGGAGCTGTTGTTACATTTTGAATTTATTAACAAAATGCATCAGATCAAGTACTTTCATCCTAAAATGGACTTTGTCATAGAAAAGTCCATTTTAGGATGAAAGCACCTGATCTGAAGGATGCTATTGTTAAATTTAGGGTGTAGTAATAGTTCCTGGGTATTAGTACGGGAACACGCCATACATGTATGCTATGTAAGTAAACTGGTTAATGTCCAACTCAAAGGTGTTAAGGAAATGAGGCAGTGTAAAACTGGGACTGGAAAAATAAACTGAAAATAAAGGTTCCCCTATGCATGCTTGAGGTAAAATTATGTGAGCATCAGAAGCATGCAGAAAAGAAAGACGAACAGCATAATGCCAAAGCCTGATAAATACTATATGTAAGGTAACTAATGCAAAGAAAAGTCTGCTTGCAGAATTCTACAGCCAAAACGCCCACAGTAAATAAAGAATCTAGAAACATGTAATTAGTACTTTGAAACTCAAATGCATAAATAGTAGGAATCAGAGTTAAAGGGAAATAAAGTGAATTTCTGAGCAAGTCTACTGATTGATTTGAAGGCTCAGGATGCTTGCGCACAGCATACCATATTAAGCGGTCACTGAATACAGAAATCCAGTTATTTGTGCTCCAGATAATGTCCACCATGCTTAATGCTAAAACAGAGAAACGATGATCTCATATGGGGCCAGTGGGAATAATACTTACGGACCTGCTCAGTAGGCCAAAAGTATGGTGACTATGGTTAAACAGTACAAGGAAAGAATTTGTTCCGATCCATAAGACCTCAATAAATAGATCAATATGGAATATTATCCTTTGCAGTTTGTTAGAGAACCAGTTGCCACTTTGCTTAGTGCCACATTCTTTGTAATGCTTGATACAAATCAGGGATTTTGGCAAACAAAATTAAAATAAGCAAATTCCAGATGCTGTAGGCTCAATAATCCTGTAGGCAGGCACAGATTTTTAAGACTGTATTTTGGTATCTCATCAGAATCAAGAGGTAGTCTAAAATGCTGTAACATACATGACTGAGAGGCAGAAAGTAGTAGTTAATAGTACTGAACACATTCTAGTCTGGGATGCCTCATGGCAGAAACATGAAAGACATTACATGAACCTGCTACATAATTTAAATGGGTGCCACATTGCTGAACTACTGGGTTGGTTACTAAAAGAACGTGCTGACAACATTCATTTATTCATGAATATGCAAAAAATCTACCTATGCAAGTCAGTTGTGTAGTTCCTGTGAATGGTACAATAGCTGCCAAATTCATACATGTCAGAAATAACCATTCCTCTAAGACAGATGTCAGAGCAGGGTACCTAAAGCAGTCGGTCAGCAGATCAAAACAGAAGTTTCAAGTTACTTATCAGGTTAAGTACTGTATTTACTGACACTAAAGTACTGTGATATACCACTACACAGAACCCTGATGAAAATACTGCCAGGAACCACCACGGTAAAAGAAGAGATGATTTTATTTTGAAATAAAACAAACACGCATCACGCATTAATATCATTCAGCATCAGCTTTACAATTTAAAACAAAAATATATCCTTTTTATATAAACAAAACTCACTGGTGAGAAAACATATTCATCAATTACTTCCAAGTAATAATTAAAAAAAAAAAATACTATACGGGGAGCATTCTATTTCTATGCTATGCTGGCAAGTTAAACATTGTCGCAAATAACATAGGACACAAAGAACATTTTTTAAATTTTAAATACAATTCTAAATTCACAATAATAAACTTAATATTATTAGTAACTATTTTCTAGCCTTTTTTTTTTGCAATAATTCATAAAAGTAAAGCATGTCAAATATAATATTATATAAAACCGCATGAATGGCGGATGCACGACAGCCCTTTTTAAATGTGAGAAAAGGATGTACCTATATCAGAGAAAGTAATAATATATATCCTCTATGTTATAAAATAAATACTGCTAAAAATAAATAAAAATAAAAGAGCATAAAGAAAGAAATAAAGCAAGGAAGATAATATATGCTATTTTATTATTATTCTTATTATTATTCCAATCAGTAAAACATAAAGATAAAACAAAAATAAATAATTTAATGTTACATTTAATATTTAAATATCTTTATATCACCTTTTTATCATCGTACCAAACGATATATATAAAAGTCATCAGCAAAAATGTATATATTATTGTAGTGTAAACCTAGTAGTGATGATGAATATATACCTCTAGCGTTAATAATGCACAAAAATATATGCATAATTAATGAAAAAAAAAACTGTACCTTTACTTAAAAAATAGTTGTGTGTATTACTTATAAAATATAAGTGTAGTCATATATTAGTATCAATGATAGAGTGTGTGTGTCAAACATGAACCTAATTTCATCACATGAACCTCATATTAAAAGAATATTATATGAATTCATTCATTGCATATCATTGGATTTCCAATCATTGAATGTTATAGAATAGAATATTAAAGAATAATATAATATAAAAGAAAGAAAAGAATGAAAAAGAATACCTAGAAACCCAATAAATATATAAAAATAAAATAAAAAATAACAATATAAATTAAATATATTTATTTTAACATTTTTAAAATATAAATAATTTTAAATAATATATAAATCCTAACATAATAATAACATTAATATAAATGACTGAAATTTCAATTCATTTAAATTTAATTTGGTTTATTAAAATCAACAATAGAAATTGGTTTAGTATAACGGGCTTCCATAGAATAATATGAATCGGAATATGAATATGGTGTCTTCCTGGTTTGCACAAAGGCCAGTACAAATATGGTAAAATGTATGGGTAAAAATAAAAATGTTGATATGTTACATGGTTTATGAAGTATTGAAATATACTCATAAGACATCATCACATGCGCCATGTTGGCCGCCACATGTGCTGAGACAGCATACAAAATTAGAATCAAAAGCAATGATTCATAAAATTAAGGTCCATCATTCCAGAATCCCATAATTTTACATAATAAAGAATTGAATGAAAAAGAGAAGCAAAACAAACAAAAAATAGCCTATAAATAATTGTATAAATGATGTATAATGAATAATTAATAAAGACAGGGTGCTTACACAGAACCCTACAAGCTGAAGCCAGTTAGCAAGGGCTAGGAGCTGCCCATTTACAGGAAACTAAACTAGCTGTTGTGCGTCTAGAGCATTAGCAATTTTACAAACATATAATGCTCAACGAGAAAAAAAAGATATTTGCAATAGTGTTTGGTTAGCAAAACCTCCATGACTGTATGTATCAAGGCACATTACTGCAAAATCTGAATGAAAACCTCTCCAAAGCATATTTAAGAAAATCTTAAACAAGGGACTTGCGGACCCGCCCCATAAGCTTGACGAGCCTGGTCTGCAAAGCTATGGAAAGGATCATTATGGAACTCATAAACAAAGACATTGGGGACCTACAGACATTGGATCCTACCCAATTTGGCTTTGTCAAGGGCAGATCCTGCCTTTTGAACTTGGTCGACTTTTTTGAAACAGTCACTAAGGCCATTGATGAGGGTAAGGCAGTTCACACAGCCTACCTTGACCTTGCAAAAGCCTTCGACACAATACCCCACTCGGGCATCATAGACAAACTCACCAGCTTAAATGTAAACCCATATGTCACAAGATGGGTTGCAAACTGGCTCAAGGACAGAACCCACAGGGTCAGAGTTGCTGGAGCCATGTCAGACTAAGCCGGTCACAAGCGGTGTCCCACAGGGCTCAGTCCTGGGACCCCTCTTGTTCGGCATTTATTTTTCTGAGGTGCAGGCAAACATAGGAGGATTGTGGCTGACAAAGTTCGCAGATGACTGCAAACTGGGCACCATAATTGATACTCCAGCGGACACAAGCATCCTTCAGAGAGGCCTCATAGAAACGGATAATTGGTGCCAGAGCCATGGCCTTAAGCTGAACGCCAAAAAATGTATAGTCATACTCTTTGGGAAAAACAAGGTACCCACAAATTACCACATAGGTGGTAATCCATTAATCTGGAAGAGGTAATCAGGGACCTAGGGACCCAAGTTGACAGTAACCTCTCATTTGACACTCACATTACCAAAGTGGTTAGGAAGACCTTCTATATTGCCCACCTTATCATGAAGGGATTCACATCTAGATCGAGAGGTCATTGTGCCCCTGTACTCTTCTCTTATCAGGCCCATGATTGAGTACAATGCCCCATTTGGGATGTATCTTACCCGACACCTGCAGCAGTTGGAAAGACCCCAAAAGTTCCTCACCAAGAGGATAAAGGGTCTCAAACATATGTCATGTGCTGCCCGGCTGAAGAAACTCCAGCTCTATTCAGTCGCATACAGCCTACTCAGAGATGATCTTATGCCTGACGTACAAGGCCATGTCCAATCCAGAATTAATGGACATGCTCCACCTCAGAAAATCCAAATCCATCAGAGCCACGAGAGCAAGAGATTTGAACCTCAACACAGAAATAAATAGGACGTGCTGGAGGGACAGATTCATAACCCAGAGGCTCCCTACACTCTGGAACAGAATCCCAGTCCATGTTAGGCAGAGCCCCTCACTAACTCTCTTCAAGAGAAATCTTGACGAGTGGATGGGAGATCGTAGGTTTACCCCGGGGGTCATCTCTGTGTCACTACTAGAGAGAGGCACAGTAAACTAAACCCTAAATGGGCGTAGTGAACCTATATGATTCTCATCCTAAGGGGTGGTGAGAGCCACACACACTCTGGCTAGGCTTATAAATGCCCTAGGGCAGATAGCCTAGTACGAACCTATGAACCTATCTACAAAGAATGGTTTTGGCATTAAAGAAAGAAGGGAAAACATATGCATATTAATGATAACTTTAAGACGGCCTCCTATTAGACTTTGCCATATGCCATAATAAAATTCTCCGGAATCAGGCTCCATCATTCCTTGACACAGCCTGGCAATGTACAATGCATGGGAGGCATTTATACATTTCTCCCCACATAAGAACTGAAGGGATTCATGAAGCCATTTATTTCATTAGATAAGCATGTGAAGCAGTCCTGTGGTGCCTAGCATAACATTACAGGATCCAAAGGACTGTGATTTGCAGGCAAGATGCAGTGTCACTCTTGTCAGGCTGCAGTGAATTTCAGATGTTGCTGTCATAGATGGGCAAGTAGTGTTAAAGCTTGACACCAGGACTACACCAAGATATATTTCTGTTACCCACTGTTACTTTGCAGACTTAGAAAGGTCCTTTTGCTAAGCCAATATATCACATCTAGAGTGTTACCATTTTATTCCAGATAGGTTTTATTGCAGCACATTTACAGTTGTGTACCCATAGATTACACAATTTGGGGGAAGCCCTCCATGCTTTCTATGAAGCTTTGTGGATCATGTGCACTTGCATGTGTGGAACTTACCCGACACACTCCAGGTGCACATAAAGTGGAGAGACATTCTACTACTTTAAAAGGCTTTTATCAATTATGCAGATATGTGGCATGCTTATTCTGCCGTATATGAACCCTGTTCATTCCATTTATGAACAGTGCTTACTCCATATTGGCCTAGTATATGTACATAAAATGAACAGACTTGAGGTTTTCACTATTCCTGTAGGTTTCAATACACATGCACTAATGCACGAGCTATTTTAGTACCTTCTTCAGACTATTATGGGAACAGATGTTCAGAAACTCTTCAGTTTTCTTTATTTTTTTCATCTATGCCCATTTTACCAAATCATTGTATATATCTTAATTTTTTTATATTTACCACTGCACTTCACAACAGCTAAGTGCTACTCTCCTGTGGCTTGTCATGACAACATTTTTTTTTACTTTGTTCTGTAGTAGATACAAGCATCCTTCATACTCATAGATGATACTAACACAAAAGTATCAATCTACTCCAGGAGAGCAAAAGAATTATTGAAACACACAAACGTGGAGTTCCCCTTTTTACATTTTTGTGGTTATAATTACAGAATTGACAATAATGGGCACCCCACTTCTGCCTTGCTCCTGTACAGATTATGTGGTACACCTAACTTACGACTAGCTGTACTCGTTGTCTGCTACCCTCATCTCAACAAGTAGGCCAGCAATTTGAACGTAGCCTTTATACTGCAAGCAGTCTTCCACAAATCTGTTATTCCAAAGAAGATTCCCTATGCCCATCATCTCCAGTGTGGAGGTCCCCTTACATGAGATTTGCATAGCTACTAACGGTTTTCTCTTTACAAAACAACAGAAACCAGAACATCCACCCTAGCTTATTCACAGTTAATACCGCTGTACGATCCAAAGTAAGAATTCTACCTCTCCACAGACACCTGTATTATCACACCACCAGCAACAACTATACCATTTTCAAGAAAAAACTAAGTATAGCTCACAATTTGGCAAAGCATTATATGCCAGTGTGGTGATGTACATCCCAACCCAGGTCCAACCCTCCCCAGCCCTAGCAAACTTAGCAAATCTCTCTTGCTGTCAACCATAAATCTCCAAAGCCTTCGAAACAAGATACCTGAACTCCAGGCTTGGATTTCACAAAACAACCCTGATATTATAGTAGCTACCAAAACCTGGATGAAATCATATGTAAAATACACTGAGTTTCTTCCCCCAGACTACTCATGCTTGAGAGCCGATCGGCCGAACAACAGAGGAAGAGGAGGAGCAATACTCTTCCCTAGCAAACATACATTAATTCCCTACTCAGAACCAACAGCCAACTTCTCCCTAGCTGAAGTACTAATCTCTATATTAAAACTTAACAACCATAAAAACATTTGCATAATTGCTCTGTATATTCCTCCAGAAAACAACATAAACATACCAATATTAGAAAACATACATGCCTGGACTTCACAAAACATATATAATGAAACCATCATCTTACGTGATGTAAACATTGATTGGCTAGACATTGCCCACAACAATCCCTCAAAAAACATAAACCTTTACAACTTCTTTCAACTAATTGAAGACATCACCAGACCCCACAAAAATAACATTTGGGGCTCCACAACAGACTGGATATTAGTGTCTCACCCTAACAATATCATCACTGCAGGCATACTACCTAATACCATTAGTGACCACTACCCAGCATATATCCTACGCAAAACCACCACGCCAGGCAACACTAATACAAATCAGCCAGAAATTTCACTAAGTTCCAACCATCCATATTTAATGAAACCTTAGCTAAAGTAAATTGGGAACCCCTCAAACCCCTGCCACTTAATGAGGCTGTTGAGTTCTTTAACTCAACATTCCTAGACATTCTAAATAGGCAAGCACCCACCCGCCAAAAACAAATAAAACATAACCATTCAAGCTGGCGCAATCCACCAAAGAAGTCATGTCCACAAGAGATAACATCTGGAAATCATAGCAGAAAAACAAAGAACTTACAACTCTAATACAATACAAACAACTCCGTAACCAGGCAAAACGTCTAATAACCAATGATAAAAAAAAACACTGCCTCCACCTACAAAGCCAACATAAAAATAATCCCAAAAAATTCTGATCCTCCATCAACCATCTATTACATCCGGGTTCTCAAAGCAACCCATCTCCTGACCCACACAAAACGTCTACCGAACTTGCACCTTCAATTCCTACTTCATTGACACAATAGCTAACCTAACCACCACCTTTCCTATGGTTAACACCACCACTACCAAGACAGATAATGACCAAACCATCCCGGAAAACAATTCTACACACAACTCTAACCTAAAATTCTTTCCATACCCATTGCCACAATAAAAAATCTTTTACTTAAGCTTAAACCCTGTACTATAGCCCCTGAATCTACCCCCACACTTCCTGCAGCTAGCTGCAAACTCTATAGCTTATCCCATCACCATGCTAGTTAACAGATCAATTAAAAAGTCCCTTGTCCAAGACATCTGGAAAAAAGCAATCAATCGCCTCTTACACAAAGGCAGCACCAACACAGACACCCCACACTTTCAACCCATAGCTATTTTCTCACCCCTCTCTAAAATACTGGAAAAATGCATCCATGCCATCCAACTCCTCAACCACCTACTTGAAAATCAAATTCCTTCACCCACTCAGCATGGTTTCAGACCAGGGCACAGCACCACTACAGCCCTCCCCTCCTTCCTTGATACTGTTAACCGGGCACGGGATTCTGGTAAAATAATCGCTTCTCTTTTCCTCGACCTCTCCAAATCTTTCAATACCATTTCCCACACTATCCTCCTCTCTAAACTATCTACCCTCCATATTTTCCCACCTACCCTACAATGGTTCAGTAGCTATCTCTCCTATAAGCAGCAATCTACCAAATGGCAACAGTCTTACTCTTCCTTCCTCAATACTTCCATAGGGGCCATAGGGGTACCTCAAGGCTCCATACTTGGTCCTATCTTATTAAGCATCTTTATTAACAACTTTTATACCACTCTCCCACAATGCTCAGTAAGCTAGTATGCTGATGACTCTGTAATAATATGCACTGCAAAGTCCATCTCTGAACTCCAGCAGATCACCCAGAATGCCCTCACTTCTACTGAATCTTGGATGCTTAACAATCATCTTGCCATTAATCCAAAAAAAAAACTAAACTAATAATGTTTACCTCTAAGAAAATCACTCCTCAAGATAAAAAAACTCTTCAGTATACAAGCCCAAGACAATACCACTATAGAAGTTGTCACACACACTAAATTACTAGGCATTATTATAGATGAAAACCTAAACATTGACCTACACATAAACAGTAACATCAAAAAACACACCAAACGCTGGGTATGCTGTACAGGCACCAACACTTTCTTAGCCTCTCTAATAGACAAACCCTTGCAACTACATTTTTATCACCCTCTCTCCTTTATGGTGCCCCTCCTCTCCTCACTAGTATACCAAATTCTACAAACTCCAAACTTGATATGTGTTGTAACAGAATAGCCAAATTTACCACCAAGGCCAAATTCTCATCCCACCACTGTAACTCACTGAAACAATTAGGGTGGTTGGAACTCCCCCACCATCTCTCATTCACACAGCTAACTACAGCACACAAAATAATCTACAGACCCACAGACTGTCCTGCTCTCTCAACTCTACTTGCCAAATACCAACCCAGCAGGCAACTAAGATCTGAAAATCATCTACTTCTAAAAGTAGAGAAGCCCACCTTACCGGCTGGTCAACTCCTCTATTCCTTCACCTTTGCCAAACTATGGAACTCGCTTCCACCTTCTATAAGAAACACAGGCAGCACCACCACCTTTAAGCAAATACTGAAAAATCATCCCAACTCTTCCTGGCTGTGTACCTGCTCTATAACAACTCTTCCTGGCTGTGTACCTGCTCTATAACCTAACCTCTTCCTTCTCCTTATATTATAACTAAATTCCTATGCTTTTTACTACTAGTGACTGATGATACCTTCTCCATATTTATTATTTTTCATCACTTGTTGATACTGGTACAATAATGCTGATTAATTTATCTCTGTTGCTACCACTCTGAATTCATCTGGCAACCAACTAAACTCCTGCTTTTACGTATATATTCTGTATATGTTACTGTAATCAAACTAACTAAATTCCTGACTTATGTATATATTCTGTATATATTACTGTAACCACTATGTGTAACACTGTTTCTATTCTGTACCAATTAATGTTTAATGTTTTTTCTGCATCTATGTTCTTGTCTGAGCTTTTCTCTCCGGGCTTCCACTGAAAATGGGCTCTTTTAGGCCCAGTGGACTTTCCCTGTATACAAATGCAATAAATACATAAATAAATAAAAAGGAGTTTTGAGTATTTCAATTGACCTACAGTCCTTGAAACAGCACTCCCCTATAGCTTGCACATTACTCTAATATGCAAGTAAGTTTTTATAGCTCTTATTAATTTATTGCTTAGTACTGCGGTGGTGGTGCTGCAGTAGCGTTGTCACCTCACAGTTAGACGTTGCCCGTTCGATTCTCAGTTAGACCGTCTTCTGTGTGGCGACATGCGTGAATGGGCGTTCCTTCGTTGAAGGTTGTGCATTAGGCCCGGCAAGCCAGTATGTAAAAATCTACTGCCAATCATTAGCGGACGGGAGTTCTGCTGTGGCAACCCCTAACCGGGAAAAGCCAAAAGACACAAATAGTTTATTGCTTACTTTTAGCAATAGTTTCATAGTTTCATAGTATAGTACTAGGCTATCTGCCCTGGGGCATTTGTAAGCTATATAGTGATGTGTAGCTTTTTACCAAAATGAAATGGTACAAAAAAATGTACATAAAATCTAGAATACGTGTAGTCTCTGTCTAGTAACACAGTGAAGGTCCCCCCCTATAGTAGTAGAATGAGTTGTCTGTCAGTGACACAGCACAGATGTGACCCTATGGGCAAATCTGACGATCTCCCATCCACCACCATCCAAGTCTCTGAAGAGATTCCGAAGAGCCTGCCTACTGGGCTCTGTTCCAAAGCATTCCAAAGCATGGGAAGCCTCTGGGTTATGAATCTCTCCAGCATGTCCTATTCATACGAGGTTTAAGGCTTTAGCCTCGTTGTCCTGATTAATTTGGATTTTTGAGTTTTGGCTGGGAGATCGTCCATCAGATACTGATTGACATGGCCAGGTATGTCAGGCAGAGATCTCTGAGCAGGCAGTATGCTACTGAATAGAGCTGAAGTTTCTTTTTTTGAGGCAGAATAAGACATATGTTGAGACCCTTGATCCTTTTTAAGTGTATTTGTTGTGGTCTCTCTGTTGCAAGTGCCGGGTGAGGTACATACCAAATGGGCATGTACCTCAACCCATGGGTCTGAGGAGGAGGATATGGGGGTACATGACATCCTTGATCTGGATGTGAAACCCTCTATGATGAGGTGTGTGGTAGAATGTTTTTCTAAACACTTTGTTGGCAAGGTGTCTTGAATTTCCCCTCTGTCTACTTGGGTCCTGGGTTCTACTTCCTCATTCGTTGTCCGATTAGGGTTGTATATTTTTATTTTGTTTTTTTTTTACTTTTGATTTTTGCTATTTTTTTTTGGCATTTAGTTTAAGTTTTTTTCGCGGCGTTTACCAGGCCTGTTTTTGGCATTGTATCTTGTAGTGTGTGTGGTATGCAGTGGTCGGCTATGGCACCTAGTTTGCAGTTGCAGTCATACAGTGCCAGCCACAGCCCTCCTGCTGTGGCACATAGTTTTAACTGAGAAGAAGGGGTCCCAGGACAGATCCCTGTGACACAGACTGGTGACACCACTTGTGACTGGCTTTGAGTTTTAACTTTGCTCCGATTTTTGTTTAACTTTTTTTGTTCTTAACTGTTTTTGGCCATTTTACTTTTGATAAGCAACTTTATCTATTTAGCCTGTTTAGCTTATTTATGATGCCTGCCTGTGTATTAGTGTTGTTGTGTAAGCTGCCTGTCAGCATGGCTGGTATGACTGCTTTGCTCTCATCATGGTTTCAGTGTCTGTTTCCCAAAAGTCAACAGGTTTAAAAACTGGGAGGGTCAAGCATCTGTGGTCACTGGTCGGTGGTCCAGCTGGTGTAGGTCCCCTTGTCTCTGTTTAAGAGTTCCATAATGATTTCTTTCCATAGCTGCATCCCAGGGAGCTGGTATGTCTGTGGGTCTGGGTTTGCCTGGGTCACTGACCCCTGTTTGGGGTACAACACTGTTGAGGCACATATGTGTTCAGGTACATATCCCGTAGTAAGGCTAAGGTTAAATAGCATTTTTCACTGTTAGCCCTCCCTTGAGTTCACCACATGTCCCCCCCGGAGCCGGGATACTTAATTGCTTGTTTTATGCTTGGTTTAGCTAGATTTTTATCATCTGGCTCAGCGATATACATTTCTCAGCCCAGCGCTTAAGGAGGCGAGATTGTATTTCAGGTAGAATTCTAGCTGACAGAAATTCTGTGGGATGTTACATTTTTTGTTTGTTGGTAACATCTGTCTTTGGTGAGTATTTTTTGTTTCCATGAGCACTTTTCCTTTATTGTAGTTATTGCCTAGTGATATCTTTTAGCATAGCTTTTCGTTTGTTTGTGGTGTTTTTTCTTTGCTTGTTTGTTTTCTTTTTTTGTTTGAGAGATAATGTTTTCTGAGAGAGTTTGCCTTTAGATTTTTTGATCCTTGTGATTTTCCCTTCATGGGTTTTCCGCCTTGTTTAGATAGCTTCCTTCTGTTATGGCCAATTGTTTATCTTGATTGGTATTCAGACAGATGGATTTATTGATTGTGGAGACTAGATTGAGTCTTTTCAGTTATTATGCAGATTTAATATTTCCTACCTACCACTATGAAACTGATAACCTTACTACTGCTCAAAGTTCTGTCTGTAAATCACAAAATAACTATAACAATATAGAATTAGTTATAGGAAGTATAGATGAGAAAAGAAAGGGAGAAACATACCGGTGTGACTCTCAGCTCTCTAATATACATTAGAAAAAAATCATATCATAAACAGACAGCAGGCATCATTTGTTCAGATATAACTCGTATAGTACATTGATTTTTTTTTTTTTTTTTTACAGGTAAGCCATACAAAAATCATTTAGCATATTGTACATAATGTTTTCTGTACAACATCCACTGACTGTATTTCATATTTTGTTTTGCATTTAGTATGACACCTTCTTCATCGATAGAGAGACAGAAGCAGAAAAACAAATGGAAGGATAGACAGGGCCCAGCACATAAAGCTAGATTTTCTGATATGTCATGCATTAAGCAGGTTACAACTGATTCTGCAATATAAATATTTTTATATCATAGCTGAGTTTTTTGCTGACAGAGAAATGCACAACAACACATTAGAAATTCTATGAACTTAGCAGAAGGAGAAACAGTGGTAAGAAGGCTGGTTACTCTTTTTCTCTTGTGATTATGTTTAACACATTTCAGTACCTTCCTTTACAATAACTTGCCAGATGGTTTGATGCCTCTGTTTTAAGCAAGTGCCATAAACAAGATGCCTTTTGGAACTCCGTTTTTGTCGGGGGAGGTTCTTGATCAGGAGTGAAAATCGTAAACCCTTGGCATAATGGTTAACATCTTCACCTCAAACGCACAATTTGATTCTGACTTAGGTTACTGGCTAAGCTCAAAATGCCCCTTCAGGTCAGTTAACCTGGTGTTCAGTTATGGAGTAGTCATCTGAACATCCCTGTCATTACCTCACAGTATTAGTTATAACAGAAAAGCAGACAAATTATTTTGTTTGAAGCGAGCATCTTACTAGATGTTTACACGGGTCAGAGGTACATAGAGAAAAGACTGAACTAGAAAACAAGATCAAGAAATATGTAAAATTTAGATGTTTCTAGTACATATCACATGGTTAAATCCATTTCTAAATGTAGCACTACAATATGTACTTGTTATTGGTATTATCTCTAGCACAATTTATTACCAAACATCATTCTCATCATTAGACACTATTTTACTACTAAACAAAAAAACAAAAAAAAACAACAGAGGCAGTAATAACTAAGCTATGTAAATGAAATAAAATAGCAAAGGCCAGCTGGACAGGGTATACCTTAAAAATAAAACTAAATCATACAAAAAGATAAGCGCTGTTGTGGTGGTGCTGCAGTAGCATTGTCGCCTCACAGTAAGACGTTGTCCTGTTCGATTCTCAGCTAAAGCGTCTTTTGTGTGGAGACATGCGTGAATGAGCGTACCTTCATTGAAAGTTGTGCATCAGGGCTGGCAACTCGGCACGTAAAAATCTGCTGCCAATCATTAGCGGACCGGAGTTCCGCTGTGGCGACCCTTAACCGGGAAAAGCCAAAAGACACAACAACAACAAAAAGATAAGTGCTCTCGCAACACATGGTTGCTTCTACAGATCATACTATCAGTTAAAATCACAAAACATATATAGCATAATCAATTTAATTACATTAATTATTTAACACAATCAATTCAGATAAAAAATAATTACCATTTCAGACCTCTGGACCTCAAGGATGGTCTTAAGGGGACATTTTCATTCAGTCCCATCCCCCTATTAGCTACTAACATGAAGATCCATTTTACCTTTAAATATTCAGTATGAGTTTTTGTGTCACCACCTGTGATTGTATTCTGCTATTTTTCTAGTACCAAAATGATAAATTTATGTGGTGAACCTTCTTTAATAATATGTCTTGCTAGTGCAATAATATGGTCTCCCTTGCTGATAGCATAAGCATGCTCCCTAATACTGTCGCTCAAACACCTATTAGTCTTCCCAACATAATAGGAATTACAGACCTCACACACAGCACATAAACCAAATCCCTCGTGCCATAGTCAGCATAGATAGCAAGATCAAAAAAAGTCCACTCAGGGGGTGCACAAAACAATTATCCATCTTTATGTATCTACAAACATTATAAGCTCCACACAGATATGTCCCTATCTTCTTTAATACTTCGGTATGTATATTCTCATCAACCAAAGGTATACAACATAAGATTCTTTTTAGTGCCAGATAGTTCATAAACACAAAGTGAGGTGCACTACCTAAAATTACTCTATAGTGACAATCTGACATTAGAATCCTCCAGTGCTTCTTAACAATATTACAGATGCAGCCTACATTGCTTGAATATGGTTCAGCACAATTAATATCACTTGTATCAAAGTAAGATCTGGCTCTACCACATCTGAGAGATACCACATCATTCTGAACTAATGCAATATCAGATTCAGAGTACCCTTGCTGACGAAACTCATTTGCAAGGGTATCAAAAAAAGCATACATATCACTGTCTCTCGTATATAATTTATCATTCCTGAAAAATTGACCCTTCATAGCACTCACCTTCAATTTTTTGGGGTGCATACTACGAGCATGCAACTTACTGCTAACTTTACAAGGTTTCTTAAACAAAACAGTATCCAACCCATCAGCAGTCCTACAGACATGAACATCTAAAAATCAATAGACAAAGGTGAATAATTAAAAGTAAACTTCAAAAATCCAGTGGTCTGCTGCAAATATTCAACAAACAAATTAAGTGCATCAGCTGTTCCTGTCCACAAAGAAAATACATTATCTACGAAACGACCATAGTACAGGATGGAACCTCGAAATGAATTGCAACAATCAAAAACACACAAGTCTTCTGATTGGGTGAACACCAAACGGGGCCCATAGAAAAACTCACTTTCTGAAGGAAATATCTATCAACAAAAGTAAAAACATTACCGGTTAAAATCAACTCCTGTAAAAAACAAATCAGATGAACCCTATCTACTGAGTATTCTGACCATTTACTCAAAAATTCTCTGACATAGTCTATCCCAGTATCGTTGGGAATCACAGTAAACAAAGAAACCACATTCATAGTTACTAAAAGATATTCTTCAACAACATTATCCTTTGATCAATATGCCAATCTCTTAAGAAAATGTTTAGTATCTTTCAGAATTGTGTCCATACCCTCAATTATAGACCGGAGCGGTCTTTCAACAAATGTGGATAGAAGTTCTGTCATGCAACCAGTCCCAGAAACTACTGGTCTCATGGGTGGGTTATATAAATCCTTATGAACTTTAGGAAGTCCAAAGATAGCAGGAATCACTGGGTATTCAACCAAAAAATACTCAAACAGCTCCTTACTAATAGCTCCTTCCATTAACAAATCATGTACATAGTTAGTCGCTCTATCAACTTACATGCATTCAGTTTAGTACATTCAGTATATGTTGTAAAAGTCATCCAACATTGCCAACATATTGTTAATATAATCAGTAGTGCTCATGATTGCAATCCCTCCCTCTATCAGCTGGACGAATATATATACATATATCAGTCCATGTTATCAGTTATTTGAAAATAAGCATTTAGATGTTGTAAGATGATTAATTGCAGTTGTGGTATGAAGAAAGCCTTGTTATCAAATAACTATTACTTATGAGGAAGGACCTGCAATCGTGCAAACAGTCCTTAAGAAACAATATATAACGCCATCTGGAACACTGGAACCCTCTATAGTTTGAATGGAGTACTCTATGAAAGAGAATATGTGGATATGCATGCAGATAAATGGAATATACAGAAAAAAAAAATCTTGGCAAATACTTTCAGATGGGTGTAGTACATCTGTAGTAGACAGAAAAGAAAAAAGTAAATTAAGAAATACAAGTGCTTTCAGCTAGATATAACTGCATACCATATTATGAACTGTGACATTCCGAAGGTAAAAACCCTGTCATCAAAAAATAGATTTTTTGACCATTCTCTGTCAGGGCTTTAAATCCACAGCCGCCATGTATATCATGCTGCCTTCTCTGCCGTCTAACTAATTAATGTCACAGCAGCTGAAATGTAAATTTGATTATCTCCTAACTTTACAAACTCATCACTGGAATTCCATGGTCTGCAAATCTGAAAGTTGAATAGTTATACAGTTCCGATTGCAACCAATTTAAAAGCCAAATGAAAATAAGGAGACCCTTAAAATGAGTAATAAGTAAATGTGGTCAAAAATGGGTAGTGATCAAAAAGGTATAAAATGAGAAAATGGAGACCCTTAAAATGAGTAATAAGTAAACGTGGTCAAAAATGGGTAGTGATCAAAAAGGTATAAAATGAGAAAATGGAGACCCTTAAAATGAGTAATAAGTAAACGTGGTCAAAAATGGGTAGTGATCAAAAAGGTATAAAATGAGAAAATGGAGACCCTTAAAATGAGTAATAAGTAAACGTGGTCAAAAATGAGTAGTGATCAAAAAGGTATAAAATGAGAAAATGGAGACCCTTAAAATGAGTAATAAGTAAACGTGGTCAAAAATGGGTAGTGATCAAAAAGGTATAAAATGAGAAAACTTTAAGTTAATAGACAGACCTGCAACAAAATGACATGTCAGGTGACATGGAAGACAATAAAGTGACAGAGACTGAGAGACAGAAAGAGAAACTGTACTGGCTGAAAGACAAGTTTGTCTTGTAGCTGTAGTCTTTAACATTATTTTTGACTGACCTAGTCTAGACCGTATCTGCAGGGATACAACTTTCAAATATGCAGTGGTCAATTAGGCAACAACTGGAGTCTAACATTTAGGTCATCATGAAGTACAACATTTCAAGATTAAACCAGGGAGTTTAAGAAATAAAGTGTAGTTTATATGAGGCTTATAAAGATCAGCCAAAAACTGTGCTGCTATGGAACAGTCAAAGAGCTTCAGTACTCTATAGCTCATAAGACTTTCTGTTCTTTACAGCTGATGTATTCATAAATTTGTTACACAGTCAGATTTCCTTACTATCATCTGACTTGGTACCAGACAGTGTTTTAAGTCCTAGTACCAAAATGTCACATGCAGCAAAGATGTGAAGAAAGTTATACTTTATCTTCTCTTAAACCTATAAAGAGAAGAGCCTAAAGAAAAAAAAAAAGCTATCTCGTGAAGCTGAAAGATAGTTTAACATGTAAGGCAAAGAGAGTTTACAGATCTCTCTTCTGTGAGACTTAAGTGGTATGCTAGCATTGTTTCTTGCAGCACATACTATCAGGTTTGCTGGAATCTATGCGCACTACCATTCTTCAGGTTGGCAATGGTGAAGCAGGTAAAAACAAATGGAGTGCGACAACTGTATTCTCTGTAGTTTATAAATTAGTTAACGAGACAGTAATGAAGAAACAAATCACCTGAAGAAAACACAGTCCAAAAACCATATGGATATGCATCTGGAAATATAATTTTGGAAAAAACACGAGTTCTTTTAAAAACATTTAGTTTAGTGGTACATCGGTATAATAGCTCAGCCTTACCTCAGGCTTTATTTAGGATTTTGACATATCCCATCCCAGAAGGATGCAACATAAACTGAATATATCCATACATCCCTAACCCCTTTCTTCCCATTTATGTTTATTGGATTGGGGTGTCACTTCAACAGTGACAAGCATTTAGAGCCAGTGTTCACACTACCAGGTGGCTAGCCCTGATTTGGCTGTTCTTCCATAAACATACATGTGCATGCACTCTCACAACTATGGACAATTTACAATGTCCAATCCACCTACTGCAAGTCTTTGGAATGTGGGAGGAAAGTAAAGTATCCAGCGAAAACCTACATGAATATATACCTTAGCAATAAAAAAGTGAAATATAAAGGTTGAGAAGGCAGAGTTTTGAAAATAACTGTAAACAATTGTTATCTCAGTAAGAGTAGCATAAGAAAATGTCATGACATATTGGTCAGAAACATAGCAAAGGATAGTAAACAGTCTGACAATGTAACTTGGATAACTAAAATAAAATATAAGCCTGAAATTCAGGTATGGCTTTTGAAGCATATTTGGGTTCCTTTTTTACAAAGTGACGATTAATGCACAATAAGAGGCTTTATATGAATTGGTAGTTTAGCAGAAAACACAAACAGCTGACAAAAATGTTTAATGCACTTGATCAGTGCTCCTCCAACTTTCCCTAGTAAGGGGTATGACTACTGCAGCCTTACTTTAATACTGCCAGTAACAATATCACATCCTAAATCATAAATATGTGGGCACATTCTGTTGCTGCTCAGTCTTATCTAAATCAGACAAAGGTTTAGCACTTGAAATGATGATACTACTTCTTAATATGTTGTGATACCACTTCTTAATGTGTCGTGATAGCCAAAGTATAGCATGCAACATTCTAAGATGAAAACGCAGCTGGATAAAAAAAATGGAATGTGATATTGCACAACATTTTCTTCACTGCCTGAATGCAACTGGGCAAGATGACTGGTTTTAGAAACTGCACAAAATGGCTGACTGCAAAAGCTGAAACATTATAGAGACAAATATTTCACTGTTCACAGCTACAGTACCATCTTTTGGAAATTGTTTTTATTCTTATTTTGGGATGACAACGACATTAATTTTAAAGTCTGTATGATTAAGTACATGCAGGTAGATGATACCTGGGCACTAATATAGGATTATTACTATGCCAGAAATGTACAGAAAAACTAGGTTTAGTGTCTAACAATAAGTGCTGAGTCAAAGCCTTTTACTTTCAGCCATTTTTATTGCTGAAATCTAAACTTTGGTATATTACAAACGTACCCTACTTCTACACCTGTGACTTTCCCCTAGATGAAGCACTGCTGAATCTCCTCTGACTTGCATTTTATCAGGACATCAACATGCATGTAATCAAAAGAGAGAAACTATGATGACTACAAACCAAAAAGAATAATAAAATACAAAAAAACAACAGGCAGGAACCAAATAAAAAGGAAAGAACAAACTTTAATCTTTCGAGGAGTATAAATTCACAAACAGCACACCTTATTAAATTGATTGATTGTGTCTTTCAGCTTTTCCCGGTTAGGGGTCACCACAGCGGAACTCTGGTCCGCTAATGATTGTCAGTAGTGTTTTACGTGCTGGCTTGCCGGGCCTAACGCACAACCTTCAACGAAGGAATGCCCGTTCACCCATGTCGCCACACAGAAGACGCTCTAACTGAGAATCGAATGGGCAATGTCTAACTGTGAGGCGACAACACTACCGCAGCACCACCACTGCAGTAGCACACCTTATTACATATACATGGTAATTAACCAATCACACAATTAACCAATAAAACAAGAGCATTAAAAAATCAAATCAAAAGCTTCCAATTGCACTCCAAATTAAGACTCGTGGGAGATAAAGTACCAAACTTCAAGACAAAAATAGTTTGTTTATATAATAGTCTTTTTTATACACATTCTCAGAATAAAAACTGACTGGAACTTTTTCTAAAATAATTGCTTTTAAGCCATCAGTATTAGAATTATGAAACTCAAAATGCTGTACTACAGGACCTTCCACCTTCTATTTTTTTAATATTCCTTATATGTTCCTATAGTCTAATTTTAAATTTCCTTTTGCTTTCACCTACATAAACAAAAGAGAAACTGTCTATTACTGTTATGGTGACGATATCATGGCTATTCTTTCTGCTTTCTTGAGGTTGTAGCACAGGAAAAGCACTAAACATTATAGCCTGAACAAGATTATAATACCTTCCTTTTCCAAAACCTCCGGTATTTGGTGAATTTCATTAGCTAAGCATATTCATGGTGCCAGTGGTAGCAGACCAGTTCAAATTTAGAACAACCTTTAAAACATGACTTTTATGCTTTGAGAAGTACCTTTTGTGATGAAGTAGTGAGTATTTATGTTTTTATGCTGTTTGCCTCCACTGCTTGTCAGCAATCGGCTCCCTCTTTGATAACTGGCCTATTCATTCCCTATCATTAAGGCAAGGGTCAGCCAAGATGGCCCTCTGATTTAGACAGCCATTAGGGCTGGTTCCATTTTTTTGTGCATAGACCTACATTTCTCCCACAGACATTCGGCTTTCAGGGACAAAGGCGAGTACCCAATGGGATACTTTAAAGTCAATCATTCTGAAAAAGTGTTTATCTGAAAAAAGGTATTAGGGTAAAAAATAACTTTTATTTTTCAGAGACTGTTCATCACATCCTGCTTCAAAATACAATAGTATTCAGGAGTACTATATGCCAGAGAAAATAATTAATTTTTACATTACTGCAGTCTCGAAAAGAATCAATTTAGACACAAATGGATTACTTTCAGTGAAATGATCTCGGGTAAATAATGATTCACTGAGCCTATATGAGTATCTGTCCTGTCTGCACCTGCTTAGTAATGCATGCTAACCCTAACCCTGATTTTTCACCTAACCCTAACAGTACACCTTACCGTATTAGAACCCTTTCTGTAACGTTACCACTACACAAGACAACTCAAGACACTCACCAATCATGCATGCAATACACCCGCACACAAACAACACTAAATCTATGCACACACCTAACCTGCAAACACTTGTGTATACATTAAACCTGTTCCCTGAACGAACCCTTCCTCTAGCCCTAAACCACAACTATGTGCATATACACTAAACCTAAACCCTGACTTAACCCGTCCTCTATCCCTAACACACACATGCACATACACTAAGCCTATCCCTTTACTTAACCCTCACTAACTACTACTCTACCCCTAACCCACACACACTCCTATCCCTACTAAACAGCCATTTTGTTAACAATATATACAGTCAGCCAAAATGACAATCACTCAATCTGTTGTTCGCATAAACTGTCCTGCACTAAACAAGGAAGTATTCACCCAAATGTATAGAAACCATACATATATATATATATATATATATATATATATATATATATAGATTCACTTTAGAATCTCAAAATTTCCAAAACAATGAATTTCATATGATTGATGTTTCAGAATATCGAAATACCAATACAAATCCAAAAAAAAAAAAAAACAATTTACATATTTCTGTAGGGGGGCAAGCCCCCTGGCACCCCCACACCCCCACTACTAAAATATTCCAACTCCGAGATCACACTACAGCGAGGAAAAGGGAAATCTCCCATTCCACGCTGTATGCAGATCTCCGTTCACAATGTCGGGAATCCAAAAGTTCGATCATATGGTCTCGGCCATATGAAATTCGATCCTTCAGGATTTCAGCATTGTGAAGTGTTCTCATATATATATATATATATATATATATATATATATATATATATATATAAAATACTGTGGGTGTGTGTGTATAAGATCGATACTGAAAAACAAAATGCAGATATTACAGATATATATATTTTTTAAAACTCATAGCTTTAGAATGGAGATTGCAGTACAGTAAGGATCAAGAAATTCACCGTTCTCCCCACTGTAGTATGATCTCGCAGTTGGTAAACATAATTTACAGGGGGTGTGGAAGGCACAGCCCCACATGTGGGGTGCAGGGGGGGGCTTGCCCCCCTCCAAAAATGTAAAATAAGGTTGTGAAGGTAAGTAGAATATCACTTACAAAACTTTCAATAAAACAAAGTAAGTCGAGGCGTGATTTGTGTATGGCGCAGACATTTATGTATGTTACAGTGCAGTTTACAGGGATAGGTTTCTATTTGTGGTGAGTATTTAATTATAGATGTGAAAACATGATGGACTGAATGTGTGCGTTTCGATGTTGTACATTTCGGGTTTGTGACCATTCACTGTTTTGTCTTTTCGATGTTCTCATCTCAATGTTATGCATTTTCATCTCATGTTAATTTGATCTACTGAAGTAGGTCCTTATATACATACACACACACACACACACACACACACACATATATGTATGTATATATACATAAATATATATATATACATATATATATATATATA
>NC_056745.1:982452972-982670472 GCF_019279795.1 Protopterus annectens | reverse complement strand
GGAGATTTAATTTTTGGGAAAAATGAGCACATATTTTTCTCTGATACACTGTTTTGCTTCCTGAACTGAACCTTTCAGTTCTGTTCCTTAACTCATGCAGAGAACTCACAAATCCATAGAGCTGAATTCCTATTATTCATCTGTCAGAATCCCACATCACTTAACTGCAAAACAAGAACAAACTATTCATCTACACACAGTCTGTAATATTCTCCATGAAGGGCATTTTTTTCTGAATATGATGCCAGACATCAGATTGTTGACGCTATCCGTTTTAAACCAACAGTTTATTATTGTTCTCCTCAATCATATTCTAGTACCAAGAAGACATTCATGATTTTAATGTTGCACTGCAGATAAGTACATTTAACATTAGGTTTAATTTCATTTTAAGTGATGCTAACAGAAGGAATGCACCTTCAGTTACTCAGAATGCAGTCTAAAAGTTAGTGAAGGTGTCATATTCTTCATTGTAACAGCAGTTTAAATAAGGCATTGCAATGATATTTCACTATTCAGCAAGCGCATTGATTATTAAAGAGTGATGCCTCATCTTACAGTCACAGCCAGTGTTGTAGTGATGTTAAAACATGTCTCTACTTGTAGACTATTAAGTTTTCTTAAAAGCTAATAAATTATTATAACAGAAAATACTGCCCTTTCCAGACATAAAACAGAACCTAACTCACAGTTCAAATAAGAAAAGCCCTTTCAAAATAGAATGTTTTTATTTTAATGATACTAGGTATATAAAAACTAATTTATTGCAGTTACTGACTGCACTTTTTGTCACTGATGACAATAATGTTAGTGGAATTTAAAGCTGTTGCTCTGCAGTATCATAGTATTATATTGATTCAGAGCTAAAGCTATTTACTTTAATAGTAAACTGTAGGTTTTTTCCTGAACTGCTTCAGCACAATAAAAGCATCATCACATATATAATGGAGTTTTGCAGTCACTCTTTCCTCAAAGTCTGAACAGAAGTTTTCAGACACAGAGCTGTACTTTTCCATAATGTACATATGTGTTTAAGACCGGTAACACTGGAGCCTTTCAGTTTTTTCCTCAACTCCGGCACAGAACACAAAAATCCATACAACCATCCTCATGACTATCATATGATTTTTAAAAATAATCACATTTTTTATACAATTGTAAGCAGCCCACATTTTTAAAAACTGCATAATATCTTATAATAAAAATCTATGCATAAGATCATTGTGTAGGAAAAAAAAAAATTTACTGTGTGCATGCACCTAACAGATATTTAGATTTAACAATAAATTCTAACAGATTGTAGGTATATTACTCAATAGGGTACCATCTGTGAATTCTATTTTCCAATTCTAATGTGGGAAATGATGCAGGATGTGGATTGGGAAGAATGGCTTGCATGATCTGAACCTGATGGGTGAACTATTGTTGGACTTCTCTGCTAATCATACACTGTCCACTATAAGGCCATTATTTGATCGCAATGATGCACATAGGTTTATTTGGAACTACAGCATCTTGGACCAAGGTCCATGATTAAGACTGTAGTTTATCTCTGGATCGGAGGCCAAGCATTCTTGGATCAAGAGACGTGGCAAACTGTTAATTGAGGAGAATCAATTGAGACCGTGCCTACACAAAGCTGGGAAGTTCAAACATGCAACGAGATTGTCCTATGGAGGTCTGCCCAATGCTTCTCAGCGAGATTAGTTCAAGTCTTACCTCCAAAATGCACTCCTTGTACATGTGCACAGGCCAGAGATGTGGAATCTGACTGCTCAAAGCCTCAACAGCTGATGCACCTGTAAGTTGGTCTTGCTGTGACAGTATTCTGAGGACGTGTTGGTAGATATTAGTGGAAAGGAAAACTGTCAGATTAAAGAAAGACACCCTCCTTGCAATGCTTACAGGGGGGACCCTGGATCCCAATGATAGGTAGCAACAAGTCAAGAATGCAATAGCTTTTGTAGTCACTGAAGTAAAGGTCTGGAGGCAAGAGAGGTTTGGCAAGGCCATTGACAATTACCTTTGGGTAGACTCAGAGATTCTGACAAGCCATTCAAATACTTAGGAGTGGATGACAGGTACTGTCCCAATTGTATTTAGCAAGGATGAAAATATACTGACCTCAGCTGGGAGCAATATGGAGAAGTAGAAGGAACAGTCTGAAAATCGCTATCTTATAAGCATGCCTTCCTAGGTTCATAGGTTGGTACTAGACTATCGGCCCTAGGGCCTATGCAAGCCTAGCCATAACAATTCCCTGGATATTTCTTCCCACAGTATTAACTTCTCTGGACCCCTGTCTAGCAGGGCGACTGACATGATCCCTGGGGTGAATTTCCTATCTCCCATCCAATCATCAAGGTTCCTTTTGAAAATGACCAATGAGGCGCTCTGCTTGATATGTATGGGCATTCTATTCCAGAGTATTGGGAGTCTCTGGGTCAGGAACCTATCCCTCCAGTATGTTTTGTTCATTGTGATGTAAAGGTTTAGATCCCTGGAGCGTGTGGCTCTGAGGGATTGGGATTTCTTTAAATGGAGCATGTCCAACAGCTCAGGGTTTGACATGGCCTTGTATGTTAAGTAGAGATCGCCTCTGAGTAGACAATATGCCACAGAGTATAGCTGGAGTTTTTTTTAGACAGTCAGCATATGGCATCTGCTTTAGGCCTGTGATTCTTTTAGTGAGGTATTTCTGTGGCCTTTCCAGCTGCTGCAGATGTCTTGTGAGGTACATACCAAACGGGCATTATACTCTATAATGGGTCTAATGAGGGATGAGTACAGTGGGACAATGACCTCCTTTTTTCTGGAGGAAAAGCCCTTAGTGATGAGGTGTGCCACATAGAAGGATTTTCTGACTGTTGTGGTAATGTGGTTATTGAAAGTGAGACCACTGTCCACCTGTGTCCCTAAGTCTTTCATCACACTTTCGATGTTTAGTGTCCTGCCACCTATGTGGTAATTCATGGGTACAAGTTTTTTTCCAAATTGCATAACTATACATTTCTTGGCATTAAGCTTGAGCCCATGGCTCTGGCACCAGGCATTTGTTTCTGTAAGGCCCTTTTGTAGAATATCCACATCATTTGGGGATACAATAATGGCTCCCAGTTTGCAGTCATCTGCGAACTTTGTTAGCCAGAGTCCCTTAGTGTTGGCCTGTACTTCAGAGAAGTAGATGCCAGACAAGAGTGGTCCCAGGACTGAACCCTGAGGTACTCCATTTGTCACCTGTCTGGAGCTGGATTTGGAGTCGGCTACTTTTAAAGTCTGGGTTCTGTCGGTAAGCCAGTTGGCAACCCATCGAGTGACGTTGGGATTTATGCCCAGCTTAGTTTTATCTATGATTCCAGAGTGGAGGATGTTGTCGAAGGCAAGGATGGTTAGAACTGCCCAACCAACTAAAATGCAATCAAATTATAATTGCACATAAAATACTCTACCAACCTGAAGACACTCCCATACTTAATTACCTTATCACCCCATGCAACAACCTTAAGACCCTATGTTCATCCAACAGGCTTCTAGTACAAATAACTAAAACCAATAACACAGCCTGTGACTCGCTGTTCTCTAACTCCGTTGGCAAAACCTGGAACATACTGCCTACTGATCTTACTTTGATTTCCTCCATATCCCTATTCAAAAATAACCTTAAACAGTACTTAAAAATACGCTGGCTATGTCCCTGTACTTACCCTAACTCTCTATATCCCTAGGTTCAAGGATACTTTATGCTCTACTATGTTTGAATGTTTCTGATAGTCCATAAACTGTATGTTTTAAAATGTACATGTCAGTCTTGTGTATTTTCTAATGAATTCAATACTTGTATCCCACATGTATAAATGTAATGTGTAGTCTATGTCTATTGTTGGAGCTTTTCTCCCCGGGCCTCTGCTGAACATGGACATATATCCAATTGGACTAGCCCAGTCAACAAATGTAAAATAAATAAAATAAAAATATGAATCAACTTGCAACCTCCAAAAATTCTCTTGCTACAAGCAAAGTTAAAAAAAAACAGAAAAATCTGGATTCGAAGTTTTAATTTGTTCCTTATTGCAAGGGGAATAGCCACACATCTGAAAATTACATGTGACCAATTTTCTACATGTCAGTAAAGAAGCAGCCTTAAAAGTATTCAACAATGTTTTAAGTAAAAGACAAAAGAGCAATTAGAAAGAAGTTTGGGAATTGTGAGACTAGAAGCAGATTGCTGTTTATACAGTGCTTGTTTTGACATCACAAGATCCTGTAGCACCCAGTAGTTAATGCAGAGGATTATGATCAAGGCATGTTAATGATCTGCTTCATTCACTGTCTATTTGCATACAGTGAAATTCTGAGCAAGTTATTTATCTAGACATTTGTCAATTGGGACAGCGAGCTAAGCTTCTCAGTGCTTTCCTGAATAACATAATTGATAACTAGGAGGAAAGATTTATACATTCTAAAGGGATACATGAGTATCTCAGAACTACATCTACTGAAGCTATTGTGCCAAAGAACTGAGCCAGATACAAATTTATATAACGTATGTGATTCCTAACAGACAGAATAGTGTGTTGAATAAGAAATGACCAAAGAAAGGATCAGACTATTTAAAGAATAATTTCTATATTTATTAATATCTATACTTCTGTGCAGAGTGAATGAAATTAAAAGTGCAATCTTAAAAGAAGAAACTGAAGAAGCAGACAGAAGTAAAATGTGCTCATTTAATACACCGTTAGAAAGGTAGTGACTCTCGAGACATCCATTTGATATTTCATCAGTATCTGCTATACTGTAAAAAGCCACTGCAGACATAGCAGACTCCTTTTTCAGGGAAGGCATTTTTCAATCTGCCATAGTGACTGTTGAGCTCACCTCCTGACACTTATCTCATTACAGTCCAAGTGCACCTCCAGGTGTTTCTGCAGTTAACTCCTACTGATGCCTCTAGGTGTCAAATATTGCTTGATCATGTTTGCATTAGTAATTCCAAAACCATGCTACATACGTTTCAGAAAATTTCATCTTAAAGCATACATGATGGCAAATACAACTGCATTGATATCTGACCTCTGACTAATGCAGCTAAAGAGATATTGAATATTATTTGTATACTGTTTATATTGTAATAATTTTCATTTTCCTCCAAATATCTCAACATTCAGATAACACAGACAAAACTGCATAGCCTGATATGAACGCTCACAGCTGTATAAAGAAAATCCTGTTAGCAGTATGTGTCTTCCTTAAATAGTTACTGAGATATCACAAGCTGTTTATACAACTTTATAAAATTAATATTCACTGCCTTTTTTGGCTTATAAAATCCATTTAAAGCATCATACTGAATGAATGCCACCCATGTAAAGATTAATTTTGTCCTGAATAGTTTGCCATTTACAATTTTTTAGAAACAATTATGGTTCCAGAGATATGAATATTTGTTTGAACTATTTTTAAAGGCTCAAGCCACACCCTCTGGGAGTTAAAGGTACACATTCAAAACAGCTGTACTGGATAATGAGTTAACTCACTGTAATCTCTTTATTCCCCTGGCAATTTTGAGCTCTGTGAGTTATTTATTCCTATTAGAGATGAGAGCCATACAGCAGATAGTGGAGCCGTCATCTATCCAATGGCAGGGGGCCTGTTTTTAATGCCCTAATGCCACTGCACATGTCATCAATATCACATACAGCAGTGAGCATCAGTGAGGAAATACTACTCATTTCTGAGAATCAGGTAACCACTCAAGACACTTACTTTACTTTCAGCATCTCCAGCTGAGTTTAGCACCCCAGCACTACCAGGTTATACCTCATACCATGCTTTTCGGCCCCAAAACTTGGACCGTACCACAAAAGGAGGGGGAGTATCAATATTCGTCAAAGATACCCACACCTCCAGGTTGGTGGCACAGCACGAAGCATCAGACTATCCATGTGCAACTAACAGTGGGTAAAACTGCCTTCCAGTTTATAGCCTGCTACAGACCACCCACCCAAACCCAGGAACCCCACTCGGCCTTCCTGAGAACACTGGAAAATATGAAGGTCTCTCCAAACACCATTATATTGGGTGACTTCAACTACCCAAACATAGACTGGGAGCATTACTCTAGCTCCAACACCCTAGCCCAAAAGTTCCTAGAATTTATAAACTCAAATGCTATGGAACAACTTGTTACCACTCCCACGAGGGGAAAACATACTGGACCTGATCATCACCAACATGGGGACTCTATGCTCCAGACCAGAAGTGTATCCCTCACTGGTAAGATCAGACCATAAACTAATCTCACTGGATATTCACATCCCGACTCCACCCCCTGCCCTGAAAACCACAGTGAAAAACTTCTCTAAAGCAAATTTCACACTCCTCAAAACCGAGGTGGAATCCTTCAAAGCCCCCGGGCCTGTGGAAAATACGGCCCAGACCGCAGAATCCTTTATAAACGCATTCTATGAACACCTTCTGGAATGCATGGATCATGCAATCCCAAAAAAAAACCAAGACCCAATCCTCCAAAGGCAGACGTCCTGTCTGGTGGACCCCAGCCATAAACAAACTATACAATAGAAGGAGGAAGCTACTACATGATAGAGCAAAATCCCAAAAAGGGAAGTCATCTCTGATCAGTATTAGCAAAAAACTATGGGCACTCATAAAATCATTTAAGGCCAGCTTCAAGAGAAAAATTGCACAGGACACTAAGGATAATCACAAGGCTTTCTTTAGTTATGTTAGGAACCTGGGTGGGAATTCCCAGATATGCTCAGAATTAGTCCAAAATGACAAAAAATACACCGAACCCACAGACATTGCCAACATCCTAGCTGACAGGTTCAGTGCAAACTTCTCCCCCCCCCTCCCCACCAAAAGGGCAAATATTTATCCCAGCAGAGTGCTGCCCCCCCTGACATCTCAGATGCTCAGGTAAGAGCTGCCCTCTCCAAAGCAAAAACACAGCATCAATGGGACCAGACGGTGTCCCGGCTGCGCCCTACATGAACTCCAAGAAGAGCTAAACCCAAACATAAAACTACTGTTCAATCTCAGCCTTACTACAGGATATGTACCCAAAGAGTGGCGTACAGCAACAGTGGTCCCTCTCCACAAAGGTGGTGCCTCAACAGATCCTGGAAACTATCGCCCCATAAGCCTGACTAGCTTGGTCTGCAAAGCAATGGAAAGGATCATCATGGACCTCATAAAAAAAGATATTGGGGACCTACAGACACTGGATCCTACCCAGTTCGGCTTTGTTAAGGGAAGATCCTGCCTCTTAAACCTGGTTGATTTCTTTGAAACAGTCACCAAGGCCATTGACGAGGGGAAGGTGGTCCACACAGCCTACCTGTACCTCGCAAAAGCCTTTGATACAATACCCCACTCGGGCATTATAGATAAGCTCACCAGCTTAAATATAAACCCCTATGTCACTAGATGGGTTGCAAACTGGCTCAAGGACAGAACCCACATGGTTAGAATTGCTGGAGCCATGTCAGACTCCAAACCGGTTACAAGTGGCATCCTACAAGGCTCAGTCCTGGGACCTCTCTTGTTCGGTATATATTTCTCGGAGGTACATGCCAACACGGAAGGACTGTGGCTGACTAAGTTCGCAGATGACTGCAAACTGGGCACCAAAATCGACTCTCCATCCGACACAAGCATCCTCCAAAAGGGCCTCATAGAAACAGACAACTGGTGCCAGAGCCATGGCCTCAAGCTAAACGCCAAAAAATGTATAGTCATCCCCTTTGGCAAAAACAAAGTGCCCACAAATTACCACATAGGTGGTAATCCATTAAGTACAGAAGAAGTAATTAGGGACCTGGGGACCCAAGTTGATAGCAATCTCTCATTTGACAACCACGTGGCCAAAGTGGTTAGAAAAACATTTTATATAGCCCACATAATCATGAAGGGATTCACATCTAGATCAGGGGAGGTCATCGTGCCTCTTTACTCATCCCTCATCAGGCCCATAATTGAGTACAATGCCCCTTTTTGGATGTACCTTACCAGACACCTGCAGCAACTGGAAAGACCCCAAAAGTACCTCACCAAGAGGATCATAGGGCTCAAACAGATGCCATATGTTGCCCGGTTAAAGAAACTCCAGGTCTACTCAGTGCATACCGCCTGCTCAGAGGCGATCTGTGCCGGACGTATAAAGCCATGTCCAACCCTGAATTAATGGACATGCTGCACCTCAGAAAATCCAAATCCCATCGAGCTACGCGCTCGAGAGACTTGAACCTCAGCACTGAAATAAATAGGACATGCTGAAGGGACAGATTCATAACCCAGAGGCTCCCTTCACTCTGGAATAAAATCCCAGTCCAGGTTAGGCAGAGTCCCTCATTGACTCTCTTCAAGAGGAATCTTGATAAGTGGATGGGGGATTGTAGGTTTACCCCAGGTATCACTTCTGTGTCACTGTTAGGCAGAGGCACAGTAAACTAACCTCGAAAAAGGGCATAGCAAAATTAATTTAAAATGGGTGGCGAAAGCCAAACACACTCTGGCTAGGCTTATAAATGCCCTAGGGCAGATAGCCTAGTATGAACCTATTAAAAACACACAACTGGGTAAGCAATCATAAACAAAGATGTAATCTAAAAAATTCTTATCAGTTGCAGCACACGCATAAAAATTTACACACACACACATTGTGTGCCACACTTCTAAACAATGCCAACAGTTTACACAAACATGGATTTAGCATGATTAATGACATCTTGCTCAAACATCCAGATATTATTTGCTTCAAAACATCTAACCTCACAGAAACCTAAATTCCATAGTAGTGGCACTGAAAAAAAATCACTAAATACAATTGTTTTCCCAGAAAGTAAGCCTCCCTGCAACCCAGATCTCTCTATATAACCAAATCTGTAGTCACACAATCTCAGGAGACAAGATTAATTGTAACATTTTCCAAAATATTAAGAGCAGACTTTGAGCATTGGAAAAACGGAGAACTACAAATGATGTCACTGGTTTTACAAAGTCTGCAGATCTGAATTGTACTACAATAGATATAGCAAAGAATCAAAATCTGAATTTAACACCCCCTTGCTCTTTATAATTTAAATTTTTATACTGCCTTGAGCTTGTCTTATTGTTTTGTTATAGCTACATCATGTTCCAGTTTTCTTGCTTATGCATTTGTATCTCTGACTTTCACTTCCATTCTACAAAGTCTTGATTGTAAACAGCTGTGTCACACTTTTGTAGAATGTGATTATGAGGACATAACTAGTAAGAAACATATTTTTGTTTGTTACTTTTCGTTGATGACTGCAGTCCTCTGGCTCTGAAAATCCACACTTCTGTCCGTATGTATAGGTTCACAGGCGATTACTAGGAAAATGACATCAGGTTGCTTCCCACGATGAGAATCAACCCCTGCACCTTGTGTCTGTGAAGTAAACACCTTAACCATTATGCCAACCCCCAAATCCCAACCTTTGAGATTAGTCAAAGTCATCTCCCAAGTGTTACTCTACTACCCCAGGAGGCACATTATATTAATTAGAAAATAAAAATAATGACAATTATTACTTCAAATTGCTTTACTGCCGTGACTCATATCCCTGATTTTTAAGCTTCTGCCTTCAGTGGATATCTCATTACATTTACAAGCACTTTTTACACAGATTCAATTAACACATTTCTATCACCTGATTATATATTTATGTCTTTCCCTACCAATTAACTTGATAAATGTAAAAGAAAACATAGTATTTATATAACATTATTGCATGAAATTATTTAATAGCACTTTGACTAACACAACCTGATTGGTAGACATTCTTAAATATTTTTCATTCAAGTGAAGCATCCATACTGTTAGGACAAATCGATTTCATAGTTTGAAAAATTCTTAGCCTCCAATTGATTTAATCTATTTTTATATCATTACCACCACTGGCTTGTGCATCTAATGCAATAAATAAACAGAACATGAAATATTAAAAGAAAAGAAGTGTTGAAACTACTAGAAAGAGTCCACTAACCATTTGTTAAGATTATAATATCATTGTTGTGGTTATTACCATTGTCTGTAGTAATAATAGTCTGTCTTAAGCAGCCTTAGATGCACTCTCTCAATATTCTTGGTTTACCTACAAAGGGTCATTCAGACTGTATTTGACAAGCAAGTTGTTTCCTTGTCACAGACCTGATGCCATTTGTAAACACTCCTGAACCATTTTACACATCCATGTCGGTACTTGCCTGTTGCTTCTCATCTTCCTCCTTTTAAATGCTGCTAATGAACACATCTCGCAGACTTCTTCCTCTTTTAAATGCTGTTCTAGAACCTATATGCTATGAGAGCACTTGCACACACACCCACACCCATTAAAATCTTTTGTTCCTCTTTAAGTCCCCTGTCAATTATGTTTTCTTGACTCTTCGTTTCAATCTAGCTTTATTTCCCTAGTATCAATATAAAAAGTCATTTGTAGCAGCTGTACTGTTCTTAGCCATTTTAAAATACATACTAAAAGGAAGGTTTTGAAAAATCTGGAGGAAGGGTACTGTTTCCATCCAAAAATGTATTTATATCTGCATCCTTTCTAGACACCCTGTTAAAATACATTCATTTATAGGTGTCCAGTCCATACTAACAATTGCAGTTAAGCAGATCTTGTGGAATTTTTGTTAATTCACCTAGTAGATTGATATACATTCCAAATGTTATATTAGTCTCCACAGTGGTGTTGTAGTCTTACTTACTGAGTGACTGAGTTAATGATTTTGATTAGGGCCCTCAGAGTTCTGACGGCTCCTTGTTTAATCAGTGTGCTGATCTTTACCCTTCTTTGCTTTATTTTATTTTCTAAATGCAATTCATTGCCATCTGATCCTTACTAGCATTATTCTTTTTAATTTAGATGTTTTTCTTCAATACTTCAGTGTGTTTCCTCAACAATGAAGTGACAGTATCTTTCCTGGTCTAATCTGTCCTAATCCATTCTGCTTCCACCTCCACTTGACATCACCTTTCACCTTGCGGATCATAAGCTTCCTCAGTAGTTCCATGTAACTTTTTCAGGTTACATGTGTTACCTGGCCATCTAGAGCTAATCAGCAAATGCAAGCTCCAAGCCTGGCTTGAAGGGTGGGTTCCAGTATTCTTACTCCAAATGAAGTTCTTTTATTCTTGGAAAACACAATCAGGGAGTAACATTTTGCTTTTAATCTGGAAACTCCCCTTAGAATGATTTGCAAAGGATGATGTCCCCAGGAGCACAGAGTTCTGGACATCACAACTCTTAAGGATTTATTATCGGCAGAGAGCTTTAGAAGAACAGTCTTGAGATGAGAAAGGAATGCAAAATCTGTTGTTATTCTGCTAAAATTTATTTTATTTATTTATTGACATTTGTTAACTGGGTTGACCCAACTGGGCTTGTGGCCCATTTTCAGTGGAGGCTGGAGGAGAAAAGCTCCAATAAACAGTCAGTTATCAGTAATTTACAGTAATTAGAATATTTAAGTCAAGAGAATTACAGGGAAAAAAAAACATGTTAAACAGGAAATTACAGAAACAAAACAGAGTGCATACACAAAGTAATACACACAAAGTTTATACAGAGAATAACAATAGCCATATATTTACATATTTACAAAATAATTCTTCCATCAGCATAAATGATTGAGTTCAGGAAGTATTTGTTTAGAACAGAAACAGATGAAAGGGGAGGAATTATTTAGAATTATATAAGGGGTATATGGAGGTTAGGTTGGGTCTTGACAAGGGCAAGATTTGGAGTTAAGTAGAAGTAGTTTGAGTTCATTTTTGAAGGGTGGGTGATGGTACATATGTCAAGGGGGAGTTTGTTCCAAGCAGCGGCAACAGATTATTTATATAGAAGCTTACCTACTGTTTTCTTGGGTTGGTAGGTGTCTAGTAATTGCTGGTTTGAGGTACGGAGTGGCCAAGTTGGGGAATAGATAGAGACAAAGGAAGAGAGAGTTAGACATGATAAAGGTTTATAAAGAATGAAGTGTAACATTTAAAATTGTGATAGCAGTAGTTGTTGGGGGAGTTCAAGCCATGGGAGAGAGTTTTGGGCAAGGCAGATGTACACTGTATGGAGAGTTTGTGATAAATCTATCTATCTTATGGTAAGTTCATTGAAGTTTATTCAAGATTGTGGCCTGAATGTTAGTAAGAACTGGGGAAGCATATAGTAGGGAGGGGAGGAGTAGTGCCTGAGCAAGGGAGAGTCTGGCATCAGTGGTTAGAAATTTTTTGTTGCGATACAGTAAACCAAGTTTTTGGTGTGTCTTTTATGCACTGGAGTATGTGCAGGTTGAATTTGAGTTCATCAGCGATGACGACTCCCAGGAGTTTCATGTGGGTTTCACGTTGGATTATTGTATTGTTAGAGGATGTAATAGTAAAGGTGGATTTACGGTCAGTAAGAGAACAGGGGAAAAAGAGCAAGAATTTAGTCTTCTTAGGGTTAAGGATCAGCAGATTATCAGATACCCACTGTTCAGTGGATAGAAAGGCATGTTGAGTTAGGGTATGGAGTTCAGAGATATTGTTAGAAATTGTGATGAGGGTTGAGTCATCTGCATATTGAATGAGTGAGGGCTGTTTAAGATATATAGAGATCATTGGTGAAGACATTGAACAGAAGGGGACCTGAGATGGAACCTTGTAGTACTCCAATTGGGACAAGAATGAATGCAGAGAAAGATGAGAGCCATTTAACAGATTGTTGTAAAGGTAACTGGAGGACCACGCAAGGGAGGTGGAAGATAGGTTGAGATTAGTGAGTTTGGATAGCAGTAGGGGATGGGCGACTGTATCAAAAGCTTTGGAAAGGTCTAGGAAGAGACAACATACAAAGTAATTGTTATCTAGGGCCTCAGCAATGGTGTGAGTGAAGTATAGGAGGGCAGTAGTTGTGTTGTGACTAGGATGAAAGCCGTGTTGAGTGGGAGTGAGGAGGTTACACTGGAGGAGATGGTTAAGACGTTGTGAGTGAATGCATTTTTCAAGAATCTTAGATGGGGGATAGGATGGCGATGGGTCAGTAGTTAGACGGGTCTGTAGAGTTGCCTCCTTTATGCAGGGGAATAGTGAAGAAAGATTTCCATAGGGTAGGAACAGTAGATTCTTGAATTGATCTGTTGATTAGAATAGATACAGGATAGGCAATGGATTCAGCAGCAAGTTTGAGGAAGGTAGGAGGTAGATTGTCAGTGGAGGGAGAACAAGGTTTGAGCTTTATAAGAAGAGATCTGGTGTAGGAAGTAGGGACAGGGTGAAAGGAGAAAATATTTATGTATGGAGGATTGGGAGGGGTTGGCAGAGAGGTTGCACTGCAGTTGGAAGATATGAGTGTTTGGATGGTGTCAATAAAGTGTTTATTGAGGAGAGTATCAGTTTGTTGGGGGGATGCATTGCAATATGGGCAGGGGTTTGCGGGACAGCCAGGAGAAAGAATCTTGTTAAGAGTTAACCAAAACCTCCGAGGGTTGGATTTGCAATCGAGTTGAGCAGAGTTATAGTTGGACTTTTTGTCTTTATTAGTTTGTTTCTTTGTCAGATTCCTTAGATGTCTATATTTGTGTACAAAGGGAAGTTCTTTTGTTTTAATCCATGTTTTCCAAGCACTATCTCTTCTGTGCACAAGGGACCTAGTTTCCTTGGAAAGCCAGGGAGCATGATTTTATCCTAATCTTCCTTCAGGGAGCAAGGGAGTTTAGGGTATTCAGAAAAATGCTATTAAACAAACTGACTGCATCATTGAGATGAATTTGTCTAAGGATGGACCAGTCTGCACTGGCAAGAATGGAGTTGAATTGGGAGGTGTTAAAGTTAAAGAGTTTATGACAATCTCTGTAAAGGTGGGGTTTGCGAGGTTGTGTGGAGTGTCTTAGCACAGAGGTGGGGTAGTGATCACTAAGGGAGTCTGGTAAGGTTGTGGGGTTGTGGTACTGGTGGGGAGAGTTTGTGACAATCCAGTCAATAATGGAGCTGGATGATAATGTTTTATGGAGGCTGGTGGAGGAAGATATCAGCTGATGGAATTGTAAGTATGGACCAGTATACGCAGACATCTCCTAAGATGATGGTTTCATAGGGTATATTATGGGAAAACCGTGATAGGATATTCTCTAGGCTGGACAAATTATTCCCAAGGGGGATATAAATGGAGGCAACAGCAAATTTCTTATATGGATTAAGGTGGCAGTTTAGGATGATAAGTTCAGCTGGGTGGAAGTCAGGGGTAGGTGTGGTGAAAGGTGAGAGGTTGATGCTATTGGAGTAGAGGATGGTGATACCACCTACTTTTTTGGGGAGTCTGTCAGAGCTAAATATGTTATAGCCAGGAGAGAGTATTTTGCTGTTAGTGATATGTGGCTTGAGCCAAGTTTCAGATAAAGAGAGAATATGAGGAGTGGTATTGACTATCCAGGTGTGCAGCTCTGTGATTTCATTGGTTAGACTCTGGATATTTAGTGAGACTATAGACAGGGGCTTTGATGAGGATGAATTTGGTGTATGAGACTGTGGATGGTGCAAAGTGTGTGAAGAGGTGGAGGTAGATATACGTTTCAGGGGTATGTGACTGTAGGGAGTGGGAAAGGGGACTGGGTTGGGGTGGATGTCCCCAGAAATGAGTAAGTTTTTTGTAAGAAGAGAGAGTATAGTAGGAGGTAAATGAAGTTTGTATAGCTTTGGTTTAGATTTGCTAGTAGGTAGGAGGGTTTGAAGTTGAGGTAGTTTATGAAGACATGTGGTGGAGAGGTTAAACAGAGTTGGGAGATAAAAAGGAGGAAGTTGTTGGATGAATATCATAGGTGGCAGAGGTAGGAGAGTATAAGTGTGGGTAAGGAAGGTGGGAGTGATAGGAGGTAAGAATAATAATAAAAACACAATGCCAGCAAGGACAACTTAGAGGTTCATAAAATCTACCAGATAATCAGATTCTGAATTCCAATATCATCTGTTTTCACTCCTCAAATTAATCTTTTATCATTTGTTCTCCTTTATTACCAACAGAATTCCACTCATTGTCAGACTGAAAAAACAAAGTCATTTATTTTTTTAATCTCTTCTACTTGACTAGGATAAGAAATCCTAATATGTTTCTACTTGCTAAACAATTTTGTTTCACAGCTGCTTCATTCTTTTAGCTCAGTTAATAAAAGTCCATTTATGCAAGTCATCCAAGGAAACATGATCCACTTCAACCAAGTCTAAAAATACACTGTGCATATACCATTTCACAGTCAGTTGACAAGCCACTGTTATAACTGCAGATAGCAATGACCAGACAATAAGAACACTCCTTATGGTTTAAAATCACTACAGGATTATTATGTTTTTCTTTTCAAATATAGTTTTATTGCATTTTCCTCTTTTTTAATACAAAAAGAAAATAAAACAGAAATATATAAAGACAAGATACACAGAATATCAATTCACAATAAGCATAATAAGATATACAGAACATATACCATCAGTGTTCAGTTATCAATATGCAGAATTAACTAACATTCACATTATTCACATTTAGATTGTAAGACAAAAAGTACTTTCTGATATTAGTCATAACAGAATCTGACATAAAAAAAACAGTTGCATCAAGACATTCTAGCCTACCTAACTTATATTGTATCTTGTACTAACTATATACACTGTATACAATTGATGTCACCTCAAAATCTATATTTTATGTGCACTTCCCAGACCTGTCCAATTTTAAGATGGGTACAAGTTTTGCAGTATTGATTTTCTTTAATTTTCCTAATCTACTTAGAATAATAATTATATTGTAGTCCCTTGTTCATAAACCAATTTTAGCTTAAGATTTCAATAAGCATTTTCCAATATTTCTGATAATAGGATAGTTTTTTTTTGGCTTCTTGTAATTAGTTTGCTGGCTAATATGTATTTTATAGCCTTTCCTTTAAATTCTTCCCATGTAATTTTAGTTCTATCTAACCACTGCTGAGCTATGTATGATTTCATCATTGCACACAATGTTACTATAATGCGTTTGTTTTCGTATGAATAGTTGGTGGGGAATACATATAAAATTGCAATTTCCCATGACAGGGTGGATTTAGTATATCCCTTTTTTCTAATTTGGTTCTTAACAAAACGCCATAATTTGTAAACATTCTTACAGCTCCAAAAATATGAAGAGTATCATCTACACTGTTTGGGTATGTGGGGCAATAAGGAGAGTGAGAAGGATTAATTTTACTTAGAAAGAGTGGTGTGTGATAGGCATTACTATTAATCATAATTTGGGTATAAATTTGTTTTTTGAGAGGGGTTAATTTCAAAGCGAGTTGAATTGCAACATATTTTTGTTCATCAGTAATCATGTTATTTTTCCCTTCCCATAATTTTGACTATAGAAGTGCATCTTGGCATCTGATACTTGTTATTAGTCTATAAGTGTTTGATAACATTTTAGTTCTCAAAAGCAACAGGTTGATAATTTGTTGATAAAACTGCATACCTTGGTTGTCTATTTTAACATTAATATTAACTGTGTTAATCAGATATAGTAATTGGTTGATTATGGTGTTATAACTTTTATTTACTTCCAATCTTTGCCTAATATTGTCAATTGAAAGACTTTTGACTTGATAGAAGTCCCATACAGTAGTGTTTTTACTTAGTGGGTATTGTTTCAAGTTTATCATAGTGTTATTTAATTTAACATTAGGATTTAGGTGCATTGGTTGACCTAGTAACAAAGTATCCTTAAGATTTAGGGAAGACGCCATCTTTTGAAATAATAATGTATTTCTTATGATTATGGGGTGAATTTTAAAATACCTTAATGTCTTAGAATTTAGAAAGGGTATTACTTTAGGGTTTAATTTTGATGAGACTAAATGAATGTAATATATTTTAGTCCATAGTGGATACCATATTTTGTTAGATGGTTCAAAATTTGCTATTTGTATAATTTGAGTAGCATTTATAATGTCATAATACATTTGAAAATCAGGTAGTCCTAAACCCCCTTTCTGTTTGGGTAATGTTAATCTGGAATATTTTATTCTTGTATTTTTTGGATGCCAAATACATTTCCCTAATAATGTTTCAAGTTTGCAAAATAAATTATTTGGTATATTTTGATTAATTGCGTAAAAGTGAAACAATAATCTTGGAAGAATATTCATTTTAACTATAGCCGCCTTAGACAGTAGAGATAAGTTAAGATTTTATCATCTTTTAGTGTCTTCTGTGATATTAGCCCAAGTTTTGAACAAATTATTTTTAGTCATATACGATTGGGGGTGAGTGAACATGATACCCAGATATTTGAGATTATAATTAATTTTTATTTCAGTCTCAGGGAAATCGAATTCCTTAAGCCCTAGGGTATTCAAAGGGAATATGATTGATTTGTTTGGGTTAATGGTGTAATTAGAAAGCTCAGAAAAAGTTTCAATGGAAGTCGAGATCTTGTTTAAATCTGTATTAGGGAATTTAAAGTAAATATTAAGATAATCAGCGAAAGCTGAAAACGTTATTGGGATTTTTGAGATACTCACAATGTGATGGTGAGTTCTTTGTGATATTTTGAGAAGAGGTTCAATATATATATTGAACAAGATAATGGGCATCCTTGCCTTGTACCATTAGTAATTTGAATAGGTTTTGATTGCTTTTTATTTACAAATAGTGTTGTTGTGGCATTGTTGTACAAAGCCCTCACCATGTTTGCATATTCTTCAGGAATGCTAAATTTCTTTTCTATCTTTTATAGAAAATCAAAGTTAACTCTGTCAAAAGCTTTAGCTGCACCAACAGATAAAGCATAGCTAAGGCATTTATCATTCGCTTTTAAACTAATTATTGAATCAATGGTGGGTGTATTGTTATATACCTGTCTATTGTTCATAAAACCTAGTTGTTCAGGAGATATGATAAGAGGTAAGATTTTTTTTTTATTCTGCTAGCCAAGACTGTAGATAGAATTTTGATATCGATATTTATGAGTGTTATCGGCCTGTAATTGCTTGGATTTCATACATCAGATTTGGATTTTGGTATAAATATAGTTTTTGAGTTGTTGATATATAGGTCTTTGATACCATACTTTATGTGTCCGTATACTTTCAATAGTAATGGGGCTAATTGTTTTTTAAAAGTCTTGTAGAACTCTGCCATGTACCTATCTGGCCCTGGTGATTTACCTGGTTTCAATTTATTTAAAGCAGCAATGATTTCCTCTACATTTATAGGGTTTTTCAGATTTATTTGTGCTACATTCAGTACTGGAAGTTGCAATTCTTCAGTAAATTGACGGAATAATAAATCATTTAACTGGTCGTGTGAGCCATATAATTTTTGATAAATCTCTTCAAAAGCCATTATGATCTCTTCATCCGTATCTAGTATTTTGTTATGATAATTTAATTGCTTTATTTTGGTAGGTGAGTTTATGTTTATGATTCTTGCCAATGCTTTTGAGGGGGACTGAGCCCATTCAGCATATTTATGAAGAAGTTTAATTTCACTGATAGAGTACTGTTGCGACTGAATTTCATGTATTTGTCCTTGTATTGTAACCATTTGACTTTCAAGTTCTGGTGAATATTTAATTTGTAATTCTGACTCTATACTTTTTAATTTTGATTCTAATGTTTTGACTTTTTTTCCTTGCTTAATTTTTTTATAGAGAGCAGATTTTTGGACTAGTATTCCCCTAACAGTAGTTTCATTGCTTGCCATTGAAGGTCATATGTTATCTCTAGGTTATTTTTAGCTTGAGTAAGAATGCCAATGATTCCCTGTGAGACCTCTTTATTTTTTAATAAGTTAGTATTTAACATTCAGTTTGCAAATGTTTGAGATTTTTGTGTTGAGCTAACCATCTGTATTGTGATGTTTATTTTGGCATGATCTGATATTGTTCTGGGTTAACTACTGTAGGTAACTGCATTATTTAGTAAAGCTTCAGATAATAAGAATAGGTCTATTCTAGACCAAGACTTGTGGTATGGTGAAAATAAGTGAATTTACCTGTAGATGGATTATTTCTAAAGTTTTCAAAAGGGTCAGCTAGCTTGAAGTCTTCCATTATTTCAGTTATTAATGTAGTAAGTTGAACAAGTTGCTTGTTATCTTTATTAGTTCTATCTAGTTCTGAATTATCATAAACTAACCTCCTCCAATGATATATAAATAGTTAGGAAAGTTCTCCAGAATTCTATACATTTCGTATAGATAGGATAATTGATGCAAACATGGGGCATACACATTTAGGACTAAGAACGTTTTTTTAAAGATAGGCATTTTGCAAGTAAAATAACACCATCTACCATTTGGGTCATAGCTACTCTTCATTATAATGCCATCAAATGAGATTTTAACCATTGTAGCAACTCCCCTAGAAGCTGTACTGTCACCAGCAGCAACAATATGTTTCATCCAACTTTTTTTAGTATCTTTCTCCCATTTCTCCTTTAATATATGTGTTTCTTGAATGAAAGTTATCTCTGCCTTAGATTTAAGAATTAAATGCATTAATAGATTTTTCTTTTTCTTATTTTGTAAACCCTTTACATTCTATGAATCAGCAGAAATCATCTAACAGATATGTTTAAGCAGAATGCTGGCTTTCTGAGCTAATGGAAACATATAGGGACATATATAACTGGAAAAGTTTCTTATAAGTTTTTGTAAAGGTCAATAATATGTATGACATCCCTCCCTTTCAGACCCCCCCGTGCATACCCATGCTAGCCCCCTAACTGAAAGAGTGTTAAACAGAACACTTGCAACTATATTACAAAACGTTCCTGTCATTCTAAGTCCCACCAAAATTACAGCAACACACATAACAGCTTGTCCAAATAAAACATGTAACAACAAGAAATGTGATTCCTAACCCTTTCTACATTTGAAAGTAATTAGCCTGAGCCATTTTGTAAACTGCCTTTCACTAAGATTACAATATCTAGCTTAATAAGCAATATTTAAATAGTACATTTCAAAAGCACACCATAGCATTTCTTACAAACTTTGACAGAAAAAAAAAAGATTACATGGACATACTAATTATGACTTGTTATAGTTTACAGTTACTACCTGCATGTTCCTTATTTTGATACTTTCAAACACAGTCCTTTTAGTGTATTTCAGTTCTTACTTGCTGGGTCATAACAAGAGTTTTGCATAGTCTCTGCTAGTCTAGAGTGGTATGCGAACATTTTTTTTTTTTTGCATACATAATTATGCAAATAAAATAAAATAAAATATATAAATAGGAAAGAAAAACCAGCAAACAGACCCAACATTTGTTGCAGCTACAGCATCTGCTATAGCATCTGACACAGAAGATTTTTAATTTAGTCCAGTTTGAATATATTCAAAAAAATATATAATATTTATTTGCATGTATAAATAAATGTTTAGACTGCTACATTTAATTCTAGGCTGTATTTACCTTCTGATCGCCATTTACACGGAATTCTTCATTTCTTTAGTCTTTAAAATTCAGATCCAAAGGTTTCAGGAATGAAGGAGCCTTACTTTCATTTTGTTATGCAAACACAGGTTTTCTTAGTTGTTTTGGGCTTAGATGGATGCCATAGATGTTCCTTTTAACTCAGTTTGCTTATTCTTCCTGATTTTCAGTCACAAAGGATTATGAGAGTTTGTAGTTCTTTTGCGATGGCATGGAGGTCCTCCTGGGCCTGGATTTAGTATGTTTAAATAGAAAAAAGTGGATTTAAGTAGAAAGAAAGTAATTTAAGTAATTTACCTTGGCTTATTTTAATGAAAATAAATGTTTAAATGGATAGATTCTTCTTACTTGCTGCGTTTTTAGCCTAAAATACATTTCTTCATGTCGTTTTGTTTGGTAATTCTTTCAAGGCTTTAGGAAAAACCATTTTTCTATCTTCATTGTTTTTTGCTGCATAATTTGAGCCATTATACTGAAAGCATAGAGTCGCTGGATATTTCATTTGGAAACTTATATTTTTGTTGACTAAGTAAGTGCAGTAAGGTGAAAGAACTTGTCTTAGCGGTTTGATTTGTAGAAGCAGGTCCTGAGCAAAGGTTATCTTATAGCCATTTCATATTAATGTAGTTTTTTTTTTTTTTTTTTTTGCAGCTGGAATTATTGCTTGAGCATATGAAGCAATTAGAACCCTTACATATATTTGCGTAGGAGCATCCAGGGTTTAAGATTTTCTTAAAGCTCTGTGTATTCTTTCAGTGGCAATTGTTTGAGATAGTTCTTTGTTTCCAAGAAGATCATCAAAGATTTATTTTGCCACATTAGTTAGCTGTGATTGTTCATATTTTCCCGGGAGGCCTCTGATCAATACATTATTTCTTCTTGCTCTAGCTTCAAGGTCAGTTTTTGTTGCATCTCTTTGAATGAGCTTTCGGTAATGGAATTAGCTTTCTGCATTTCTTCTATCTTTGTCTCATTGCTCAGTATTCTAGCCCCATTTTTATCTAATCTGATCATTGTTTGGTCTACGTTGTTACCAAGCGCTGTGAGTTTTGAAGATAAATATTGTATTTCTGTATGCAGAGGTATCAAGGCTGCTTTTTAAACCTCCATGCCAAATGATTGTTCACTTTTTGGTTTCAGTTGATGCTTTGCAGCCTCAGATGGTATTTTAGTAGTTTTCTGCCTCTTTGTGCTAATTTCTTTCTCAGGAGATGCAATTTGAGAAATTCTTGTCTTAGACGTATGTGTTTCCATTTGTTCCATTATTTCTTTGTTGTGTAAAAAGTTGCTTCTTTTCTTCTTTATAGCTGCTACTTGCAGGCCCAAGCACATGTACAGGAATTACTGCTTAGTCACCTCCTGGATCCAAGGTATGTATTTCTTATTTTTTAGCTCAGAAGATGAAAATAAGATTCTTACAGATAGGGAAGTAGGTAGTTTTTCGCAGGAGATGCTTTTTTGTAGATTTCTGCAGGGGCAGTAGCCTTTGATGGGATGATATTTGTAGTTAGTAGTTGGAGCAAGCTGAAGTATGTGCTATCTAGCTGGCAGCCATCTTAGAATGTTTAACCGATGAAACATAAAAAAGAAATTTAATCCATGGAATTCTGAATATATCACATGCAAACCTGATATTCAGAAGACTTACATAAACTGGATGAAACAATCAGATGGCCTACTTTCTTGTTGTAGCCAAGACAACATCAATTGTTTTGTAATGTGTTCCACCTACAAAAAAAATTCCTGAATTTGTTATTAGCAAATGTACCTTTATGTTTTTGCAAATGTATCTCTGTGTGCATCTGAGCAAGTCCTTGTGTATTTATGCCAATGTGTGTAATTTGTGTGTGTTTGCATACTTGTTGTGAATTCACCAATCCGAACTCAACACCACTAAAAAGTAAGATCTTTACAAGTTTCCTTGACAAACGGATACCATTACGCACAATTAACAAAAAGAAAAGAAAATATGTCTTCATGTGTTCTACTAACTTTTGTTGGCCAGTTGTTGGTCATGTGAGAAATTCCATAAGATAAAGCCAGCATAAAGTGGCCAAGGGAGCTAAACAGCTTGCGGTAAAAATGCTTTGTGCTTCACATTTGGCTTTGATTTGTGTCTCTCTCTGTCTCAGCGTTATTATCTTTCAGACTGGCCAGTGCTCCAGTGTCTAACTCCAGCTTTGGCAAGTGTCTACTACAAATATTATTATTATTATTATTATGTGCATCTCCAACAAGTGCTCATGTGCTTTTAAACTGCAGAACACTTGCAAGTGCACTACCGCTCACTAACCTTATCCTATTGAATTATATAGCCTTCATGCAATCCACACCTTAAAGACTACGTAGCCCTCCCAGAATCCTGACTCTAACCCTAAAACTCCCATCCTGGCCATACCCTAACAATGAAACTCCAGCTTGCTCTTCTTACATTTAAATTTCTCAACTGCTTTTACAAAGAATTAGTGGAGCTTTTAAATAACAGTATGGAAGTAAGTTGCAAAACTGACAGTGTAGTAACCTGGTACAAATATCCAAAAGAACAACAACACAAGAATATTAGGCTTCAAAATCCCTAGCCGCCTCTTCCCTAACGGTGCGAAAACTAATTTTTACAGCACACTTGCATCATCTTGTTATATTACTCCTGGTGGCTAATGACTCCTAATTCCCATCATCCAACCAATGAATAAAATAAAATAAAAATAAAGTCAGTTAGTACAGAAAGACAAAGTGAGTGGCATCCTGGCATAGCACTCTGTGAAATGCCACCATTTTCAGTCTGTTTCTGAGAGTTGAATAATACCAGTATGTACGTATGTATGCATCATCCTCCTACTGCTCTTTTGCTACGAGCTGAATGGCTGCAGTAGAATTCTATGATGGGCGAATAATATACAGCAGGATCTTTTCAGCTGCTGAGGGAGGGTGCCGAATTCCCTAATAAAGCTGAGAACTGTGACTTATATGAATGGAACTTTCACATTTTCCTACTCTGCATGACAGATAATGAGATTGGTGCATCAACATGATTTCTGCATTTATTGTATGCATTATTAGCTGTATGTATGTGCGTGTGCATGTCGCACTCAGTAGAAGTCATTAAGTCATCAGGATTCTCAAGATGCAAGGTTAAAAAGGGTATGGAAGGGAAATGGAAAGGTGACAATACAAAATGCAGTCTCAACAATATGAAAAAAAAAAAAAAAAAAAAAAAAGAGTGACTAACAAAATGTTGACACATTTAGGCCATTAACAACAGAATGCCCGAAGAGACACAGGAATCAAGACTGGTAGGGTAAAGCAGCTACAGCGTAAACATATTTTTGTTTTGTCTTTCAGCTGTTTGACTTTCAGTCTTTCTTTGTTAAATTCCTATGAGAGTTAACATTTACTGGGAGGCTTTTGCCATGAAACCGATCAATATATTTACCAAAAGAAGAATCACAAAACATAATGGTTTCCATTGAAACATTTTCTACTTATTTTTTTGACAGATGTCAAAAGGAACTGATTGTAAATTCATGCTTGATAACTAACTGAGCACTGCAATGATACAGACATTGGAAAGCAAATTTATTTTGCTAGCATATGTTTATCACTCACAGTGAAATGTGTACATGGATTTTAAATGTCACATAAGAATGTTCTTGTAGAACTATTAATGAAACACACATTTTATGTAACTGACTCCATGGCTAGTATTGTTCATCTGTATGTTATCAGAATTTTTTATTCAGATGTGCCATCTAATTAGATTGAAGGTATGACCATCAAAAACTACTACTATGTTTAAGTTAACCATAAAAGAGCCAAAAAAGTAGTAAAACATGTAGCAATGTAAAGAAATTTATTTTTTATGATACAACCTTCTGTAAAATATCCTAAATGCAGCAAAAGATTTGCAAAAGTCTCACCCAGTTATTTCCATAAAAGTTATAAAAAGAATCCTGATAATCAAGTTGTACATGCATTTGAGCGACTGTGCTTACAGAAGGACGTGTATTAATGAAGAATATTTACTTTTAAAGTACAAGAAGAACGTACTGTGGTAATTTTACACAGCAAATAGACAGATTCTCAGTCTGACTTTTGATTCTAGCCAGCAGAGGCCAGATGCTACTAAACCATGACATGTTCTCAGCTTATATTCATCGACTGTATTTCTGATATTCCTCTTAGGTGACCAAAATTTAATTTAATCTGATGTCAGCTTCATGAAGACTCAAGATGATGTATAACTGCTAAAACAATAGACAGTACAGCCACTTTCCCACTTTTTAAACGAAATTCAAGCATGGCAGAGCATATTGCTGTGGCACACTTGTCACTTTATCTTTAGTCTTTCTGTTTTTAAATGGGGTAAGCCCACCAAAACATAGGTTCTCACAGGAAGGCATTCCAGGTTGCTATAAAGTATTTTTCCTACCTCTCTATGACCTCTACCATCCAAAACATTCTCACACATGCACCTGTTTATAGGAATCTCATTCCACTCTGACTTTGCACTGAACCCTAGAAAAAAATATATACTACAAAGGCAAATTTGTTGATATATGGGTATGTAGCTTTTTGCATGTCATACCAGTACCCAACGTATTTATTAACGTATGCTTGATATTTTTCAGTGTTAGAAGTTTATTTTGCTGTTTAATTCTCTTTTCAAGCAGTCAGTTTTGATTGTCTGCGGTTTGCAGCTTGCATTATGTTCACCTTATCATATGCACTTGTATTTAAAAACCTCTTAGGTAAACAGATTTAAGAAAAGACTGGTAACTTCCCAGTTTTAACTAGATTAGAATAAGTAATCAATCACTTAACCATGTAGTTAGTGACACTAGTAAGAAATTTACAAACAGCTTCATTTTATGTATGACTGTAGATGGCAAAGACATAAAATAAATTACTAGTCAGAAGTGGATAATTTTTAATGGTAATCCTGATGTATACTTGGCTGTTGGACATCTCCTGGTTTTACATGCAAAAGATCCAAATCTATTAAGCGGCACCTAGAAAACGATGATACAAAAAGGTTTTACCTTATAATATGAAAACAAATGGCATGGACAAATGTGGATTTTGCAGTGTGTACAATTTTATTTATGAAGGTTCATCAGTAACCCTTTCACACATGGAAAGTAGTATTAGAATCAATTCTTACTATGATTGTAATTCAGCTGATTTGGTTTATATTGTCATTTCTTCCCACTGTGAATTGATATTGGCACTAGAAAACTGTTTAAAAGGACCAAGTAACACCTGTATGCTATCAGGTCTAAGGACAACAACACTGCATTGTAAAAGCATACTTTGACCTGTGCTTGTTTTAAGAAAATGTATTTTTCTGTGTTACAACAGTTGCTAAGGAAAGAAACTTTATGGCATCTAAGAATGCGATCTGATAAATATCCTGAAGTTGATACTATATATATATTAAATGTTTTTTTGTAAAAGCACTGTTTCTTTAAATAAGGTTGACTTTCTAATTTGAATTAACTGGTTAATGAGACTGTTACTCTTTTAATTTTATATATAAACTGATTAAGCATGGTTTTATTCTGAAGAAGTCCTTCTGGACGAAAGCACTAAAATAAAACCAGGTCTGTTTTTTTATCATCTGTTCTCCTTTGTTTGCCTACCAGTGGACGATTTTTATTTTTTTAGAGTTTTTACTATTTATCCTCTGGGGTTTTGTTGTGGCTTTTGTGAATACCTTGTGTTCATGAGTCTAGGAGGCTTTGGCAATGACTTTTTTTTACAAAGTCAATACAAGACATTTTAAGGTAAGTTGATTTAAACTGCAGTGGTTGTATTTGTTGCTCAGTCAGTGTGTGTGTGTGTTTTTTTTTGAGAATGTGAGACCTCCGTATCTCTTAAATATTAGCATCTGTTGAATGTCTTGTGTTGTAGTCTGTAACTATAAGTCAATTATGATATGGCCTAAGGATACCAAGTATTATGAGAATGGAAACTATGGGGAAGACTGACAACCCTAACTGTTGCTGCAGAAATAGCAAATTAGCAGACAAATTCAGCTCAAACTTTACTTCTGTATCTCCCTAAAGTTTCCCCAACATATGAACATACTCGCACCTTCTACTCTGGCCAGTTCAGAGTAAGTCCTGAGTGCTCTTTCTAAGGCCACAAGCAATAGCTCCAATGGCCTGGATAATTTGCCACAACACTTTCTTGTCAAAACCATATACCAGTTCTTAGACTTACTACTAAACCTATTAATTCTCAGCCACTACACAGATTTTGCAACAGAGGTGTTTGCACCTATGCTATTAAATGCATCTTTGTTGTACTACAAAGTGGTGTTACTCTGATTTTTTTTTTTATATTTTTGTAAATAACTTAATACTAACCAAATTTCTCAAGCATATTCTTACTGCATTCTCAAAATACTATACTTTTGCCTTGTACATATTTGTATTGCATATTTCTCTCTGCTTTTGTACTGTTAAGTATCTTACAACTTGAATTGGTAAGTTTTTCTTATTTTTTAATAACTTTCCTAGAGTTTTTCTCCTAAGGCCTCCACAGAAAAAGGGCTCCTGGACCCAGTTGGACTAACCCAATTAAAAAATGTAAAAATAAATAAAATAAATAGTCATCCCAATCCACAACAGAGGACCCACTACTGAAATTGGAAACTACAGAACTGCAAGTCTCACCAGTCTTATCTGTAAAGCAATCGAGCACATCATTCTGGAACTTATTAACAAGGAGACAAGCAATCTACAAGCCCTGGACCAAGTCAGTTTTGGCTTAGGTTTGTCAAGGGGAAATCCTGCCTCCTAATCCTGGTGGACTTCTTTGAGCAAGCCACTGATGCACTGGACACCAGCAAATCAGTTTGCATAGTTTACTTGAATCTGGTGAAGGCCACTGATACCATCTCACATTCTGGCATTATTGATAACTTAAAGTAACTGTAAACCATGATGTTACCCACTGGATAGGATATTTGGCATACTGACAGAACCCAATCCGGTGGCGATAGAGGCATGCAATCACTGAAACAAGGCATTACTAGTATGGTTCTCCAGGGGTTGGAAGTAGGATAACTTGTATTCAGTCCATACTTCTATAATGTTAAGACCGCTATTAAGGAACTGCAGCTGAAAGGGTCTTTGGATGACTGCAAACTGGAAGCGGTTATAAACTCCCTCCTGACTTTGAGATTCTCCAGGAGGGTCTGTTACACATTAACAAGAGGTGGCTGTACCACAGCCTTAAACTAAATGCCAAGAAATGCAACATTGTGTCAGTTAGGAAGCCTGGACACCCATGCACCTACCACATAGGTGACACTTGTTTGAAAATTGATTCAGTCATTAGGGATCTGAGCAATTTCACTGAGAATGAATTATCCTTTCATCACCAAGTATATACTGTCTTTAGGAAATCCCTTTATCTAATCAAGCTGATTACCAGGGATCTATCACGTAGGTCTAAGAAAATGATAACCCCCCTTCTACTCCTCCTAGATCAGACTCTTAATAGAGTATATAATGCCCCCTTTGGTATGTACTTGCCTAAGCATATGACTCAATCATTCAAAGTTAGAAAAGACAGGGAAGAGAGACTGAAAAGGCACTATTTAAAGGAACAGTGGGAAGACATCTTTAAAGCTCCCAAGACTGCAACAAAGTTCAGAAACATTAGGATTCTTGTTTGGAAGTCTTTGCATAGGTATTTTTATAACCCAAGTGAATTTCAGAGAATTTTTCATCAGGTAGACAGCAAATGCAGGAGGTTTGATAGGAAAGACAAAGGTAACTCAGCACATGTTTTTTGTATTATAACACTTTGGCTGATTTTAAAAATAACCTCAGAGCACACAACAACAAAACACTTTTTTTTTTTGCAGGGGGAACCCCCACATCCCCTGCTAATTTAATATTCCAACTCCAAATGGTATATTCTCCAACCCTGGAATTATAGTGATCTGGTACAACTGTCAGCTGTTCTGATGATCAAATTGTGTGGACAAAAAATGGTCAACTATATTGAGAGATGACATAAATGATGCCTCATATATCTATGTATATGTCTATATCTATATCTATAAATATCATACATAGCATTAATATCTGAATTTGAAGTTGGTCTAATATACTTCATCTGACTCGACCACTATCCTTGAAGTATGTGCAAGCAGCTTCCTTTAAGGTGTGCTCTTGTAATTAATTTTAAGGTAGTTTTAAAGTATTTTCTATATTGCTATAACTGGGAAATCCATTCCAGATTCAAAAGTCCACGTTTAAAGAGCTCTTTTCCTGATGGAGGTGTGAAGATATGCGAAGGCTTCCAGCCTAGCCAGATAGAAATTTGTAGATAATTCTGTCATTTATAATTATTAATATATGCCACAGGTTATCTTAAATAGAAGAAAATTGTGTTAAATGTTGAACATCAAAAATTTAATAACAGCGCACTCTGCTGGAAGAAACTAATAAGTCAAGCCTTCATGACTGATCTCAAGCTGAGAGCCATGATGTCTGAACCAGCAAATTCTTTCTACTGTTTTGAGACCAGAGTTAATTGATAGATTTTACATATATAATGTCTTTAATTACTGTAGTTTCCTGACCAGGTGCAAGATCAGACCAATGTAAATGTAGAGTTTCTGTTAGCCTGGGAAACCAAAGAATTGTTAAGAATGATGTAATCTAAAATGAGTTACCAGGATGTATTATCAATTTAAAGGACTTTCGCAGAGAGAGAGAGCATTTTGGATTTGTCTTCAGAACTGACCACTCGCTAGCACTTGCTTTGCTCTGTCTGTATATAAGTAGGATCTTAGACTTTAGTGATTCTCTTAAGAAATAGATAGAAAATAGTAAGTTTAGACTAACTGTTTTCTATATTGATGTCAGAACTATTCTACTGTATTATTTTAAGCATTTTCCTGTGATGTCTGAACTCTTGACTAGCACTGTGTAGTAAGAAGTATTGTCTTGTTTTTTTTTATTATATATTATTAAATATTTTTAAAACTTTCAACTGTGGCTGTTTTGTATAGTGATAATTTAAGCTCTAGAGTACATTGCATGTATATAGTGATACTGTACAAAGCCACTACAAGTAAATCTTGCTGCTCAGTCACACTTACCAGTTGGATAATAATATCAGTAATACTTGGACACCCTTTGGTAAGGGACTTTTTAGTAACTGAAAAGTAAGGGTCCTGGTAGCAGTGATTACTACCTTATAGCCCGGGGCAAAGCTAGTGAACCTGTGCCAGCCTTCCCCAGGAGTGTCTGTGTGGTTTTATATAAATCATATCTCAAAGTGTATATGTGTGTGTCAGCTACTTGGGCAGGGACATGAAGCACTGGTTGGATGGAGAGAGTGCTAGGAGGACTTGGCTTGGGACCCTGGCTAAGGTCCCCACTCTATAGCTGTGCCAGTGGGGAGTCTTACTAAGGATATGGAGAGAAAAGGATAAACAAGCCCCAGACTGCGATCCCTGTGTGCTCTTAAGGAAAATTGTACTTTACTGTGTGTGTACTTGTTATCCTTCCCATTGTGGATGCCCCTCACTGGTGTTAGTGGTGAGAACGGAGGCTCCTTGATTGCTGGGCCAGTGCACGGTGAGGTCTGGTAAGTGTTACAAATTCAAATACAGTCTTAAGATAATGTTTTCTGTTGAAAATGAATTTGTTGTTTTAAAGGTGGGCATTGGTAAAGCGTAATTCTTTTAAATAACTGCACTTTAAGCAGCAGGTAGCCCAACTGTGTAGAGGTAACCATTAGAAACATTCAAGCAGAACACAATGGCAGATGCCATTATCAGCCAAGAGTACAAATTTGCAGAGTTTATTGACTGTATTCAACAGTTGTGTATGTCTATGCCTGTGGGAAAAGGTATTATAGTGAGAGAAAGTTTGAGTTTTGATATGAGTACAACTCTGGCTAAGGAGTGCCAAGCAGTGGGTTAGAGAAGGTGTGATATTTGCTAGCACATCCTTAGTTGCCCAAGTACTTTGTTTACAACTTTGTATGTTAAGTGAATGTTAGTGAGGGTCTAATGTCAGTCTGAGATATCTTTTTTTTTATGCTCCTGAGTTAAGATATTGACAGTGATTGTTCTAGATTAACATAGCAGATATTCTGTGCAGTTTTTATGTAGAGGCGAACAACATATTATTAGATTTTATCGTGTTTACATATAATCTCTTCTTGAATCCAGTTGCAGATGTTAGAAAAGCTGTGTTTAAGCTTCTGATGTACGTTAGCTGCGTATGAACTGGAATCTAGAAGCAGCAAATCATCAGTGTACATAATTACAATTAGTTTGGGATTACCACAGGTGAGATCATTAATAAAAAGAGAGAATAATAAAGGACCCAGAACAGAAACTTGTGGAACTCCTATGTTAAGAGTGCCTGGTTTTGAAAGTGTGTTACAGTGGTGAACTTGAATGGCTCTGTATTTCAGATAACTTTGGAACCATAGTAGTGCAGAAGATCAAATGTTTGAGCTTGAGGAATAGTAGTATATGAATAATGCTAAAATATAAGATGATAAAGATGATAAAGAAAATATAATGCAACAAAAAAAAAAATCAGTAAAATAAATAAGTAAAGTTAACAACAAAGTACACTGATTTACCAACAGCAGTGAAAAAAACCAGAGCAGTAGATCTTATGCAAAATCAAATAACTATGTCCTCAAAGAGCATGTGAAACCATGCAACACTGGAGATCCTTTCAGCCAACCAGGTAGTAAATTCCAGAAGTAAGGACTTTGATATGTATGCATGAGATCTACATAGGATTTATTCATTTCCACCAGATGCCCTAAAAGCCCCGAGAAGCAAAGTGCAGGGACTGGGTTGGCTGATACTAGGTAAGCAGACTATACAGAAGGCAGAACCCAAGCCATGAACTTTATACATGATGTATTGCCTGACTGGAGGCAAATGAAGTACCTGCATTACTGGAGACAATGATGGCACCTAGATACCTCAGTAAATAGCTGGGCTGTGGAATTTTATACAAGATGCAGGTAAGTCAAGGTTCGAGTCTATAAACCTCAATTATAGACCACTGTAATAATCCAGCTTAGAGAAGAACAGGGCATGCAACATAGCCCAGCAGGGAAGTCTGAAAATGGAATAAGTTACTTAAGGAGAGTGATATTCCTGAAATGGAAACAAAGGGATTTGGCAACAGAGATCTGATCCTAAAGCATCAAGTTACCATTAATATTCAGCTTCACCTCATGTAACTTAGACACATACTGCAGTCATCAAAGACATATGCAAAAGAAAGGCTAAAATGGATGGAGAAGGACTGTTTGCCAGGAAGAGAAGGAAAAAATGGAAAAGGAATACTAGGAAGAGAATGCAGAGGGTGGTGGTAGGAGGAAGGGGGGGGCAGGGACTAGGGATACAAAGGTAGGTGGTATAGCAATGCGGCTGAACATAAGGGTGTAGTTGCAGAATCCTGTTATGGCCCAAATGGAGATGAAACAGAGGAATTGATAGGATGTGTAGAGTCACCTTACAATGTTTAGACAGGCTGCATGGGAAGGCAGTGTTTAATGTGAAATGGCAGAAATGTATTAAGCAGACAGAAGTACTAGATGCATGGAGGGAAAATGGGGAGAGGTGGGGCAGCTTACATTTAGCAGACAGGAAGGTAATCTGGGAAGTAGACTGGATGTGATATTAACAGCTGAAGGAACTTTATGTGAGGTAGAGACTAAAGGCATATATGAGAAAGGAGTGTCAGAAAAGTCATCAGTTACAATCCTATGGTTATCAGAAAAGGAGAAACTGGAGAGGTGGAGATGGAACCTTAGTAAATGAAGAAATTTGGAACAGACACAGCAGATGTAGGAGATGACTAGGAATGTAATCCAAAATAAAAAAAAAAAAACATTGAACAAGGGAGAGGTAGCAATTAGGTAATGGAATACCACCAAGCTTGAATGGAGAACAAAAGTGATGGGATATGGAACATGTCAACCTAGATGGCAACAAGACTGGATTAGGGACATGGAGATTAGGTTATAGCAAGAGCAGAAATATATGAATAAAGAGGAGGAACAAATGGAGGAAGAAATTAGTGGTAGTGAAGGGGTGCAAGGAGAAATAGAACAGATGCAGCAGAAGTGGCATGGAGGGGAAGAAGGTGGAGAAATAAAGGGTAAGTAGATGTGAAGATGTTAGCATACAAAACTTAAGCATTCAAAGAAGAGTGCATGGATAGGTGGAGTGGAAACAATGTAAGACAGGATAGCTGCAAAAATAGATACGGGAGTAAATTTAGGGCATTCCATGATGATATGTATGCATGAAGAGGATCAAGTGGAATGATGGAGAATGCCAAGGGCCAGAACCCAAAGAGGAAGACATTGTAAGAATGCAAAAAGAGTTAGGTGTAGGGAGGTGGTAGTGGTGATTTGGTATAAGAAAAAGGTAACACACAAGGACAAAATGGTTTAAAAATGAACTAACTCAAGCTTAGAAGAATGTAGGTTATGAGAGTGTTGGACAAGTTTGTTACAAAAACAGGATGAAGAGGAGATACAAGACTCAATGTAGCAGGCAGAGATGGTGATGGTGTGTTATAAAAAGGGCAACAAATTATACACCAATGTAGCTATGCAATTGTGACACAAAAAAAGTGCTTAGGATACATGTAGCAAGGTTATGTGTGCTATTTACACAGTTATAGAATGAGACACAAGTCATTTTGTGAACAGTAGGTTATCTACAAATCCCTGGAGATCATTGCTAAATTATAAGTGTTGGTTTGAGTTAGATGGAAGGTCTGGGAGGATAATGGTAGAAATAGGTGATGCATTATTTTAGGTAAATTTACAAAACAATGGAAATGAGAACAAGGAAGTTCATGAAGGAGGAGGTGCAACCGAGAAAACCAAAAGGGACTAGAGTTACACTGTACTAAGTAAAAGGCAGAAGTAGCAAGTACTTGGGAGTATATTGAGAGACTGGGAGGAAAATGGATGCAGTATACAGACATCTAGCAACTGGAAAAGACTGCATTGTGCAAGGACTTTTGGGATGACAGCATGACATCAGTTAGTGTACAGAAGAGTAGTCTAGGGTTGATGTGGAAAGAAAAGAGGAGAGCAGAAGACTGAACAAGAAAAGCTTTGGAAGAAAGGGGAGTAACAGGAGATACCAAAACAGGAAACTATAGGATATATATATATATATGGATTCAGGAGAGGAAGAGGAATTATCAGGCTTTAGAAAGCTCAAGGAAAGATTTATCAGGCTTTAGAAAGCTCAAGGAAAGATTTATAAAGGAATGTATAATGTGAAAGAGTGATGGGAATTGGGCTAATCCACTGGAGGTGGTGAAGTATCAGAGCCACTTAGAGTTCAGCACAACTCTGTTGTATTGTTGGTATAGGACACCACGGATATTAGAAGAGGAGGGTTAATGAGAAAACTCAAGAGTGCTGGGCATGTTGGGAAAAAGAAGTAGGCAACATCCATATGTGGTGCGACAAAGTAGTGTAGAAAGAATAGCAGGCAAGGAGCAGGCTATATAATGCAGATTAGCAGGCAGTGAAAGCGATAAGGAGCAGGCTATATAATGCAGATTATTAGGCAATGAAAGCAATACGGTGCAGACTACATAATGCAGATCAGCAGGCAGTGAAAGTGATAAGGAGCAGGCTATATAATGCATATCAGCAGGCAAAGAAAGTGATAAGGAGCAGACTTTAAAATGTGAATTAATGGAGGATGCATTCTATGTTTGTTTGGCACAGGCAAAATGTAAAGGTGAATGGAGGAGGAAAGAAATGAGTGAACAATTATCAGAGATATGTGTGTGTTATATATATGGGTCTACTTCTAAATTTCAAAGTTTCAAAATGTCGACTTTCTTATGGTCAAGACTATAAGACTGATGTTTTGAAACTTTGAACCATTTAAATGGAGACTGCCGTGCAGCATGGAACAGTATTTTTACCATTTTCCTCACTGCAGTGTGATCGCGGAGTTGGTATATTTAATTAGCAGGGGGTGTAGGGGCACAGTCTCAAAATGTCGATCTTATGGTCTCGACCATAAGCAAGTTGATGCTTTGAAACTTAGAAATTTACATATATATATATATATATATATATATACATATATATATATATATATATATATATATATATATATATATACAAATATATATATATATATATGTGTGTGTGTGTGTGTGTGTGTGTGTGTGTGTGTGCACGCGCGCGTGCGTGCATGAGTATGCATGCATATATACACGCACATAAACACATACAAAGCATTCAATCGCTGATTTTCCAAGAGCATTTTCAAATAAAAAGTAAATTATATACCACACCATTATTCCTGAAACACACTGCAGCTGTACAGGCTGCTGCAACAGTATCAAGTGTGTATTTCAATGTGTTTGTAAACAAAAGCATAAGTGTGTATCGGGAATTTTACTGCACAACACTGAGTCACAGGAGACACATGAACATAGAGGCTGATGACTGGGAGCATGAACTGTAAAATGAATATGCCACAGGGTTCATGCTTTCACATCTTTACCTTTTAGATGCCCTGTTGGCTACTTCTACTTGTACTTAGCCATATTCACCCCTTAGGGCTTTAAAATATTTTCTTCAACCCACAGGGTTCATGCTTTCACATCTTTACCTTTTAGATGCCCTGTTGGTTACTTCTACTTGTACTTAGCCACATTCACCCCTTAGGGCTTTGAAATATTTTCTACAACCCACCCAATGTCCCTTTACTATCACTTAAGGCACATAAAACGTGGGACAATTACAGCTACTCAACTATAAATAACACTGTATACAAATTTGCATTCATTTGATGAATGATAAAAATTATAGGTTGACCTATAAGCTTTAAGTGGATATGAGACAAATCACTCCCTGATTGTGGACAGAGTTAAAAGATATGCATAGGTCTAAAGGAGTACTTGGAAGTAATTGACTTATCTCCAGAGTAGAGAAGTGAAGATAGCAACTTCAATGATTTTCTACACAACTGGAGGAAGACCACAGGTATAACTAGATATTTTCATTTTGTACTCAAACCTAATTTTGTTTATCCTAACCATCACTTTTTATAAAAATGTACTCAATCCTTAAAATGCTACCTATATAGAAAGGGTATGTGTTATGTTTAGCTGTTACCATTTATACCCATGAAAAGCTATTTTTAGACATAATTTTCCTTTCACAGAAACATTCTTTGTACACCTCCATACTGTAAATATTTGTTCATACTGTTCTAAACATTCTCTTTTTTTAATTGTTGAAGTTTCTAAGAAATGCTCAGAAAAAAAATGCACTCATCTCAGAATACCGATTATGCCTAGCTACATAAACCAACCAGAAGGAATGGAAGAAAACTGTAATCTAACAGCAGTTTATTCAAGTTGAATATCACAAGCACAAACAGAACACAAGTTAACCTAGGTTTCATCCGTAGGACCTCATCACAACAAGAGTACAAGTAACAGCTGGGGTTTAAATATCATTCTCATTCACTTGATACTTCATTTAATCAATTAATGGATAGACCGTTTAAAGAAATATTAGTATAAAATCAAAATGAATGATTTCTGTTAAAAGTAACAACCCTTATATATATATATATATATATATATATATATATATATATGTATTAAATATAGGAATAAACATAGAAATAAAAACTCCTGTGATATAAATTACCACAACATTATATATTGAATACATAAAAAACCATGAATGTATAAATAAATAAATGTATATACGTATATAAATATATACATGTATTTTTACAGTTTGTGTGTGAATATTTATATACATTTATTTATTTATACATTCATGTTTTTTTATGTATTCAGTATATAATGTTGTGGTAATTTATATTACAGGAGTTTTTATTTCTATGTTTATTCCTATATTTAATACACACACATACATATATATATATATATATATATATATATATATATATAAGGGTTGTTACTTTTAACAGAAATCATTCATTTTGATTTTATACTAATATTTCTTTAAATGGTCTATCCATTAATTGATTAAATGAAGTATCAAGTGAATGAGAATGATATTTAAACCCCAGCTGTTACTTGTACTCTTGTTCTGATGAAGTCCTACGGACGAAACCTATGTTAACTCGTGTTCTGTTTGTGCTTGTGACATTCAACTTGAATAAACTGCTGTTAGATTACAATTTTCTTCCATTCCTTCTGGTTGGTTTTCATGGTCTGGTTCTTGGTTTTAATGTTTATGCCTAGCTACATCACTGAGGAAGATGAGCAAAAATATGAGCAAGCCAATGAAGACTGCAGTTAAAGTCGAGCAGTGGAATTTTAGGACTGCAGCTGACATTCTGTTTGCATTTCATTATGACATTTATTCAACCTCTGACACTGACCTTCACTCTTTCTGAAGAAAGCAATTCTTTCTAACCATTCAGACTGCCTCCTCAGAATAGTTGCCTTTACTTCTTAGACTGAATATGTACATATATTTAGTCGTTCTGCCATTGTCGAGAGGAAGATTAAATTGTTAATGTCTTCATGTTTCCCTTTCCAATAACTATTGCTAAATCTATTTTACCTGTTACAGTTTTACAGAGCACCAAAATTCCTCTTATCTGAGAGATCCACACACATCTTTTCTGCATCTACTGTTAATGGAGATTATACCGTTTAATGACGTAGCGGCCTCAGGCAACCACTTGCCAATTAATCAAGTAAACATGAATATACATTGGAAACAACTTGTCCTCATCCTGAATCAAAGTATTCTCTGAAGAAAATACTCTTAACTATTTCTAGGTTTCAGATAACAGGTTTATGAGCTCCTTTAGTGATCAGTCTGCTAATGGCAAACATCATTAATAAAAAAATTCAGGCATTGTCATTAAATTGCTGAGCTATTACACCAACTTTGATTTACTTGGAAAAGAATTGCACTGTCATTTGTGGCAGGCTTCTTCCTCCCTAGTCACTGGCTATAAATTCATGTAATATCACTCAATGTTAATACAGCCAACAGCAAAATACTCCTATGTTTCAATAGCAACTTATCTGTGAAGGTTTGCCACCATTTGAGAATGCTTCCGGCAGAAAAACTAATGGTAGCATCTTTCATTGCAACAAACCTTTAACAAATTATATATTTGCCATTCCTCAGGCCTCAAGCTATCCTGAAGCTATCTAAAGAAATAAACATAAGACAGTCTCTTAAAAAAACATAAGTACTGCTACTGTTTATTTATAAAAACAAAACAAAAAGATATAAAGGTGTATGTGTTTTAGTACTACAGTTTTTATTTTATACTGAGGGTGGTATACTGGAATAAAATGTAGCAATATTTTTCACTTATTTCATGGCATTGTAAATAACTTTTATTACTTAAAAAATAGCCTTGCAGGATAACTTTGTATTTTATTTTATGCTGCATGTTATTTATGCATTTCCCTAACTGTACATTCATAAATACTATTACTAAAATCATTGGAATAAACACATATTGTAAACATAAGCAATACAAACATCACTTCTTTCTATTTTGAATATTCATGGAAAAAGGTTCCATCTTGTTTACTTTTATAAAATACATGGTACTTAAGTACTTATGTCACATAGTTTCCCAGAAATATAAAGAGGTATTCTTACAACATTCATATCAAATTCCTAGTTTGATGGATGTTTAAAGGCATTTGTCATCATATTAAGTTACTGTATGAGAATGGATAGATAGAGGCAGATTTTGGAAATAAAATTCTCTCAGCAGCATTTTACTAAATAAACAGTCAAAAGCTACTTTTTAATTGCAAATTCTAACAACTGATTATTTCATCCTAAGTTCATGACAAAAATCATTATTTAGCAATAAACTGTTTGGATGAGGGTAAACAGGGTGCCCCAAACCCAAATGTGATTTACAACTAGTACACAGTGGCATTGTTTAAAAAGACATATCTTACACATTTTTTTTTTAAATTAGACCACTGAATAAAGATTTTTTTCATCTCCCTGCAATGATTTGAGTGCATGGGTATGACTATGTTTACACAGTACATCTAGCAGTGCAGCTTGCATGATGTTCTTTGGCAATTCATTTTTTATTAGTGTTAAGTATATTCTTGCTTACATTCTCAAAACATCTTGTATCAGTATCCTTTTTTGTCTCTATTATAGTGAAGTGTCCTACGTGATCTTTACCTATCCTTATACCCATAAGATAGGTGCTTTAAACACATACTCTGGCAGAGGTACACAGGTCATTTTCTTTCTTTTTTTTTCTTTATTCCTCTTAGGTAATTTATAGGAGAGAAGTTATCACTTTAAATGTATAAGTTGTGTGTTTAATTTTTTTGCTTAGCAATCAGGAAAATGTGGAGGATATACTTTTGGTTTTGTTTCAATAGCCTTGCTGAATTATTTTTCAATGCAGGGTCAAGTTTTTTTTCTGAGTAGACTTTTACATTAAAACTGTGTACGGTGAATGATAATTACTGATTAAATAAATGTACTAGTGACACATATAAATATGCCAAAATCTGCTAACCAATAAATGCTTTGGACAATTTTTATGTAGTACTATGACACAAGGCTTTCCGATGAGCATTCCCGAAAATGATGACACTGAAACTTTGATGCAATTTACTCACTGTTAGAGGGCGTATTTTTGTATCAGATTATGTGTAACATTTCAAAAGTTTCTTATTATCTGTCACATATCTTTACTGTCAGCTTTGTTGTTTTTTCATCTCAGTAGCTGCACAGATCTGTATCTTGGCAATATTTGCTCAGCTGGGAATACTTAATTTAAAAAGCAAGAAAAATAACAACAGGATTGTCCATGCCAATGGAAAACGAGTCCACAATGTAATAGAACAGATAGACAGCTCAAGAAACACTCTGGAAAATGTGAAATAAAGACTGATAGAGCATTAAAACATTAATATAACAAATCAGTAAAAACAAGTAAACGGATGTAGAAATACTAAATAAATAGCTTATAAACCTTTACACCATGACAGTGCTTCACACGTCTATAACAGACAAAGCATTTACAACACAGGCGGCACAGTGGTGCAGCGGTTAACGTTGTCGCCTCACAGCAAGAGGTTCTTCGGTTCGATTCTCGGCTGGGGTGCCTTCTGTGTGGAGTTTGCATGTTCTCCCTGTGTTCGCGTGGGTTTCCTCCGGGTACTCCGGTTTCCTCCCACATTCCAAAGACATGCATCTGGAGAATTTCTCCCCGGGCCTCCGCTGAAAACAGGCTCTGTGGAACCTAGTCGGACATTCCCGGTCAACAAATGTTAAATAAATAAATTAAATAAAATAAATAAATAAACACTGTCAGATCACAGGGCAATGTAAAACGAAATTACACATTTACTTACATATGTATCTATATGTATCCATCTACATCTATATAATCCACACACATATTTGTCTAGAATACACATGCACACACACCTACCTATATATGGATAAATATGTATATATACACAAGTATATCACCAAACAAAAATGGAAAAGCATTGAAACATAGCTGATCAATGCTTTCATTTTCAATAGCCAACTCACAGGCAGCAAAAAGAATTAACAATGCAAAAGGAAAAGACTGGAAAAGAAATATTTTACTTTAGTAAGCAGAGAAACAGAACTCTACCACTACGTGCAGACAACATTTGAAAAGTGACAGTGTTACTGAAAGTGGTTTTGTAAGTTAACGTGCATTGCTCAAGTTAGGGGCTGGGCAGGGTTTGGGTCGGCAAACATTAGTAGTGGCAGAGGACTAAGGAAAAAACATAAATCCATATATATATATATATATATATATATATATATATATATATATATATATATGGGCTTAGTTCTAAATTTCGAAGTTTCAAAACTTTGAATTTCTTATGGTTGAGACCATAAGATCGAAGTTCTGAAACTTCAAACTTTTTAAATGGAGATTGTCGTACAGAGCATAATGGTATATTTACCCTTTTCTTCTCTGTACTGCAATCCCGGAGTTTGCATATTTAATTAGCTGGTGGGCTAGACCCCTGCAAAAATGTAAAAAGAAATTCGAAGTTTTGAAACTTCGAAATTTAGAAGTAGATCCATATGTGTATACATATATATATATATATATATATATATATACATACACACACACACACACACACACACACACACACACACACACACACATATCTATATATTTAATTTGCATGATGACAGCTTTCTCTAACAATTATGGACAATAAACATAGCACCCAAACTTGTCTGAATGATTGCTGTGCTCTAACCTTGATATGCGCAGTCTCCTAGCTACTTGGCATGGTATGTTGGTTACTACTTTGTGCCACTGCCAGCATCCTAGCAGAGGGCATTATTGTAATCATCTAACCCCATTCATGCACAGAGGGATATCTGCATCACCATGGAGGCCCACAACACCCTCTCCAAGATAATGCAAGCTTCAGACAGTGGTTTGATGAGCCTAACTCTCAGTACTAGACCGTGTGCTTTCAGACCTTCTCCAAAGGATTGTGGCAGTGCATGGTGGGCTCAGCCCCATCCTTCTCAGGATGGGCATACCCATCCTTCCCTGGCAGTTCTATCAGGCACCTGAGCCACTAATCAAACTCAGGCTGTCTGGGCTATAATTAAGGCTTTATCCCTCCCTGCCACTGGAGCTGGCTGCTGTACTAATCCATATTACCTAGCTACCCACATTGTCATAAATCCCTGCAAAACCAACTCATCCTTCTATTTCCAAGTTGCACCCCCCCCCATGATTTCCCTCATCACAATCTTGTCTTTAGTAAACCTCTTATGCTTTTGTAGCTTTGTTTTCCCTATAAAAATATATATCTCTGCTTCTTACATGAAAGCCTAAACTTTCTTACCAAGCTTTCTGTTCTGCTACCAATGCTCCTCTCTCCATCACAATTATGTTCCTTCTCGGTCCTCACTCAGTGATGAATACTACACATCTCTCTAATTCTGGTATGTGTTCCGTATACCCCATTCCAGTTTAACCCACATGTTTTATTCAAGTTTTGCCTATATGCATTACCCCACTGAATTCCACACACAAATTGGCTACACAGTGCATGAATATCTTTAACCTCTTTGTACTCTTCCCCTTTTGATATATATGTCTGAGCAGCAGTCTGGATGCACAAGGGTGTTAACATTATTGCCATTTGTCCACAGTATATGCAGATGATGAGTATAAGTGGCCATGCATATGGTTATATACTAAGGCCTCCCAGTAACGCCTCTGATTAAAGCTGATATGCAAACTGCATATTACTACTCCTTTACTTCCCATCAGTATCAGATAATGGGTAATCTTGCAGTGGTTAAACCCTCATTTTCAACATACAGCAGAGCTGGAAATAAAACATTTGGATCCACCTACTTAGTTCAGACCTTTGGTGCCCAAGACAATTAAAACCTGACACCACTGTAATCGGGTCAATACCTTCTAAACCCATATTCAGCCTGTTTTCCTCCAGCACACTCATATCAGGGTTCTGAATTTACTATATGCCACTGTCACTGTATAATTCCTTCTCTCTCTTTTTAGTAATTATTGTGAGTATGGCCTGCTACTGAAAGATTTGCACAACAATGCCAGAATTCATGAAATGGCACTATGTGAGTAACATTTCATACATTTCTACAGAGAACAAGAAAAGCTATAATCCAAACTAACCAAAGGCATTGCATGTTTATAGCTTTGGCTGTTCCCATTACTTCTGGCTTCTGTTTTTATTGTCTCTGTACTTGGGAAATATGCCAATGACACTACACAAGTCCATCTCAAAGGATGGTTCTTCAGCTGATCAAATAAATCACTATTTGGCACAGATCAATATCACTGCTATAAAATATAATAAGCAGTATATTTCTTAGATGCAATGATGAAACAACTGAGTTAAAATGTGGCCAGGTTATAGCCATTAGCGAAATGCCCACTATGTACCACAGCATCATAAATCTGACATGAATTGTTTCCATGTCCCAAACTAAGCAACAGTAGCTCTGCTTCTAAAGGAAAGATGGTACAGTTACTAATGATAAAACAAAAATTAACTTCCCAATCGACAGTGGTGCTGCTTAACATGAAAAACGAAGGAAATAAAATCAAAAGAATGCTAACAAAGCTTTCAGTAAATATTCAAGTTTTGTTTTACACCAAGACTGTTTTTGTCTCAAACAAAAAAGACTTCTTAGTCAAAGTATTTTTTTTCTGAAATGGAAGAAACTGAAGTAAAACAGAAAAACTTCATCAAGCAGCTAAACAGAATTCTCCAGACACAAAAAATACACGTCAAAACATTCACAGGGTGCTCTAAAACAACAAAACCAACTTTTATTAACATACATCCAGAAGAAAGCAGTCACGATGCAGTGGTAAGAAGCTGGACTTGAAAGATTTATTCTGGAGACATCTTAATGAAAATTGGTTTTGGACCAGAGCATATGACCGAAACCATAACCACATGTATTGTCAGGCAAAGATTTGAATCATGAGCAACCACACTCCTTACCAGAAAGGTAACATCATCAGCATATTTTAGACTGTAGAAGTATATATCCAGTTCAGTGATGTACAAAACGGCTTATCAAGCAACTTCTTACATATGACAGCTGAAGGTCAGGCTTAATACATGTTATGTAGTAAATACTAAACTGTAATATTATCAAAAGAAGGCTTCATAGCTGCCATGATAGCCATACACCAACAAAGTGATTGTTACTGGACAATACCTGGTTATGTAAGCTACTTATGGCCTTAAATGGGACAGAATACAATTCTAGACAAAAAGTCATATACCTCCAGTGCCACATTTCCTATCATACGATAAATGGTTAGTTTGTCTTTTTCCTCTACCCAGTCAGCCATACATTCATTACATTTACCAATGATGCAACAATGTCCTGCTGTTTCTCTCCATCATACACCATTTATCTCTACTGATTAGCTGCAATACTGTCATATGACCCAATGTCTAAGCCAACTGTTTCTCAGCTGGAATTTTATCTTACGAACTCAGATTTATGTAGGTCTGGCAGAATGCTGTACAGGATCTTTCAGAAGTTGATGCAGTTAGACATCATTGAGGAAATGAGTATCTTGATTGTAACATGCCCTATTTCTGCTGCCTTTTACTATCCATATGCATTAACTTGTTCTTTACCAGGAGATACAAAGACTGTACTTTCCAAATGGTACAGTAGCAAACAAAAACATAAAAACATATTTTCAAGGAAAAAAATGTTCTGCTTGCAAGAGGTGATTCCCCTACCAATGATAATCCTAACTGGCTATTAATCCAAACACTACTTGGCAGACTTGCTAAAATATTCATTGTCATTATCTACAATTTCTCAATGTTCTTCCCCAACCATTTCTGAAACTACTCTAAAAAATACCTCGACCATACCAAGGAAGGTAAATTGATCACTGTATGAGATTTAAAACTAAATTTGCTAGGGTCCTCAAAACACATCAGTAAACAGGCTTGCTTCATCATTTAATGTTACTCAACTTGTCAATGAAGGCACTGGGTTTAAATCTACTAATTGAAACACTGCCTCTTTCTAATGTCTTACTTACAAATTTACCTGATACAGTTAGGCAGTACGTAAACTGTAAGTGATGATGTATTATTCTCTCTTCTTAGTCAATAAAAGCATATCTTCTACTTCCAAGCTTGTACTATCCCAAACAATCCCAGAAACCATCCCCAAAAGAAGAATAGCTGAGTTGAAGATGATAGACAGGGGTCGCATATAAAACCAGTCGGACCCTACAATGGCCCTTTCTACAATCTGCTTACTCCTACAAACTGGAAAAAAGACCTCTCCCCCATCAGCAGGTTAATTACTCCACCAGAGTAGTCAACAAACAAACCAAAGCTGATTACTATAAAAAGCTGCAAAATACATACATTGGCCAACCCATGTGTTTCTGTTAGGCAATAAAATTTATTTATTTATTTATTTAAATTTGTTGACCTGGAGTGTCCAACTGGATGTAGGTCCATTTTCAGCGGAGGCCCAGGGAGAAAAGCTCCACAGTTAAAATAAACAGACAGTAGTTACATTGGATTACATAGCGATTAACAATTTAACATAGCAATTACTTACAACATATTAAAAGACCTGAACTAAACCTCTGTTTTCTCTAAAACATGTTTGTCTTCATGTATTTCCACTATTACTATCAATATGGACAACTATGACAAACTTCACTTACCTCTCCAACACAGTTAATTAACCCCTCAACATATATACCTCCTTACCTCTACACAAGAATCTTGATTAACCCCAAGGCTACTTCAAAACCATTCCTAAATTTCAAGTTCAAATGCTACTTGAAAAAACAAACTGTAAATACAATCAGAACGTTCACTATATTCACCCCAACATGCTTAAACTTGGAAGTAATATACTCTGCAAGCCTCCTGCTTTTATATTCAGCCTGCCTTTAACTACCAACATACTGACTCACAGTTTTAAATATGATCTACTCACTCCCATGCCCAAACAGCCACTCATTTCTCAGCCAATGACTTCTATCACATCACTAATCTTTGCCCTCTAACCAACATCCTTGAGAAGATAGCTGTGTAATCTAGCACTTGTTCATAAACAAGGTATGACATCATTACTAACAGACAGCATGGTTTTCAGCCCTACTAATGAACCCTCACTGCTCTGTACACACAAAATTATCATTTCTATTCTGGGGGAGGGAGAGGGAGCAGCATCCTTACAGAAGACCTTTGACATCATTGAACATGTACTACTATTCAACAAACAAGGTGTCAAGTTACAATCAATCAGGTTTCACCTATAATGTCAAATTCCATAAAATCTATTTTTTAATAATGAGACATTCAGAATTTCATGCGGTCTTGGAAATTTTTTATCAAAAAAAAAACCGCTTCCCTATTAAATAAACGAAAAGTGGAAACGTTGAATGGCCAAATAAAGAAAAAGGCCATGACTTGAAATTAATATTGTGGGGGGCTGTGCTCCCCATACCCACCGCTAATTATATATACCAACTCCAAGATCGCACTACAGTGAAGAAAGGGCAAATTTCCAACCTTCACTGTACCACAATCTTACAACAGCAATATCGAGGAACGGCCTTTTTGTTTATTTGGCCATTTGACATTTCCACTTTTTATTTTATAGGGACGCAAAAAAACAGTGTCTCTGCAAACGACAAGAAGAAGAAATTTTTGTAGTACTCAAACTTTATTCCTAAAACATATCATTCATATAAGAAATCTAAATATTTTATTTAAACATTATGAGTAAAAAGAAGCTTATTACTGGTGGTAAGTGTTAAAGTTCTGTGTGCAATTTCATTGAAAAGTAGTTCATTTAATTAAATTGCATTGTTTCAGATCATCAAGCCAAGTAGTAAAGTGTATGCCGTGTTCATCATAACTTATGGTCCATCAGGAAAAAAGTACTGAAATGAACATTTACATGCAATGAAGTTTAATTTTCTTTTAAAATAAGAATGAGTTGTATATTTTGATAAGCAACAGATAATTTGTAGTCTATTTACTGGGATGTCTTTTTTTATAAAGAAACCTAAATTCCCATTATCAGACTTCATGCATTATTGAAGATAAAGGCATTCATAAGCATATTTTATTTGGTTTACTGTGATTAGGCCAAAGAAACAATATAAGCAATTACTTCTATGAACAAGTACACTTCACTGTTAATGGGTTACAGTTCTTTAAGCATTTACTAAATGCAATATTTACTGATAAAGATTTATAAGAAGATTACATTTCTGGTTTATTCGTACTGACTGCTTTGCAGAAAACAGAAAATACAGCAATTGAAAGCAGGGCAAATGAAATAAAAGTTAATTTTTCTCGTGTCAAGGATTATAGAGTGCTCTTTGTGATTTTTCTTCTAAAGTTAAAGTCTACTGTTTTTAGTGGGATCTTCCTTATGATAAATGAACAAGTTTGAGAATGCTTGATAGTTTGTTTTGATTTTTACAGTCAATTAATGGAGAAGAAATGTCAAATAGCCTGGATGGTTCCGTTTGTTTTACTCATTCTGGTACATCAAATACTTTGAATTTCTTGGTATCTGTGTCTCAAACACATAGTAACATGGTTAGGTTTGGAGACCTGATTACAATTTTCTATGTAGTACACTGAGCACAAAAACTATGCTCTAAATTCAGGAAGAAGACAAACATCTTAAGCACCATTCTAAAATACAAAATGTCCTTAACAAATTTTGCTAAGTACCTTTCAGTGCTGCTAAGTTCTAGTCTCATGCTAGAGTATAAAAAGCAGTTACAGTAGATCAGAGGCAGAGAGAACAAACATTTTTGAAAGCTGTAATATCCTTCTGTCTGCCCCACCTCATTTTATGTGTATCTGCACAAAGTGAGTGACCAGACAAAACTAACTGTGGGTACATCCAGCATTGCCAACACCCAGCCATGGGTTATTGTTATTATACAATGACATTAAAGAAAAAATGCACACTTTTCTTAAATAATGTCTTTGCATAATGCCTCCGTGCTGCCCTTCCGCATTTTCCGGTATCCTGGGGCTTTTTCTGATGTACTGCACATGCGTACAGGACTTGTGTTCCAACACTTATCCACTATATATCAGTGCTTTGGAAAGGAAGCAACGAAGAAAAGAAGGTCTTCTTAGCTACTTAGCTTTTATATTTGTGAATCTCACTTCACTGAAAGGTAACAATATAAAACCAAAAGTAGGTGCGGGGATACGCCCCCCACACACTCCTAACTATATATACTAACTCCAGGATCGCACTACAGTGGGGAAAAGGGCATATATGTTTTATTTGCCCAACAGTACTTACATTCAGTGAAATGAGTTTTCAGTGATTTGAACTTTCAGTGATTTGGTGTGTGTGTTTTGAAACTCAGTGAAATGAGTTTTCAGTGAATCAAAGTAGACCCATATATACATATCTGTATCATATATCAATGGTAGTCCAATGAACACATAAGGTGTTATAAGAGATCTGGGAACACAGGTTGACAGCAACCTCTCTTTTGACCACCACACTGCCACTGTGGTCAGAAAGTCCTTCTATGTGGCACATCTCATTACTAAGGGTTTTGCATCCAGGAAGAAAGAGGTCATTGTCTCCATCTACTCTTCCCTCAATAGGCCAATCATCGAGTACAATGCCCCATTTGGCAACAACTGGAGGGGCTGCAAAAGTACCTCACAAAGAGGCTCCTACACCTTAAAGACTTGTCCTATATGGACAGACTCAAAAAACTCTATCTCATATCACCTACTTAGAGGCGATCTCTGCTTGACTTACAAAGCCATGTCTGACCCAGCTCTGTTAGAAATGCTACATCTAAAGAAATCCCAATCCCTCTGCACCACATGCTCTAGAGACAACCTCATTACCACAATCAACAGAACATGCTGAAGGGACAGGTTCATAACCCAGAGACTGCCCATGCTATGGAATAGACTTCCCATACATGTCAAACAGAGCACCTCACTGGCCTTCTTCAAGAGAAATCTTGATGAGCGGATGGGAAATAGAAAATTTACCCCAGTGATAACTCCAGTGGCTCTCACTGGGAACTAAGATCAGGTGGCACGATGCCATGGTAATCCTATGGGCTAGGCTTGTAAAGGGTCCAGGGCCATTAGCCTAGTATATACCTATGAACCTATATCTATATATATATATGTATATATATATATATATAACTATATATATATATGTACATATATATATATATATCTATATATATACATATATATATATATATACATTATATATATATATATATATATACATACACACACTATATATATATATATCTATATATATATATATATATATATATATATATATATATATATATATATATATATACACACTATCATTGAGGTTTTTTTTTGTTAACATTAATCTTTCTCTCTTGCTCTCTTTATATATATATATATATATATGTGTGTGTGTGTGTGTGTGTATATATATATATATACACAGCATTTTTTAATCATTTACATTCACCATGTAGTGGTGCAGAGAAAAGGAGTTAGCCGCAGTACCTTTTTGGTGAAGTTCATTTACAGTAAGCCCATTAATTTAGTCTGTCCAATAAAACTGAGTTACTCTAACAGAATACAAAAAAGTAGCAGTTTCTTCATAGCAATAGCTTCTTTTTGAAGTACCATGGAAAATTTTTAAACATTATTTAATTTTATTTATTTATTTAGTTAGTTATTAAAAGTTTTGTATCAAGCTTGAGTGGCCATCAGTGTATAAATGACATGGTAATTGCGAAAACGTCTGCAGAAATGTATTTTGTCAGTCCTGCTTCTCTACAGTACAGCGAATGGAGTTGTTTCTATTAGTATACTGCAAATTTACAGTGGGCATGCTCATTTGGCAGTCCAATCAACATGCAGGTCTTTGAATACAAATGATATTTCATTCAATAATAAACAATGTATATATAAGATCCATCCATCTACCACTGCCCTTTTTCCCACTCGTACATGGACTCATGGTGTCACATCAACAGGGACCATCACCTAAAGCCAATGCTTCTAATTCCCCGAGACCACATATAACTCTAGCAATGCATTGTTTCTTATTAAAACTTGCAATGTCTTCCTTCTATTTCCTTTTAGGTTAACTAAGGCAAAATTCTTCCATGAATCTAGAGTTTTACTGATTTCCAGTTAATCTTTAACTTTATTAATACAAATTTCTTCCATAAAGTTAAATTGCTTTATTGATTTGTTAAATGTTTACGAACACAGGACACAAGTGTCCATTGTCAAGATTGAGAGGAAGCTATTTTAATGACTTGCTCAGAGTTACACAGCTTAAAAGTGGAAACTGTATAAATCAAACCCAGGACAAGAAGATGAAGCCAATTAGTAGCTCTTAACTTTAATCGTCTGAGCTAAACTGCCAGAAGTTTAATGTCAAACTCTTTTTCAGAGTTCTCTTACATGTTTTTTATTTTATTTTTTATGAATCACTTCTGCCTTAACCTCATCTTTCCCAAAGTATAACAATCTGGAACCTTTGTTTACACATCTGAGTGCCAAATATGAAAAGCAGTTTTCATCTTAAATTTTGTATTTCAACTTGTATTCCACTATAATACTGTAGCATATGCTACTAAAACTAATCTTACCTTCAACTTGCACTCATGACCCTTCCTGTTATAAATGTCTCCTTACTGTTGATGTTACCCAGTAACATTGTCTCAGCCTCCACTCCACAGTACACAGCTGACCTTTGTGTACCATTTTCAAGCTGATATTTAGTCTTTTCTGTGGCCACAAGCTGACCAAGAGAAGTCTATCATGGCCATTATTTTGTTCAACTGTGAAAGTAAGTCAAAAGACAAACTTTCTGTCTCTCTTATTCTTCTGCTTCCAATATAATGCAGGCTTTCTATACATCGAAACTAGCAGCCAGCATTCTCATGCACAAATGCAATGAACACACCCCCATGTAAGAGTAGAGTGGTATTTCAAAACTCAACTTAAAACATAAGACAGACTTAAAATCAAAATGTATTCTCAAAATCCAGGCAATACCAAACAGAAAATGTATCATATAATAAAAATACTAGAGAAGTGCATCTACTCTTAACTCTTATCAACAATAATTTTCCTTCCAGCACTAAACATGGATTTCAGCAACAACACAGGACCACCTTAGCTATACTATTACCATAAATTAAAATAGAAACACAAGCAACCCAGAATCCTCCCTCTTCCTGAATGCCTAAAGCATTCCATACAGTCTCCATTGAAAAGTACATCTAGAACTTGCTTGTCCAGGTCTCTCCCAATCTACCCTCTCATGGTGCCATAGCTACTTTACAGTCAGACTACAAGCTGTTAAATGGAAGCAAGTAATCTCCTGCATCTTACCAGTCCTTGCTGGCACACCTCAGGGTTCAATTCTGGATCCCTTGCTATTCAACATCTTTACCAATAATCTCCAAAATGCAGTCCCGCAAATGTCTTTTGTTCAATACACAGATGACGGCACTATGATATGCTTAGGGAAAAACCTCACCCAACTACAAAAACTCACCTATGATTGCTTCTCTGCGATTGAATTCTGGCTAGCAGATCATCAACTACTGTTAAATGCTATAAAAAAAAAAATATATATATATATATATATATATATATATATATATAAAATAAATTTATGCTTTTTACCCAAAACAGCTGATAAGAATTTATTCAGAATTACATCAACTTACAATATCCAAACTGAATTAGTATCCAACAGAAAACTGCTAGGGCTGATAACAGACAATCGCTTAAAATCCAACCTATACCTCTCTCAAGCTATTAAAAAGACACTCTAAAAACTAGGTTTTCTCTATTGTTCTAAATCACTCCTCTCTAAATACTTTAGAACAATTCAAACATCATCTTAGTTACAACTCTCACTTCTTTATGTCTCATGCATCCTAATTAATCTCTATGCCACAATGCTACAATAAAATAACCAAACTTGCCTCAAACTTACCAAATGTCATCACCATTGACGGACATTAAATACTTTAACTGACCTGAATTGCCAAACTATCTCGTCATTGCCCACAAAATTATACACAAACCAGATAGCTGTCCTTCTCTTCAAAGCATACTGCATCACTGTACCCATCCTAGATGTCTGTGCTCTAACAAAGCTCTATTAACTACTAAAAAATCAAATGACAGTGCTGGTGACGCCTTATATTCTACCAGTGTTGCCAAACACTGAAATCTCATTCCACTCACATTTAAGCAAAATGCCAACCCATCTAGCTTTAAACACAATCTCAAACAGTATCTCAATGCCCCTTGACTATGTTCCTGTTCCCACCCTGACTAGTGACTGCCTTTTCCACCCCCCATATTTCCCCTATTCTAACCATGATTTTTTTTCCCAATCCTCTATCTATATCCTAACTCCACTTCCACCTCCTTCAGACATCCCCATGGAATTTTTACTGTGACACTCATACCTTCACTCATCCTAATCACCTATTTTTTTATGCCTGCAACACCCAACTCTACTTTTGTGTTTCCCTTTCGCCTCCAATCAAACCTCTGCTCTGAGTATGTTATTTTAGTTAATTTCTCTTTATCTATCTACTAAAAGATAAAATTAATTTATGTTCGTACCAGAAAATCCATTATAGTTGTCAGTGTATACCTACCTGTCTGTTATAAATATATCTGTAGAAAATTGTACTGTTGCATGCTGTGGAAAATGTAACTGGACAAATATCCTTTATTTTCAAAGAGCTATGCAATGTACTTGTAAGCTTATCTACAATCTATATCAAAGTTAATGTGTCTAACTGTTACTGGAGCTTTTCTCCAAGGGCCTCCACTGAAAAGGGGTCCTGAGGCCTAGTTGGATTTTTTTACAGTAGACAAAGGCAATAAATTAAATAAAGAAATAAATCAGGCAAAATTGAAAGAGTAAATTTAATCTGTCTTATATCATCTTTTTCATGTTAACTACATACTCAATCTAGATTTTAAAATGACACTGATCCCAAATTTTATTACACAGTACCTTCCTCATATTTCTTTGTACAAGTCACCCACAACAGAAATTTTTCCAGAAACGTTTTTTCTTTATAGCAAGATCCACACTGATTATATAATGATGCAGTCACAGGCTTCTGCAACAACTGAGGATTAGAAAATTCCTGTGCAATATCCTGACAGAATATTTTTAATCTATTGTGTATCAAAAACAATGTTCTACACTTTTCCTCACAATTGGAAGCCCTATACAAATATTCTTTAATAAGATGTTTTCTCCTTCACTGAAGCTTTAAAATGGATTCTTTCACAAGGCAAATGCTTTAGAAAATCATGCCATTCTATTGTTTCTTGTAACATTACTCAGTTAGTCCTCTAACTGCTATAAGAATAAGACAACAGTGAATCCAATCCTTACATATATATTTGTTTATGAATAAAGTACACCAATTGTTTTCAAGGAGGTATTAAATAATCATTTTTTAGTTTTCACTGTCTAATGAAACACTGAAAATGTAAACTGTTCAGTCTTTAGTCATTTTTTTCCTTTGTTTGTGTCTTAAAATGTTTTATAACATCCTACCACCGACAGCCTAAGCATGCTTCAGTAAATCATATAAATATAAAATATAATGAAGATCTAAATTTCCTTTTTGATGTGTGTATAAGTATGGATTCCATTCATTTGACTGAAAACTCAAAATATTGAAACCTAAAATGATGACAACTCAAAATATTAAAAATGGGAATTTTCACTTTCCACACTGTTGTGCAATACTGAAGTTGGTGTGTGTGGGTGTGTGTGTGTGTATATGGGTCCACTTCTTAATTTCGAAAGTCCACAGTCTCAACTTTCAAAATATCAAACCCAGAAGGTCTAGATTGTGGACTCTCGAAATTAAGAAGAAGAAGAAATAAGGAAAATCAAGACATCAGAAAACATGTTTTTATAGGGGGGCAAGCACCCCCCCGTACCCCCATACCCCCTGTAACTTAAACATGCTAACTCCAAGATTGCGCTACAGTGAATATAATGTTAATTTTCACGCCCTGTATAGCGCTCTCCATTACTATTCTCTTCACTGTAGCGCGATCTCGAAGTTAGTATATTTAAGTTGCAGGTGGTGTGGGTGTGGTGTGTTTATTTTTATTTTCATCTTAATTTCCAGATTCCACAATCTTGACACTCTGGGTTCAATATTTTGACAGTCGAGATTCTGGACTTTCAAAATTAAGAAGTGGACCCATAAATATATATATATATATATATATATATATATATATATATATATATACATACACACACACACACACATACATACATATTTATACTGCGTCCCACATGGGTGGTGCAAGGGGGCTTTTCACCCCCCTTGTATTAAATAGGTTTTCAATATTTTGAGTTTCCAATACTATGGCATGGATTCAACGGGTCTATATTAGAACATCGAAGTTTCAAAATTTCAAATGTTCTAATATCGACCCCTATTCAGCGAAAGCTGAAAACATCGGACATACAGAACAGCAAATTTTTTCCTAGGGAAAAAATTAGCTGTTCCAAAACACATACACACAACACAATCGCACCAAACAAACAGCAATCCACACACATACACCTAAAATCTTACACCTAACCCTAACACTAAACTATACACACACCACTAACTATCCACTTACCTTAACCCAAACCCTAATCCTAAAATCCATCACTATCGCACACTCATCTCACCCGCACCCTAACCCTAACTCACCTACCCCACCCTAACCCTCACATCCACACAAATCGCACATTTACCTGACCAGCGCCCTAATCCTAACTCACCTAAGCCACCCTAGCCCTCACGTCCACACAATCGCACACATACCTAACCCACACCCTAACCTTAACTCACCTAACCCGCCCTAAACCTCACGTCCACACAATCGCACACATACCTAACCTGCACCCTAACCCTAACTAATCTAACCCGCACTCAATCGCACACTTACCTGAACCCGACCCATAACTTTCCACCACAGCACTGAAAGTACTGAAGCAACAGAAATGGACAACCAAATTCTTTCACTGAATATGGGTCGATATTAGAACACTCGAAGTTTTGAAACTTCAATGTTCTAATATAGACCCAATACAATGTGTGTGTGTGTGTGTGTGTGTGTGTGTGTGTGTGTGTGTGTGTGTGTGTGTGTGTGTGTTAAATAGCCTAAAGGTGGGTAATGACAAGACCATGACGTGCATGAGACTAAAGTGCCTTGAATCTCCTTTGAAACCTGTGTAATACCTCATTTAATAGAATTCAGTAAAATCTCAAAGAATATTAATATATGGTCTGCAGTTCTTTGTTTAAGTCTTCCATTAACAGAAAGATGCCAGTGTGGGCAGAAAAAATATCATCAGGAATCCAGGTAAATGGCACTTTAATAATCAGGGAAGGAGGAAAGAGGAGGACAAGGTATGACTGACCACTAAAATGTCATCTGATGTCAGTAGATGTTTTAATATTTCTCCATACCCATCAAAATGATGTGGCACTACTGGAATTTCACAGCTACCGCATTATTTTGATATGTGTAGGAGCTTGGTTGATCAAACATTTCTGTTAATTCCATGTGAGAAGGGATTTCCCTGACCGTTGTGGCAACGTGGCGAAGGTGAGACCTTCACTGTCCACCTGTGTCCCTAAGTCTCTGTGTTTAGTGTGTTGCCAATTTATATGGTAATTCATGGATACATGTTTTTCCCCAAAGGATAACAATACATTTCTTGGCATTGAGCATGGTTTCCGCTGTTTCTGGCACCACCATACCCATCAAAATGATGTGGCACTACTGGAATTTCACAGCTACCGCATTATTTTGATATGTGTAGGAGCTTGGTTGATCAAACATTTCTGTTAATTCCATGTGCAAGCGTCAGCGTACAGGAGTGGAGGTGGGCGACTAAGAGGGTTGTCATCCCTTCAAAATGGAAGTAGTAGAACAATCTGCCAGTCATTCTGTCTAAAGTACCTACACATTTTTCAAAATTAAATAACACTGGATTACTTGCACTCAATATTAAAAGCAAAAACATACACAGGTGGTTACCAGGCAACAGACAACAAGCAACTATATCTGCTCAGGTAACTGTACTGCTACTATTCTGTAACATCACTTACACTGGATCTACTGTTCTCCATAATCACCCGTGACTGATCCAAGCAATGCTTCCGAAATGAGAAGATTTAATAACTGCTGCCACCTGGTCCTTAGCTGTTAGAAGGACATCCAGAATAATGCCCATCTCCCATCTCCCATCTCGCGAGCACAAATGTCAGGCTGATTTATCCAAAATAATTAAGAGAGAGTAGTAAGGAGCTGCAAAGATTCCACTAGTTGCATGCATTACTTTGATGCATATTACAACAAATAGCAAAATAATCAAAACAGAAAGAATTTTGACAAACCCACCAAATCTACAAAATAGCTGAACACACTAAACAATGTTCTTGCGGAAGCAATCCCCCACCGCCAAACCCCCACATTCCCTTCAGCTTATACTTACCAAGTCCATGATTACACAACAATGGAAAAAAGATGTCCCTAACCCCGAGTGACTGCCATTGTCGACAAAAAGCTACATCATCAAAATGTTCACAGTAAACAAAAGGAACATAGCCATTCAGTTACTGAGAAAAGAACCAGACTGCAAGTATTCGAAGATCTACAGCATATGACTGATTTTTTGATCTAATGCTCCAAAGTAAAATTCAACAAAAGTTTGGGTAGAATTTATCCTCAAACAATTCACTCTTCTCCAGGTTAAGATGGTGTAAAGGCAATGCTCATATGTATCAGCAGCAATAATTTGCTCCTGCTGGAAGATGTAGCAAAACTGAGCCTCACCAGCACAAAGAGTGACATCCTGTTTCTTTCCTTAATGCCATCTGTACAACAGCTTGTACGATCAAAGGAAACACTCCTAATATATTTTGTATCTTTCTATTCTGCCTAGCTTTACCCCCCTAATCTGCATGAAAGGACCTGCGGGATCATAAAGGATCTTGTTACAAATCTACCTTCAAGCCATCCCAATGAGTGGTCATCCTATTCTGCTGACTCGGACTATAATCTTTCCTGTGTTAACCAAACAAGAAAGTATGCCTCCTCAGTTATCCCACTCCACAAAGGGGGAGCCACCACTGATCCCGGGAACTATAGACCTATTAGCCTGACGAGCCTGGTCTGCAAAGCCATGGAAAGTATCATCATGGAACTCATAAACAAAGACATTGGTAACCTCCAAACTCTGGATCCCACACAGTTCGGGTTTGTGAAAGGCAGATCATGCCTCCTGAACCTGATCGACTTCTTTGAGGCAGTCACCAAAGCCGTAGATGAGGGTAAGAGGGTTCATACAGCCTACTCGTGACTCCTCGCCAAGGCTTTCACACAATCCCCCATTCTGGAATTATAGCAACTCAATAAACTAGGCATAAATCCTTACGCCACAAGATGGGTTGCCAACTGGCTCACACTGACAGAACCCACACTGTAAAGTTGCAGACTCCAAATCTGACCTCAAACCAGTGACAAGTGGAGTACCACATGGTTCCATCCTGGGACCAGCTCCTGTTTGTATCTACTTCTCTGAAGTACAGAGCTTAACACAGAAGGCCTCTCATAGTCAGAAGTTCGCGAGATGACTGCAAACTAGAGACATAGTCAAGTCCACAAATGATGTGAACATCCTACAGAAGTGCCTCTGGGACAGATGCCTGGTGTCAGAGCCATGGCCTCAAGCTCACCGTCAAAAGTGCAGTGTCATCCCCTTTGGTAAAAACTCTGTACCCATGAACCACCACATAGGCAGCAATCCTACTTAACACACCGAATGCGTGATAAGAGACCTTGGGACAGGTGGACAGTAGTCTCTCCTTTAATAGTCACATCGCATACAGTAGTCAGGGAAGTCCTTCTTTCGTGGCACACCTTATCATAAAAGAGTTTCGTCCAAGAAAAAGAGGTCATAGTTACCCTCTACTCATCACTCAGACCCATTATAAAGTACAACGCCCTTTTTGGAATGTACCTCACAAGACATCTGCAGCAGCTGGAAAGGCCACAGAAGTACCTCACAAAGAGGATTACTAGACACAAACAAATGCCCTACACTGACCGCCTCAAAAAACTCCAGCTTTACTCCGTCGCATGTCGCCTACTCAGAGATGACCTCTGCCTAAACATATAAAGCTATGTCAAACCCAGAGCTGTTGGACATGCTACACCTAAAGAAATCCCAAATCCCTCCAAGCTACATGCTCCTAGGGACCCTAAACCTTGTCACCACAATAAACAGGACATGCTGGAGGGATAGATTCCTATCCCAGAGACTTCCCATACTCTAGAACAGGCTACCCATCTATGTCAAGCAAAGTTCTTCATTAGCACTCAAGAAAAATCTTGATGAGTGGATGGGAAATAGGAAATACACCCCGGGGATCACTTCTGTGTCTCCGCTCATCAGTGGCACAGGAAAATAACTTTCTTGGGTGGCGTAAGCCGGGGAACCTTGTTGGCTAGGCTTGCATAGGCCCTTGGGCCGATAGCCTAGTACCTACCTAATGAACCTCCTGGTCCTAAACATTAAAGTGTATTAGTAATAGCTTCACTGTACAACCACTATATAAGCTTACTCTGACCTTTCTAGGTATCTCTTACCTAGCTTGTTTGGAATTTTTAAGACACTGAGTCAGACAGCCAGCAGCCAGACCCCTCCTCTGTCCTTGTGCCTGTGGTGTATCCCCCCCCACTCCTCTTTGGTGTCACCTCTAACTACTACTTTTTCTAACTTCACTGTACCTGCTCTCTGCCCACTAGGCAGCACTGTTTTACTTGGCTTTGATGCTATAGCCTTTCCTCCAGTTCACAACATTTAATTGTACTAATTCCCTACCTGATTTTCTTTTTCTTGTCTTGCTTCTTGCTTAGCTGCTAATCTGTTATCTCACTCCCTCTAGTACCTCCTTCTCCATCCCACTAGTAACTCTTCTCCATCCTCTTAGCCTTTCTTTTTCCTTCTTCTTCCACTCTATCCCCATATTTTTCTTCTCCTCTCCTTTTGCTCTCTTTGTCACTTGTACTTCTTAAGCCACTTTATATTTACCTGTGACTACTGCTTTTGCCTCTGGATTTTCCTCCTCCTCACTGATTGACTCGAAATCTTTCTTACTCTCCAACCAGCTCGGCCTTTGCCTCTTCCGGGCTCACTCCGCTCTACCTCCTACCCCCAATTCCCACCCACCCTTACACCTACTGGTCCTAACTATATACTTCATTACCACACCCCCCCTCCCTATTCTCCCCCTATCACAATCTCCTGCCACTTTACAACCACACCCCACCCCACTTCTACTACTCCTACTTTAATTTATCTCAGGTTTAGCTCCACCCCTTCCCCTTCCACACCCTACCTTGTACTCACTATATAGCATAGCTGTATCTCTACAACCTCCTTTTTACTTATTTTATTAACTCAAATCTCCTCCAACCTACCACACTTAACATTTACTCCCTTCTCCTCAACTTCCCCTTTATACTTCCATATTACTTTCCAACTCCTTCCCTCATACCTCCTATATTCAGTCTTTTTCCCTCCACTGACTTATACTGATTCCATTTACAACCTAATGGACCCAACACACAAATCAATTTATACATACCTTCTTCTCCTAACTACATCTCTTGCAGCTCTTACTATACCTTATACACTAACCTCCTTTGAACATTTCTCTTTTCTAGAACACTTTCCCAACCAACAAACTCTCCCTACTTCCCTTTAGACATACACTCCACCATAGTAATATAACCTGTACTTCTACATATCTACTTCCAAAGTACCATAGATCAACCCATATAACCTACTTCCTTGTCAAACGATCCACTCTCAATATCTACAAAATTCAAAGTGTATTCAATATCCTCAAAACACCCTCTATTAGCCGGTGATATTCATCCTAACCCCGGTCCCTATACTCCATACACACTACTTCCCAAATAACTCAACGACACCCATCAGCACTACCCCAAATAGGCCATCAAATTCCCTGCCGATAGCACACCTTAACATCCGTAGCATTAACAATAAAATTACCTACCTTCACTTCACTCTTACAAGTGCATTCGTTTTGACATTCTCTGCATCACAGAGACATGGTTAAAACCCACTACCCTCCACCAGGAAATCATCCTCCAGGGTTCAATATCCTAAGAAATGACCGGAGAAGAAACCAAAAGGTGGTGGAGTAGCCATTTTGTACAAATCAGGACTCCAAGTTAGCACCTTCGACTTGCCCCTACAAACAGTTAATAATGCTGAAACCCTTACTACCAAGCTTCAAATTAACAACGCCAAATCTATCTATGTTATTTGCATATATCTTTCCCCAGGATAATAATATTAATACACTTGAAAACATACTTAATCACCTCCTCTACACACCTACCTCAGGAAACCATTGTACTAGAGACTTTAATATAGACTGGATAACCTGCTCTTGCCCAATCCCACCAATCACGTTTCTCTCAAATAATTACCACTCCTACCAGAATCCATAAACCAAGTAATAAAGCAAACCACCTTAGACTGGATCCTTCTCAATAGCCATCATAATACTTATAAACCAGGAACCCTTCCAGGCGATATTAGTGACTACATGATTACCTATATTATTAAGCAAAAAAATTCATTGTCCTAATTTATAATAATGTCACAACCTTCCGCTTCCAAAAAATTCTTCAATCCCTCAGTCCTTCCTAAATGAACTCAAAGCATGTGATTGGTCTCCCCTGTTGCACCTTCAAACTAGATGAAGCAGTAACCTACTTCAATACAAAATTCTTTCATATCCTCAACTCCCATGCCCCACTTTGTTCCTCCGTGATAAGGACCAAAATTGCCCCTGGCTTACAAAACAAACTAGGCAAAAGATCCTCCTCAGGAATAAAATTTGGAACAAATGGAGAACCTCAAAGTCCTTCAGATCATCTTTTACTTTAAACAGTTAAGAAATGCCACCAAGAAGAGATGCACATTATCAGGGGCAAAATAGACTATTACTTTCAACTCCTGCAAACCCATAAAGAACAACCTCAAAAATTCTGGTCGGGCATTAACAAACTTCTTCAACCAGGTCCTCAAACTCCTTTCACCTTCCGATTCAACCAAAATAACTGACCAGATTCCAGATGCTTTCAATAAATATTTTACTGAAGCCATTCTAATCCTTGCCAATTCTATACCACCAAGCACCTCTTCACCTCTAAACACCCCCTAATACTACAACTCCTACCTTTCACATACAACCTGTCCCTTACATCCCAAATTTCCAAACTCACTCCAAAACTTAAACCCTCTGCACCTCTTCTGCTGACTGCCTTCCAGCAGAATACCTGCAAATAACAGCGCTAAAGCCATTGCCTACCCCATCTCCATCCTTATAAACAGAACAATCTCAGAAAGTGGAAATCCTTCCATATGGAAGAAGTATCTCGCATCATCCCCCTACACAAAGGTGGTACATCTATTGAGCTCTCAAATTTTAGGCCTATAGCCTTACTCTCACCAATTGCCAAAATAATGGAAAAATGCATACACAGACAACTACTTGACCACCTTATCCACAATAACATACTTGCTAACCAAGCCAACATGGCTTTTCTTAGGACCATTCCATACTTTCGGCACAACTACCACTCTACTATCCTTTACTGACTCTATAAACAAAAATCGTAACAGCAATACTTTCTCTTCTACTCTATTTATTGACCTTTAAAGGCCTCTCGACATGGGGAACCACAACTTACTCATTGAAATCCTAAAGCCCAGTCACTTGACTCACAATCTCTACTATGGTTTAAATCCTATCTTGAGAAGCAGACAGCAGGCAGTTCTTTGGAATAATACCCTTTCTTCTTCCCTCCCTGTAAACATCGGGTACCTCAAGGCTCCATTTTAGGTCCTCTTCTCTTTTCATTATTTATTAACAATCTACATACCAAAATTCCTCAAACCACTTGTATTCAATATGCTGATGACTCAACATTAATTTGCTCTGCCAAGTCCATAAACTTCTCCAATTCCAGACCCAAACAGTATTAAATAGTGTTGAAAATTGGTTCATGCAACAATTCTGCCTCCTCCTGAACCCTAAAAACTGCTACTCTTTGCTCCTACTTTTAAGTCACCTCTACCAAATTTCATAATAACCTCTAACAATGGCATAAATATAGTCCTTGACACCACAACCTGCCTACTGGGTGTTACAACTGATAACAACACTTCTTAGCTTTGATGACCATATTAACTCAACAATAAAACTGTCAACAAAAACTAGGCTCCTCTACAGACTCAAACCCTTCCTGGTACTCCCCCAGCCGAGGAATTACTATTGCTCAGACCCACCTATCCTCTACCCTGTTCTGTATGCTTCTACAATTTATACTAATATGTCTAGAAATAACATTACTAAACTTTCCACCCTATTTATAATAATATAGCTAAGATTTGCTACCAGTTCCCCTGTGGGAACACACACCACTGTAGCTATCACAACCTCAAACAATTGGGATGGCTACAACTGATAACAAATTACTCTATCAGCAACTTATCACCCAAAAATACTCTTTATCACCCTAATAATACCCCAATCCTTCACTAATCTAATCACCCCTACAAAAATCTCCATACACTTCAGCTTCTAGCTAACAAATTTCTAGTTTCTTCTGTCAAATCTAACAAAGCAGGGGACTCACTCTTCACCAACATTAGAGTGGGAAAAAGCTGGAATCAACTCCCTAGTGAACTTTCCTCTCTTGCTTCCACTCAACTATATAAAAGCATCTTAAAGAATATCTAAAAAGAATCGTTGGCTTTGTCCCTGCTCCAACCCGGATTGATTAGACCCAATATACAAAAGGAATTCACACCAAGAACCAGGTTCCTATTGTTCTTTCCTTTCTTGCATCTACTCCCTCCGATAAGAATTAACTTAACCATCATCTGATAACTCACCGCTCTCTCCCTCATATAACCCTCTCTGACCCCTATACCTCTTTTTCTACTCTCTCAACTCTCTTCTCCACTGCTTTATAAAAACACAATGTTATATTTTTTGGAGTTCTTTTTTTTTATAAGTATCTCATCCTCAAATTAAACAATGTGTTTTAAATAGATGTAATTTTTTTACTGTAGATTGTAAACTTGTCTCTGCTACTGGTTGAGCTTTTCTCCCTGGGCCTCTACTGAAAATGGACATATATCCAGTTAGACTAGCCCAGTCAACAAATGTAAATAAATAAATAAAAATAAAACGTGGAACATGTGGAAGCCCCGAACAATGTATCTCAAAGAAAACTTTACATGCAAGACAAGCTTCTGGGAGTACTGTAGCTGGTATGCTATTAAAGATCAGAAGGTAGCTGTTTTTCTTGCAACCTGGAAATACTCAATGCAGGTAGGAGAACCTTTGTGAGCCTCTTACACATATTTAATGAACAAGCATAGATGACCCCAGCCTGACAAACAGTTGTTTAAATCATGCACACCTTTCAAAAAAATTCTTCCTGGAGCCATTCAATCTTATGCCATTAAAATGTGTCCCACAGTGCTTACATCATATTTGAAAAGGTATACTCACCTGGGCTCTATAAGTTCCTTTGAGGTATTTAAAGGTTTCTACCATAGCCCATCTCTACCTTTTATACTTATTAATTTGCAACTGTCTTTCTATATAAGTAAACATAATTTGCTGCTGTTGTCCTGATTATCTCTGTCCTGTCCTATTTGAAAACAATGCTGTTCAACATATCTTTGCAATTAATATGAACAAATATATTCAAAATTTTGGTAGAAAACCCACTAAAGTGTACAAAAGCAATTAACATTTCATCCAGAAGACTTGGCAGAATGTGCAGAAACCATCAGTATTTTGCCAACCGAGAAATGCTTTCCACCTTCACAGCATACAAGGATAAAGCCCTGACTATGAACCAGATGATGTAGGACTGTGTAGTAACCAGGACACTGGACCAGCCATAGAGGTAGGTTGTTGTGAGCTGCTGACTCTTTCTTGCCCATTCTAGGGGCAAGCTGCAGACAGAGAAAAAGAGACAGAGACAGAAACAGAGAGAGGGGGTTGCTCCAGCTGACTTGAATTCTATTATCTACTAGATACAGTGGTTCACATTATGCATCATACGTCTTGGGAATGTGGTCGGTCAGTGTTCTGCTAAGCTAGACAGTGTAGGAGTGAACATGCTAAGTGAAAAACATAGCAGACTATCACATCTGGAACTGTAGCTATCAGTCATCGGAGATTGGGGGGTTAGAACCAGAAAATGTAAAGCCTTGTGGCTGCTTGAATGGCAACCATGTCCAGAATTCCCTCTCTACCTGGTGATGGAGGCCAGAACAGATATAGTCACAGTAGGAGTTGGGATGGTCAGCAGTCACATGGACAGAAAATATATTAGAAAAACTACAACAGCCTGATGTTTATACATCATCATAGACATTCATTCCAGGTGCTTTTAATACATTTAGATATTTATCTTTATTGGTGATTATACCAGTGGCTTGTCACTGTTAGGAAAAGGGCAGTCAGGCAATATATCCTTAGTGTCATCTGTTGATTCACAGAAAACACAAGAAAAAACATTTCTGAATCATTCTTTGCAAGCTCTGTAATCCTAAATGCAAAATCACACTAAAGAATTTTTTTGTTCTTCTGTCTTTCAAGTAGTCATCTAAAGCTATCCATTTTGTGTACATGCTTGCTGCCCACAGTTCCTCATCTTTGTTAAAAGAGTACAGGAATTTCTATTTTAAAAGTTTAATCAAATGTCAGATTTGTTTTGCCATGCCTGTACTAATTGAAACAAGTTTAGAAGAAATCCTAAATAAAGAGAAATTACATGAAATCTCTTTTTCTGTGCAGTAAGAAACTCTGCAAACTCTGCCAGGCATTAAGAATAGTTCAGAAATGTGTGACCTCGTTTCAGAATGACTTATTTCACTGTATTTACTCTTTTACAGACTTAATGCACCTGCTACACTGTAATTCATCACCACTACAGGAAAGAGAGAGCTGCAGAAAATGTTTTTTATTCTTCAAATCAGTTGCTCTGGGAATTAAAAGGCCACAGACAAGCAGTAATCCAATTTCCTATTACCACTTGATAGTTTCCAGTTTATGTCAAAAAATCTCCACCTTTTTAAAAAAGTATTAACACTAACTAAGTGAGATCCACATTTCCATCTTTGGTATTTTAATAAAATGGAAGTGACCAAAAGCGCATGTTTGCAGTCTAAAAAGTGGCATTATATGAATGCAGACTTTCTTCTCTAATCTATTACAGAAGTCATGGTTCCACATAGAAGAATATATCTGTTGGACCCATTATAGAGTACAACGCCTTTTGCACTCAAACAAATGCCCTACACTGACCGCCTCAAAAACTCCAGCTTTACTCCGTAGCATATCGCCTACTCAGAGATGATCTCTGCCTAACATATAAAGCTATGTCAAACCCAGAGCTGTTGGACATGCTACACCTAAAGAAATCCAAATCCCTCCAAGCTACATGCTCTAGGGACCTAAACCTTGTCACCACAATAAACAGGACATGCTGGAGGGATAGATTCCTATCCCAGAGACTTCCCATACTCTGGAACAGGCTACCCATCTATGTCAAGCAAAGTTCTTCATTAGCACTCTTCAAGAAAAATCTTGATGAGTGGATGGGAAATAGGAAATACACCGCAGGGATCACTTCTGTGTCTCTGCTCATCAGTGGCACAGGAAAATAACTTTCTTGGGTGGCGTAAGCCAGGGAACCTTGTTGGCTAGGCTTGCATAGGCCCTTGGGCCGATAGCCTAGTACCTACCTAATGAACCTCCCTGGTCCTAAACATTAAAGTGTATTAGTAATAGCTTCACTGTACCCACTATATAAGCTTACTCTGACCTTTCTAGGTATCTCTTACCTAGCTTGTTTGGAATTTTTAAGACACTGAGTCAGACAGCCAGCAGCCAGACCCCTCCCTGTCCTTGTGCCTGTGGTGTATCCCCCCCCCCCGACTCCTCTTTCGGTGTCACCTCTAACTACTACTTTTTCTAACTTCACCTGTATTCTGCTCTCTGCCCACTAGGCAGCACTGTTTGCCGGCTTTGATGCTATAGCCTTTCCTCCAGTTCACAACATTTAATTGTACTAATTCCCTACCTGATTTTCTTTTTCTTGTCTTGCTTCTTGCTTAGCTGCTAATCTGTTATCTCACTCCCTCTAGTACCTCCTTCTCCATCCCACTAGTAACTCTTCTCCATCCTCTTAGCCTTTCTTTTTCCTTCTTCTTCCACTCTATCCCCATATTTTTCTTCTCCTCTCCTTTTGCCTTTGTCACTTGAACTACTTAAGCCACTTTATACTTACCTGTGACTACTGCTTTTGCCTCTGGATTTTCCTCCTCCTCACTGATTGACTCCGGAAATCTTTTACTTACCTGCTCCAACCCGCTCTGTTCGCCCTTCGGGCTCACTCCGCTCCTCTACCCTACCCCCAATTCCCACCCACCCCCACTGGTCCTAACTATATACTTCTATTACCACACCCCCTCCCTATTCTCCCCCCTATCACAATCTCCTGCCACTTTACACCCACCCCCCCACTTCTACTACTTCCTACTTTAATTTATCTCAGGTTTAGCTCCACCCCTTCCCCTTCCACACCCTACCTTGTACCACTATATAGCATAGCTGTATCTCTACAACCTCCTTTTACTTATTTTATTAACTCAAATCTCCCTCCAACCTACCACACTTAACATTTACTCCCTTCTCCTCCTTCCCTTATACTTCCATATTACTTTCCAACTCCTTCCCTCATACCTCCATATTCAGTCTTTCCCTCCACTGACTTATACTGATTCCATTTACAACCTAATGGACCCAACACACAAATCAATTTATACATACCTTCTTCTCCTAACTACATCTCTTGCAGCTCTTACTATACCTTATACACTAACCTCCTTTGAACATTTCTCTTTTCTAGAACACTTTCCCAACCAACAAACTCTCCCTACTTCCCTTAGACATACACTCCACCATAGTAATATAACCTGTACTTCTACATATCTACTTCCAAAGTACCATAGATCAACCCATATAACCTACTTCCTTGTCAAACGATCCACTCTCAATATCTACAAAATTCGAAAGTGTATTCAATATCCTCAAAAACACCCTCTATTAGCCGGCGATATTCATCCTAACCCCGGTCCCTATACTCATACACACTACTTCCCAAATAACTCAACGACACCCATCAGCACTACCCCAAATAGGCCATCAAATTCCCTGCCGATAGCACACCTTAACATCCGTAGCATTAACAATAAAATTACCTACCTTCACGCACTCTTACAAGTGCATTCCTTTGACATTCTCTGCATCACAGAGACATGGTTAAAACCCACTACCCTCCACCAGGAAATCATCCCTCCAGGGTTCAATATCCTAAGAAATGACCGGAAAACCAAAAAAGGTGGTGGAGTAGCCATTTTGTACAAATCAGGACTCCAAGTTAGCACCTTCGACTTGCCCCTACAAACAGTTAATAATGCTGAAACCCTTACTGCCAAGCTTCAAATTAACAACGCCAAATCTATCTATGTTATTTGCATATATCTTTCCCCAGGATAATAATATTAATACACTTGAAAACATACTTAATCACCTCTCTACACACCTACCTCAGGAAACCATTGTACTAGGAGACTTTAATATAGACTGGATAACCTGCTCTTTGCCCAATCCCACCAATCACGGTTTCTCTCAAATAATTACCACTCCTACCAGAATCCATAAACCAAGTAATAAAGCAACCACCTTAGACTGGATCCTTCTCAATAGCCATCATAATACTTATAAACCAGGAACCCTTCCAGACGATATTAGTGACTACATGATTACCTATATTATTAAGCAAAAAATTCATTGTCCTAATTATAATAATGTCACAACCTTCCGCTCCAAAAAAATTCTTCAATCCTCAGTCCTTCCTAAATGAACTCAAAGCATGTGATTGGTCTCCCCTGTTGCACCTTAAACTAGATGAAGCAGTAACCTACTTCAATACAAAATTCTTTCATATCCTCAACTCCCATGCCCCACTTTGTTCCTCCCGCATAAGGACCAAAATTGCCCCCTGGCTTACAAAACAAACTAGGCAAAAGATCCTCCTCAGAAATAAAATTTGGAACAAATGGAGAGCCTCTAAAAGTCCATCAGTTCATCTTTACTTTAAACAGTTAAGAAATGCCACCAAGAAAGACATTATCAGGGGCAAAATAGACTATTACTTTCAACTCCTACAAACCCATAAAGAACAACCTCAGAAATTCTGGTCAGGCATTAACAAACTTCTTCAACCAGGTCACTCAAACTCCTTCACCTTCCGGATTCAACCAAAATAACTGACCAGATTCCAGATGCTTTCAATAAATATTTTACTGAAGCCATTCTAATCCTTGCCAATTCTATACCACCAAGCACCTCTTCACCTCTAAACACCCCTAATACTACAACTCCTACCTTTCACATACAACCTGTCCCTACATCCCAAATTTCCAAACTCCTCCAAAAACTTAAACCCTGCACCCCTTCTGCTGACTGCCTTCCAGCAGAATACCTGCAAATAACAGCTAAAGCCATTGCCTACCCCATCTCCATCCTTATAAACAGAACAATCTCAGAAAGTAAAATCCCTTCCATATGGAAAGTATCTCGCATCATCCCCCTACACAAAGGTGGTACATCTATTGAGCTCTCAAATTTTAGGCCTATAGCCTTACTCTCACCAATTGCCAAAATAATGGAAAAATGCATACACAGACAACTACTTGACCACCTTATCCATAATAACATACTTGCCAACTGCCAACATGGCTTTAGACCATTCCATAGCACAACTACCGCTCTACTATCCTTTACTGACTCTATAAACAAAAATCGTAACAACAATACTTTCTCTTCTGCTCTATTTATTGACCTTTTAAAGGCCTTCGACATGGGGAACCACAACTTACTCATTGAAATCCTAAAAGCCCAGTCACTTGACTCACAATCTCTACTATGGTTTAAATCCTATCTTGAAAGCAGACAGCAGGCAGTTCTTTGGAATAATACCCTTTCTTCTTCCCTCCCTGTAAACATCGGAGTACCTCAAGGCTCCATTTTAGGTCCTCTTCTCTTTTCATTATTTATTAACAATCTACATACCAAAATTCCTCAAGCCACTTGCATTCAATATGCTGATGACTCAACATTAATTTGCTCTGCCAAGTCCATAAACTCTCTCCAATTCCAGACCCAAACAGTATTAAACAGTGTTGAAAATTGGTTCATGCAACACTGCCTCCTCCTGAACCCTAAAAAAAAAAACTGCTACTCTTTGCTCCTACTTTTAAGTCACCTCTACCAAATTTCATAATAACCTCTAACAATGGCATAAATATAGTCCTTGACACCACAACCCGTCTACTGGGTGTTACAACTGACAACACCCTTAGCTTTGATGACCATATTAACTCAACAATAAAAACTGTCAACAAAAAACTAGGCTCCCTCTACAGACTCAAACCCTTCCTTACCCCCCCAGCTGAGAATTACTATTGCTCAGACCCACCTATCCTCTACCCTGTTCTATGCTTCTGCAATTTATACTAATCTGTCTAGAAATAACATTACTAAACTTTCCACCTGTTATAATAATATAGCTAGATTTGCTACCAGTTCCCCCTATAGAACACACCACTGTCACAACCTCAAACAACTGGGATGGCTACAACTGGATAACAAATTACTCTATCAGCAACTTGTTATCACCAAGAAAATACTCTACCACCCTAATAATACCCCAATCCTTACTAATCGAATCACCCCCTACAAAAATCTCTTTACACTTCGCTCAGCTAACAAATTTCTATTTTCTTCTGTCAAATCAAAGCAGGGGACTCACTCCACCAACACAGTGGGAAAAAGCTGGAATCAACTCCCTAGTGAACTTTCCTCTCTTGCTTCCACTCAACTATATAAAAAGCATCTTAAAGAATATCTAAAGAATCGTTGGCTTTGTCCCTGCTCCAACCCTGATTGATTAGACCCAGTATACAAGGATTACACCAGAACCAGATTCCTATTGTTCTTTCCTTTCTTGCATCTACTCCCACCCGATAAGAATTAACTTTAACCATCATCTGATAACTCACTGCTCTCCCTTATATAACCCTCTCTGACCTCTAAAACCTCTTTTCTACTCTCTCAGCTCTTCTCTTCTCCACTGCTTTATAAAAAAACACAATGTTATATTGTTTGGAATTCTTTTTTTATAAGTATCTCATCCTCAAATTAAACAATGTGTTTTTAAATAGATGTAATTTTTTACTGTATATTGTAAACTTGTCTCTCCTACTGGTTGAGCTTTTCTCCCTGGGCCTCTACTGAAAATGGACATATATCCAGTTAGACTAGCCCAGTCAACAAATGTAAATAAATAAATAAATAAAAATAAAACATGTGGAAGCCCCGAACAATGTATCTCAAAGAAAACTTTACACGCAAGACAAGCCTCTGGGAGTACTGTAGCTGGTATGTTATTAAAGATCAGAAGGTAGCCGTTTTTCTTGCAACCTGGAAATACTCAATGCAGGTAGGAGAACCTTTGTGAGCCTCTTACACATATTTAATGAATAAGCATAGATTACCCCAGCCTGACAAACAGTTGTTAAAATCATGAACACCTTTCAAAAAAATTCTTCCTGGAGCCATTCAATCTTATGCCATTAAAATGTGTCCCACTGTGCTTACATCATATTTGAAAAGGTATACTCACCTGGGCTCTAAGTTCCTTTGAGGTATTTAAAGGTTTCTACCATAGCCCATCTCTACCTTCTATACTTATTAATTTGAAACTGTCTTTCTATACAAGTAAACATAATTTGCTGCTGTTGTCCTGATTATCTCTGTCCTGTCCTATTTGAAAACAATGCTGTTCAACATATCTTTGCAATTAATATGAACAAATATATTCAAAATTCTGGTAGAAAACCCACTAAAGTGTACAAAAGCAATTAACATTTCATCCAGAAGACTTGGCAGAATGTGCAGAAACCATCAGTATTTTGCCAACCGAGAAATGCTGCAATGCTTTCTACCTTCACAGCATACAAGGATAAAGCCCCGACTATGATCCAGATGATGTGAGACTGTGTAGTGACCAGGACACTGGACCAGCCATAGATGTAGGTTGGTGTGAGCTGCTGACTCTTTCTTGCCCATTCCAGGAGCAAGCTTAAGACAGAGAAAAAGAGACAGAAACAGAGAGAGGGGGTTGCTCCAGCTGACTTGAATTCTATTATCTACTAGATACAGTGGTTCACATTATGCATCATACGTCTTGGGAATGTGTGGTCAGTTCTGCTAAGCTAGACAGTGTAGGAGTGAACATGCTAAGTGAAAAACATAGCAGACTATCACATCTGGAACTGTAGCTATCAGTCATCAGGGGGGGGGGTTACAACCAGAAAATGTAAAAAAGCCTTGTGGCTGCCCGAATGGCAACCATGTCAGGAATACCCCTCTACCTGGTGATGGAGGCAGAACAGATATAGTCACAGTAGGAGTTGGGATGGTCAGCAGTCACATGGACAGAAAAATATATTAGAAAAAACTACAACAGCCTGATGTTTATACATCATCATAGACATTCATTCCAGGTGCTTTAATACATTTAGATATTTATCTTTATTGGTGATTATACCAGTGGCTTGTCACTGTTAGGAAAAGGCAGTCAGGCAATATATCCTTAGTGTCATCTGTTGATTCTGAAAACACAAGAAAAACATTTCTGAATCATTCTTTGCAAGCTCTGTAATCTAAATGCAAATCACACTAAAGAATTTTTTTTGTTCTTCTGTCTTTCAAGTAGTCATCTAAAGCTATCCATTTTGTGTACATGCTTGCTGCCCACAGTTCCTCATCTTTGTTAAAAGAGTACAGGAATTTCTATTTTAAAAGTTTAATCAAATGTCAGATTTGTTTTGCCATGCCTGTACTAATTGAAACAAGTGAAGAAATCCAAATAAACAGAAATTACATGAAATCTCTTTTTCTGTGCAGTAAGAAACTCTGCAAACTCTGCCAGGCATTAAGAATAGTTCAGAAATGTGTGACCTCGTTTCAGAATGACTTATTTCACTGTATTTACTCTTTTACAGACTTAATGCACCTGCTACACTGTAATTCATCACCACTACAGGAAAGAGAGCTGCAGAAAATGTTTTATTCTTCAAATCAGTTGCTCTGGGAATTAAAAGGCCACAGACAAGCAGTAATCAATTTCTATTACCACTTGATAGTTTCAGTTTATGTCAAAAATCTCCACCTTTTAAAAGTAACATAACTAAGTGAATCCACATTTCCATCTTTGGTATTTTAATAAAATGGAAGTGACAAAAGCGCATGTTTTGCAGTCTAAAGTGGCATTATATGAATGCAGACTTTCTTCTAATCTATTACAGAAGTCATGGTTCCACATAGAAGAATATATCTGTTGGACCACAGAAAATAGCCACTTAATATCATCAACAGTATAAAATAATTTAACATAAAAGGTGAGTTGTACACTTGCAATTATAGTTGTAAGAGCACATTGTCCATATAACAAGATGTTGCATAGTTTTCATTTCGCTAAACTCGTCTTCATTTTTTTACAGATTGTTGTACATTTGCATAAATAACAAATAATATAGACAAGTAAAGCATTCTTCATTCAGTTTGTTAGCCCCACTCATTAAGTGTGTGATGCACATTGTTTTCTTAGTGAATCAAGTTATTTTTTTAAACATTTTAGTCATACAATTATCCTCATTTTCTGTTTATCTAACTTTCCTTGGTTCTCCCTTCAACCACTGCTTTTTTACTAAGTCAAGGTTCCTTGATATGTGTGTTTTAGACATAAAAATAAAACATATGACATTATCCCATTTAACACTTAAAATTCCTTGTACTTTACAGTTTGCTTAAATCATGCAACTACTTGACATGCTATGAGAAAAGTTTTCCCTTTTTGTGGCATCTCACACCATTATAAAGCAGTTTGCCAATGGAATCAATGGGAAAAGGCAACCAGTCTTTCTTTTCTTCAAGTTAGATGGTATTAATTTCACCACTCCAAGCCTTCCTTCCCCCATGTCACCCCAAACTACCTCACCCACCAACCCTCAGTGACTTACGCCATTTCTAACATCACCCTCCTTTTATATCACACCCAGTATATACATACCAACGCTCCACAACTTCTTTAGTTACAAATATGTAACAACTACCCTTAAATCAATGCATCTCCATGAAATAGTACTTCAGCCTCCATCTCTTCAAGACTTATCTTAAACTCAGTGGTGACATACATCCAATCCTGGGCCCTGTTACTATGTCATAAACAGTATCAACACCCCCATCCCCCCAGCCTCTCAACAGTAAGTGCCAACAAATCTGACCTAATACTACTTAATACTAATTTAAGAAGCATCTGCAATAAACTTCAAGAATTCCATGCAAGTCTCGCATTCTACTCTCTAGATATAGTCATAGTTAATGTAACCTTGCTAAAACCGCATGTAAAAGACAATGAAATACTAACCCCACGATATAACATTTTCAGACTCAACAGACAAAACAAATGAGGTGGAGAAATAGCAAAGATATACACAAACTCCCTAATACTTAACCTCTACCCATACCCTCTACCCATACTTAACAATAATAATAATTCTCAAACTTAATAACAGAAAAAAAGCATCTGCATCACTGGACTCTGCATCCCACCTGGACAAACCAGGTGATAATCACTTTAGAACACCTACGGCAATGGCTATCTGACAATATACCCCATGAAACAATCTTAATGAGTGGCCTCAACATAAACTGGGATCCAAATAATACAACCACCCCATTAATGAATCTTTCTGGATTGTTTCAATTGATAAATGAACCTACAAGATTCCAAAAATACACAAATAAAGAATCCACCTTAGATTGGATCTTTTCACATAAGCCAAATAAAATTAGCTCCTCTGGCTGCCTAGGTGACAGTATCAATCACCACCTACCTACTTATGCTGTCAGAAGATATGTAACCATACGCAAACAGGTAACTTATAAACAGGTACACAATATAAAGAACTTTAATGTACACAACTTTATATCCAATCTCAAACTCTACATTTGGAATGTCCTAAAAATTATGCCAACAGACAATGCAGTAACCCATTTCAATAATACTTTCCTAAACATTTTAAATTTCCATGCACTACTTAGAACAAAGAGAGCCAGGTCAAACTCAGCAGCTTGGTTAACAAAAGACACAACGCAGGTACTCCTTCAAAGATATAAAGCTTGGAAACTATGGTCCAAAAACAAATCTCAGTCTAAATATCAACACTTTATATATTTAGGAAAGAAATTAGGACAAAACATCCCATTTCTCCAACCTCCAAATTTCGCAGCAAAGCATCCCAAATTATTTTGGTCTTCTGTTAAAAACTTCTGCACCCCGGCCAAACAACAACTCCATCACCAGCAACTGATAACATAGAAAATATAGCAACCCAGTTAAATTCCCACTTTATAAACACTATTCTCTCTCTAACTAAATAAAATTATTCCACCACCATCACTATCCAACTTTATCTAATAACAAGACAATAACTTTCTCTTTCCATCCAGTTCCAACTGCTACCTAAATAAAAAACATTTATTGAACCTGAAAGCAACAACTTTAGCAGCTGATAACCTGCCAACAGAACACCTGAAGCTTGCTGCTGATGCTCTAGCCTTCCTTGTCTTGATACTAATTAATTTATCAATAACAGAAAGCCACATCCCAAATAACTGGAAAAAAAATCATTCATAATACCACTTCATAATGGAGGAAATTCAACTGATCTAATTACAGACATATAGCTATACTGCCAGCACTATCAAAAGTTCTAGAAAAACTCTCAAATCATCAAACATCTTGAGACATTAATCTTCTTGACACAACCCAACATGATTTCTGCCCCAGTTGTAGCACAACTCCTCTTCTTAACTTCACCAATATTAAAACAAAAAACAAAACAGAAATTATTTATTTATTTATTTACATTTGTTGACCAGGAGTGTCTGACTGGACGTAGGTCCATTTCCAGCAGAGGCCTGGGGAGAAAAGATCCACAGTTAAAATAAACAGAGAGTAGTTACATTGGATTACATAGCGATTAACAATTTGATTAACATAGCAATTAATTACAAACATATTTACAGATGAAGAACATAGTACATTAGTAGACAACTAGAATCTTTATCTGCGAAGTACATAACAGGCATTAACAAATGTTACAATAAGAAGTTCCTGCTGTATAATAAGTACTAGGCTTATGAGCATCTGAGCTTGCTATAATCAAGGTAGTTAATGGGGTGGAAAGACAGGTAGTAGTTGGATGGGGTGGGTGATATTAGAGTGGGAGTTGCAAGGGCACAGCCAGCATGTTTTAGGTGCGCTTTTAGCAAAGTTTTGAAGTGGGTGCATGATGGTACGGAGGTAATTGTGGGAGGGAGGGAGTTCCTTAATTTGGCTATGGCGCAAGAAAATAGTGCTTCACCAGCAGAGTTATTGGCTTTAGTGATCTGCAAGTGATTTTTGTTGCTGGATCTTAGTGGTCCGGTGGTGCGATAGGGTTGGAGTAGATTCTAGAGGGATGGGACATTTAGTGGATGGTTTACTAGTTTGTGGGCAAGTGAGAGTTGATACCATTGAAGGAGGTGAGAGAGTTCAAGCCAGCCCAGTTCAGCAAGTGAGAGACAGTGGTGACTACGGTAGGATGCCCCTGTGGCAAATTTGGTGATTTTGTTGTAGCAGGTCTCTAGCATGTTTAGATCGCATTGCCTTAGGTTGGTATATATTGGAGAGGCATAAAGTAGGGTGGAGATAAGGTGGGAAGTTGCTACTGAAATCTTTGTTGCTTTGGTGAGAAGTTGCTTATTTCTGTATAACGCTCCTAGTTTTTTGTGGACTTTTTTTATGGTCATGGATATGTGAATATCAAATTTTAATTTATTGTCTATTTCCACTCCTAGCAATTTGGTGTGTTCATTTGGGTATATAGTGGTGTTGTCCTTTGCTGTGATGTTAAAGTGAGAATTGTTTTGAGTATGTTTGGTGGGTTGGAAAATGAGTAGTTTAGTTTTGTTTGGGTTGAGTATTAATTGGGCATCGGATAACCAAGTTTCAACAGAGGAAAAGGCTTCCTGTGTGACTTTTTGCAGTTTGGGTAGGGACTGGGCTGAGCAGATGATGGTTGAGTCATCTGCGTATTGTATGAGTGTGCCATGTTTGGTGGCAGTGGCTAGATTATTGGTGAAAACAGAGAAGAGTAGGGGTCCAAGGATGGATCCTTGGGGAACCCCTATGGAGATAGGTAGTTGGGGAGATATGTCATTCTTCCATACAACGGATTGTTGGTGGTCAGACAGGTAACTCTGAAACCAGTTGGTGACTGATTGAGAGAAGGATAGGTTATTGAGGACAGAGATGAGTTGTTTGTGTGGGACCATGTCAAATGCTTTAGATAGGTCTAGGAAAGTAGCAGAGGAGAGATTGCCATTATTTTTATGCTGAAGGATAGTGTTAGTAAAGGAGAGTAAGGCAGTGGTGGTGCTATGGTTTGGTCGGAAACCATGCTGAGTATTGGAAAGGAAGTTGTTAGTAAGGAGGTAGTCTGAGACCTGAGAGTGTATGCATCTCTCTAGTATTTTGAAGAGTGGAGACAGAATAGCTATGGGGCGGTAATTGGTTAGATCTGTGGAGGGGCCGCCTTTGTGGAGGGAAATTATATGTGATACTTTCCACAGTGTGGGAATGTAAATTTTTGACAGGAATCGGTTAATCAAGATGGATACTGGGTAGGCCCGAGCATCAGCTGCGATTTGTAGGTATTTACTTGGGAGGTTGTCTGCTGTTAATTTGGTGGGATTAAGTTTAGTTAAGATTTTTTTTATGTTGGAGGTAGATACTGGAGAAAAAGAGAAGGCAGTGGAGAGATTACTAGTTGAAGGTGTAGTTTGGAGGGGGGGTTGTGTTATTTAGCTAGTGATAGTATGGTTTGTGTGAAGTGTGTGTTAAATGACGCAGCAATATTTTCGGAGGAGTGAGGGATGTTAGGAGGAGGGGTACTGACTTTACCTGGGTGGAGGATGGAGTTTATGGAGGACCACAATTGTTTGGGCTGTGCTGGGAGGAGTCTAGGGTAGACTGGTAGTATTGGAATTTGTCCTGTTTTATTAGCTTTTTGGCTCTATTGCGTAGTTCTAGGAATTTCTGTCTAGTTGAGGGAATAATAATAGCAATCTAGTACTGACACACTTCATGGATCTGTCAAAGGCCTTTGACAGAGTATTACATCAAAACCTTCACACCAAATGCTCATATTTATGTCTTAATAAATCTCCTCTCCCCTGGTTTCTTAGCTATTTTGCAAATAGACAACAATCAATGTAATGGAAACATGACTATGCCTGCTTCCTTCCCAGTCACACTTGGAGTTCCACAAGGCTCAGTTTTGGGACCACTACTATAACATATTCACTACGAACTTCAATACAATCACCAAACAGGCAAACATAGTTCAGTATGCAGATAATGCAACCATAATCTGCTTTGCCCCAACACTAAAAATCCTCCAAGAAACCACCCAAGAGTCCTTCTCCTGTGTAGAATCCTCGCTAAGCACTGCAGACCTACTCCTAAATGATAAAAAGCCCAACCTCATGCTTTTTATACCAAAACAATATAATGTTCAGAAAAATTAAGTTCCACGCTGCCTCATCTCTCAATACAATAATAGAATATGTGCCAGAAGCCACAATACATGGCATAATCATAGATGTCAAAGTAAAATATGACCAACATATTCATCCAGCTATCAAAAAAAGCGATATCTTATAGTATCCACAAGAAGATACATAGCATCCACTTATCTATTCCCATCTCTTAGTACTCCTCTCCCATTTTCACAAATCTTAACAGTACCCTCATGTCCAAACTTGAAACATGCTATAATAAAGTAGATACATTTGCCAAATAATCACCCCCGAAACTCCATCACTGGACAGCCCTGAAGGAGCTAAGCTGGCTGAAACTCCCAAACCAGCTAACCTCCTCTCAAATCACTACAGCCCACAAACTTATCCATACACCAGATATCTGCCCCTCTTTAAAAAACATACTGCAACCATACAGTAGTAGCAGAGCACTATGCTCCAATAACAAATCCCTCCTAGCTGTAAGAAAAATCAAGACAATCAGTGGGTAACTCAGTACTCTGTGTTACAAAACTATGGAACTTCATTCCACAGTAGCTAAAACGTACAGAAAAACGACTGCCTTAAAAGCCTGCTAAAACAGTACTTACAACACTCCTGTAACTTATTAAGCTAATGTGCCTCCTACAAAACCATGCCTCACTCTTCCCAACTCATCACATATGGAACCCATCACAATGATGAGCTTAGTAAAATGTCACTTTTCTCTCCTACTGTAAACAATCAACACTTCTCTGTTTTTTCCCCTCCTCTCCTCTCTGAAACTATTTTAATTTTCTCTGTCATTCTTACCTCCACTTTGTGACTACAAAACTAAATGCAAATGTAAATAAATACTTTTTTCCATTTATCTAACCTTTTTCTTTCTGGATATAATTTTTTTCTGAATACTCTGTAGTAATCCAAGATACAATACTAACGACAATGTAAAATAATGTAATAAAAATGTCTATGTATTATGAACACTTGGAACTTATGAATGTAAATATACAGCTTTTCTTCCCAGGCCTCTGCTGAAAAAAGGCATTTCTATCTCAGTCAGACTTTTTTCTGGTGTCATTCTAAGGGGATCCAGTATCTGTCTGCTTGGGACATGATTGACAGACCTCAATGCTTTGCCAGAGATGATCTGCATTTATCACCCCTGGGTTTCTTTTGATTTTGATACATCACCCCTGGGTTTCTGGGTATTGGCTAAGGCTCTTGCCACCCCTATAGTGCCTTTTTTAGGCGATGTTCCAAAGACCAAATTACCTCCATAACAGCTATAAATAAATGCAATCTGGGGGTCATGCTGTTCAATGCTAGAAGTCTAAATCTCAAGATGCACTCACTGGAAGCACTACTCAAAATGGAGAACATCAACATTTGTGCTGTAATGGAGACCTCTTTTAAAGCGGCAGAAAGCACCCCTGTGCTACCAGGCTATAACTCATTCAATGCCTTTCGGCCCTGAAACATAGACTGTAGCTCCAAAGGCGGTGGTGTCTCCATATTCATAAGGGATATGCACACCTTCAGACTAGTAGCCCAGCACAACACATCTGAGATACTTCAGGTTCAACTAACATTAAGTAAGATGGTGATGCAGGTCATAACCTGCTATAGGACCCCAACCATGTCCCTAGTGCCTCACTCCATGTTCCTAAGCACCCTGTAATCTATAAAGGTCCAACCCAACACTCTCAAACTAGGAGACTTCAACTAACCTGCCATCAACTGGGAGAACTACGCAAGCACCAACACACTGGCCCAATGCTTCCTGGAATTCATCAATTACAATGCCCTGGACCAGCTCATGCTGACCCTCACTAGAGGAAGCAACATCCTTGACCTGGTTATTACTAACACGGGTGATCATTGTTCTACACCAGTAGTCAATCCTTCCCTGGTCAGATTTGATCATAAACTAATCACCATGGAAATCCACATCTCACCCACATCCCCCCGCAAAGATAACCACCTTGCAAAACTTCTCCAAAGCTGACTTTGGGCTTGAGGTGGCTAACTTCACGGCACCCATGCCAATGGAAAATAGCTGCATGACTGCCAAATCATACACCAATGCATTGTACGAACATGTACATGAATGCATGGAACAAGCCATATCCAACAAAAACAAGATGCTCTCCTTCAAAAAAAGGAAGCCAGTCTGGTAGTCCCCTGCCATTAATAAATTCTACAACAGAAGGAAGAACTGTTGCAGAAAAAGGTGAAGTCCCAAGACTGGAAAAACTCCCTTATTAACCTTAACAAAGTTGAGAACCCTCATCAAATCCTCTACAGCCAGCTATGAAGGCAGAATTGTGGCAGACACTAAAAACAATCACAAAGCCTTCTATAGTTATATCAAGAACCTCCCACTGCAACACCCAGATTTGCTCCGAGTTACTGCACAATGGTACCTCCTATACTGAGCCAAAAGATATTGTCAACATACTGGCCAACAGATTCAGTGACAACTTTGCCCCCCTCTCCCCCCAAAGGACCAATCACAATACCGGAAGAATGCCAGGCATCCAGCATTACTGCAACACAGGTTAAAGCTGCATTGTCTAAGGCCAAGAATACAGCTTCCATGGGACCTCATAATATCCCTGGCTGTGTTTTACATGAACTACAAAGCGAACTGGCACCACATCTGTGTGCCCTGTTCAGTCACAGCCTCACCTCAGGCTTTGTCCATACCGAATGGTGCCGTGCTACAGTCATCCCTCTCCATAAAGGGCGAGCAACTACAGACCCTGGGAATTATTGTCCCATTGGCCTGATGAGTCCAATATGTAAAGTTATGGAGCACATCATCATGGACCTGATTAACAAAGATATAGGAAATTTCCAAACCCACGCAATTTGGCTTTGTGAAAGGGAGATCATGCCTGCTCAAACTGGTTGACTTCTTTGAGTCAGTCACCAGAGCTGTGGATGAAGGCAAGGCAGTGCATACAGCCTACCTCAATCTGGCTAAGGCCTTTGATACCATTCCTCATTCGGGAATTATTGATAAACTCACCAAACTAGGCATCAACCTCTATATCACTAGGTGGGTTGCAAATTGGCTCACAGATAGAACACACAGTGTGAAAGTAGTAGACTCTAAGTCAGACTGCTGACCAGTCATGAGTGGAGTCCCACAGGGATCGGTCCTGGGTCCTCTCCTGTTCGGCATCTACTTCTCAGATGACTACAAACTGGGTACCATTAACTCCCCAAGTGATGCAGACATCCTACAGAAAGGCCTCACTGAGACCAATGACTGGTGTCAAAACCATGGCCTTAAGCTTAATGCCAAAAAATGTGTCATTATCCCCTTTGGTAAAAACTCAGTTCCCACTAATTACCACATCGATGGGAGCCCTTTGAACACTGAAGGCGTTATAAGAGATCTGGGGATGCAGGTTAACAGCAACCTCTCCTTCGACCACCACATTGCCACTGTGGTCAGAAAGTCCTTCTATGTGGCACATCTCAATACCAAGGATTTTGCATCCAGGAAGAAAGAGGTCATAGTCTCTTTCTACTCTTCCCTCATTAGACCAATCATTGAGTATAATGCCCCATTTGGCATGTACCTCACCAGACACCTGAAACAGCTGGAGAGGCTACAGAAGTACCTCACAAAGAGGATCGTATGCATTAAACACATGTCCTACATGGACAGACTCTAAAGACTCCAGATATTCTCTGTCTCATATTGCCTACTTAGAGGGGATCTTTGCCTGACTTACAAAGCCATGTCTGACCCAGCTCTGTTAGAAATGCTACATATAAAGAAATCCCAATCCCACCACACTACATGCTCTACAGACCTTAACCTCATTACCACAATCAACAGAACATGCTGGAGGGACAGGTTCCTCACCCAGAGACTGCCCATGCTCTGGAACAGACTTTCCATACATGTCAAGCAGAGCACTTCACTGTCCCTCTTCAAGCGAAACACTGATGAGTGGATGGGTAATAGAAAGTTCACCCTAGGGATCACTCCAGTGGCTCTACTTGATAGAGGCACTGGGAACTAACGTCAGGCGGCATGATGCCAGGGCACTTCTATGGGTTAGGCTTGTAAAGGCTCCAGGACCATTAGCCTAGTACATACCTATAAACCTAAATAAATAAATATTACATAGGTTAAGTTTTATAGAAAATGTTTTGACATCAGGATGCAGTTAAATCCTGTCTCAAGAAACATGCACAACAAAGTCATGCCTTTATATTTAGACTAATACTCTATATAATAAAAGGATGCAATTGCAGAGAAATGGCCTACACCAATATGTAGGGAGCTGGACCATCAGCAACCCCTTAAATAAAAGCATATCTCAGAGTTCACTGCAATTTGATGTATACATTACATAAAGTGCACCTAGAATTTGGAATTGGAGAAATTACATTTTTATAGACTTCACCAATAATGTTTTCACTACACTCCGATATAAGAAATGCATGTGAAGAAATGTGACTTTCATACTTCTATTTCAGTGGGCCATATTTTTACCAATGGGTAAGAAGTTAGATTTAAAAATAGGTTAAAAAATCATAAGCAAGATTCTTCCAATCATCCAAATGTAAACATAAGCAGACAGTTTATTACTGATTTAAACTTTCGGCTGGTTGAGTTTGATTATGCATAGCAAATTATTGCAATTATCCTTTAATTTCTAAGTTAGTAGAATAATTGTCTTTTTCCTGACACTAACTGAAATTGTTCTCTCAGAAAAATGTAACCAACATGGTCTCAAGCTAAATGCAAAAAAATGCGTAGTAATCCCCTTTGGAAAAAACAGAGTACCTGCAAACTACAACATAGAAGGTAATCCCCTGAAATCTGAAGAAGAAATAAGGGATTTAGGGACCCAAGTAGATAGCCAGCTTTCATTTGATAACCATGTTGCCAAAGTGGTTAGAAAATCCTTCTATGTGACCCATCTGATCACGAAAGGGCTTGCATCAAGATCTAAGGATGTAATGGTGCCCCTCTACTCTTCCCTCATCAGACCCATTATCCAGGGATATAAACCTCAACACAACAATGAATAGAACATGCGGGAGGGATAGATTCTCTTCACAGAGACTTCCCTTACTATGGAACAGGGTCCCGATCTAAAAGAGAGAGCCCCTCACTATCACTCCAAGAGGAACCTTGATGAGTGGATGGGTAACAGAAAGTTTACACCGGGGATCACACCAAAAGCACTACTAGATAGGGACCAAGGGTACTAGCTACTAGTACAAGGGTCTAGGGAACTACTAAAGGGGCGGTGAATACCGCACATGGCTGGGCTAATATATACCTTCGGGCAGATAGCTCAGTACTAACCTATGAACTTATAACATATTTAGATAGATTTTACCTAAATCCTGTTACTTTAGATGGAATATATTTTTACTTTGTTAATTACGGCTTCCCAGCTTTGCGGCGCCCGTGTACTCGCCCAGCAATCAAAGAGCCTCAATCTTCACCACTAACACCACTGAGGGGCGTCCATATAGGGAAAGGATAATAAACACACACACAGTAAAGTACAAGTTCCCTTAAGAGCACACAGAGATTCACAGTCTGGGCCTGGTTTCTCCCTTTCTCTCCAGATCCCCAATAAGACTCCCCACTGACACATCTATAGGGTGCAGATCTCAGCCTAGTGGGCAAGCTAAAACCTCCAGCACCCTATCTGTCCAACCAGTGCTTTCTGCCCCTGCCCAAATAGCTGACACACACATTTTGAGATAACAGTTTATACAACCACAAAGACACTCCTGGGGAAGGCTGACACAGGTTCTCCAGCTGTGCCCCTTTTACCCAGACTATACAGTAGAAATCACTGCCACCACCCAGCTAATATTTATCAGCTACTCAAAGGCCCTTTATGAAGTGTGTCCAATTATTACTGTGCAATATTATTATCCAGCTGGTAAGTGCAACCAGTCAAGACTTATTTGGAGTGACTTGGTACAGTATAACTATATACATGCAATGCACTCATAGAGCTTAAATTATCTCTCCACAAAGCAGCCACAGTTGAAAGGCTTAAAATATTTAATAATAAATAATAAAAACACAAGACAATACTTCTTACTACACAGTGCTAGTCAAGAGTTCAGATCACTGAGAAATACTTAAAATAATACCTTAGAAACGTTCTGACATCACAGAAAAACACGCTAGTCTAATCTTCCTATTTCCTAGATATATCTAAGAGAAAACACAGTTCTAAAATCCTACTTACATCTAGATACAGGCAGTGCTGGTGATGTTGGATGTTCTCAAGACAAATGCTCTAATGCTCGTATTCTTTCTCTCCTTAAACTGATAACACAGTACCACTGATTCATTTCAGATTACATCATTTCTTTCTGGTTCCCAAGCTAATAGAAATCACAGGTTAATGGCCCTATTGATCTAGCAGCTGGTCAGGAACCAGAGCAATAAAAGAGTCTATACATGCAAATTCTAGCCATTAACTCTGGCCTCAAAACAATAGGCAGAATTCCTTCATCCAGACATATCGGTTCCGAGTTTTGACATTAAAGAATTGACTTGTCAGCTTTGTTACAACAGAGTGCACTGTTGTCACATTTTTGCAGTTTTGTATCCAATGCAGTCTTTTCACAGGTAAGCCTGTGACTTACATTAATATTTACAAATGACAGAATTATCTACAAAATTCTATCTGGCTAGGCTGGCAGCCTTTACCTATCTTCACACATCCTCCTCCCCCCCCCCCAGAAGAACTCAAACTAGTTTTTCAAGTGACCCTTGAGAAATGTTGCTTGAGAGGGTTAGGTCTACCTGAGTATACCTTACCCCATTCCCTGTCTTGACAGCCCATCTGCGTTGGCATTGCTAATCCCACTGCGGTGCTGCACTGACATATCTTATGCTTGCAACCCTAGGCTCCATCTTAGCAAATTACCATTTTGTTGGCTGGCTTTGTTTAACCATGTTAGGGGGTTGTGTCCTGTCACTACCATGAATTTTCTTCCATACAGATAAGGCTGAACTTACTGCAGTGCCCACACTATGACTAGACATTCCTTTTCTATGGCTGCATAGCATTGCTCCCTGGATTGGAGCCAATACTGAGATAAACCACTGGGTGCTCTTCTCCCTCTGAAGAAATCTGGCTAAGCACAGCCCCCAACCCATGGTTTGAAGCATCCACCTGCACAACAAATTATTTGCTGTAATCTGCACTGGCTAACACAGGGGGCCCCTCCCAAAGCTTCTTTAAGCTTCTGGAATGCCTGCTCACATGATGTGGTCCATACTACCTTATCAGGCCTGTTCTTCCTTGTCAGGTCTGTGAGGGGAGCTGCTATGGTACTATAACTGGGGACGAACGTTCTGTAGTACCCTGCTGTCCCTAAGAATGCCCTCACCTGCTTTTTGGTAACAGGTGCAGGCCATGCCTGAATGGCTTCTACTTTGGCAGGTTCTGGCCTGATCTTACCACTCCCCACTCTATGTCCTAGGTAGGAGACCTCTGTCATACCCACCTGACATTTGCTGGGCTCAATGATCAACCCTGCCCTCTGTAGTCTGCCCAGCACCTCCCCTGACAAGTTGAAGGTGTTCCTGCCAGGAATGGCTGTAGATGGCAATACCATCCAGGTAAGCAAGGGCAAGCCCTCCTGCTCCTGCTAGGATATGATCTACCAGCTTCTGGAAAGTAGCTGGGGCATTTTTTATCCCAAACGGCATCTTCGTGAACTCATACATGCCAAAAGGAGTCACAAAGGCTGACTTCTCTCTAGCACTGGGAGTCAAAGGCACCTGTCAGTAATCCTTAGTAAGATCAATGGCTGTAAGGTATTTAGCCCCACCCAGTTGCTTTAGGGCCTTGTCTGTCCAAGGCATGGGGTAAGCATCAGACTCTGTGTGACTATTTAATTTCCTGTAGTCCACACAGAACCTGCTGCTGCCATCCTTCTTTGGCACCAGCACCACTGGGGAGGCCCAGAGACTGTTGTACTCTTGAATCACCCCTAGTTCCAACATCTCCTGTATCTCCTCCCTCACGGTCTGTTTGACTCTGTCAGGCACCCTATAAGGGGCCTGCCTAATAGACCTTTGGGGTCCTGTATCCACCTGGTGCTGCACCAAGTGGGTGCACCCTGGTTTCCCAATGAACATGTCACCAAACTCCTGTAACACTGCCCGGATTTCTCGAACTTGGGTAGGAGAAAGCTGCTGGGACATTGCTACCCTTCCACTGAGGTGTCAGTCCGAGCCTCACTGAGGAGATCAGTCACCAGTTCTCCCTCAGACTCCTCCTGCAATCCACTGCAAATACTCAGCCCAAGGGCCTCCCTATCATGGTAAGGTTTCATCATGTTAAGATGGTACAATTTGTGCCCCTGCCTCCTGCCTAGCAGTTCCACCATGTAGTTAATATCACTTACCTTTCTTACCACCTTGTAGGGTCCCACCCAAGCTGCTTGCAGCTTGTTGCACCTGACAGGAATGAGAATCATTACCTGCTGCCCTACAGCATACTCTCTAGCTCGAGCATCCCTGTCATACCATACCTGTTTCTGTTGTTAGGCTTCTGCCTGTTTCTCCTGAGCCAAGCCCATGAGTTCCTTGAACCTTGTCCTGAGGTTTAGGGCATATGCCAAAACAGACTCCTTGTGATGTTCACACTCACTTTCCCACTCATCATGAATTAAATCTAGAGGTCTTCTCACCCTATGCCCATACAGCAACTCAAAGGGTGAAAAACCTGTGGATTCCTGGGGAAACTCTCTGTAAGCAAACAGATGGGTCAAATATTTGTCCCACTCCCTCAAACTGTTCTGCAAATGCTTGTTGTATGGTCGATTGTAGAGTTTAACCTCTCAACAACACCATTAGTCTGGGATGGTAGGGGGTGGTCTTCAGGTGCTTCACCCCACAGCACTTCCACAGACAAGCCAGCAGGTCTGATATGAAACTGGCACCTCTGTCGGTCAGTATTTCTTTTGGGAAACCTACCCTGTTGAAATTCTCTAACAAAGCATTTGCCATCTTTTCTGCCTCAATGGAGGACAGAGCCACTGCCTCAGGGTATCATGTAGCATAATCTTTACCACTAGGATATACTTTTTCCCTGTGGAACTTGGGGTACTCAGAGGCCCCACAATATCCATAGTTACCCTCTGAAATGGCTCTTCAATCCCAGGCAAAGGCACCAAAGGAGCTCTCGTCTTGTCTCCTGCCTTACCTACATTTTGGCACTGCTCACAAGTCCTGCAGTACCCTGTAACATCTCTGGAAATTCCAGGCCAATAGAAGTTCTGCATAATACATCTCTTTGCATGCTTTATGCCCATATGACCTGCAAAGGGAATATCATGGGCTATGGTTAGAAGCGCCAGATGGTAGGCTCTAGGCACTACCAACTGCTGTATTCTCTCACCTTCTAGCCCTCCCTCAGGGGTCCACTCTCAGGGGTCCACTCTCTATACAGTAAGCCTTTGTCCCAGTATACAGAATCCCCCTTCCCTTGATAATCAGGTGCCTCACTAGTTACCTGCCTCAGGCCTTGCAATGTAGGGGCCGAGAGCTGAGCCTGTCTCAACTCTCTCTTTGTAACCTTTCCAAGCTCCCCTTCCACAGGAAGTCTGGCATCCTCTGACAGTGCTGCCTCACTGTCAACCTGGATACTACTACTCACCTCTACCTTTGCAGTGACTCTGTCCAAGTGAACATCAGTACACACAAGCAGCTGTGGCTCACATTCAGTCTCACTGCTATAAGGTAGCTCCTTCCCTGAAGTAACCACCTCACCAGTCCTGGCTGCAAGTATGCAGTCTGTCTGGGTCTCCCCAGGCTACCAGATGCACATGCTTGTCTCCTAGGATGACTGCGTGTAACTGGATAAACACATGGTACTGCCTCATCCAAATTCTTCCCTATCAGGACATCTGCAAGATGGTAGTTCAGTACTCATGTTGTCTCAAGACAACCTACTACTGGCATTTTGTCTTTCCCACTTACTGGCTCTCTCACCTTTTGTTCCCCACCTTGCCTCCGTGGACATCTGTATGCCACATGGCCCCATTGGTTACATTCAAAGCATTTAACCCTAGGTCCTGTACATGTATCTGGACTAGTGGCTTCCCTGCTACTGGCAGATTCTCTTGGGGCAGCCTGTGCTGCCCACCATGGGTTCCTTCAGACCCATGAGCAGTACTGGGAATTCCTTTCCTATGCAGGGATGCCCTGCTTGCAAGGTATAGGTCTCCCTTCTTCCCAAACTCATCTTAAGTAGCACATTGTCTATCAGCTAACCAGATCCTCATGTCCTCAGGCAAAGTGCTAAGGGCTTGTTTCCTCACCAATGGTCTACCAGCCCTTCAGAATTAGTGACCTGACATCCACTCACACACCAATGAAAATAAGTACTCAGTTCAGCAACATATTCACAGACACTTTCATCTGCCTTGTGTCCATGCTCACAAAACTTTTTCCTATACGTTTTAGGCGTTAGCTTAAAACATTCTAACAAGTTATTTTTAACAGCAGTATAATCAGAACATTAACAATCAGCAAGTTTAGACAGCACAGTTACAGCTTTACCATGGAATAAAGGGGTCAAGAACCATACCCAGAGCCTTTGGTCAATATCATACTGTTTACAGACACTGTCAAACATATGAATGAAACTATCAAAATGATCCCCCTCTTTAAACTGCAGAAGAAATGTACTGAACTTTTGTGCTTCTGGGGTTCAGTTACTCCCTTCCCCATTACCTCCATGACTCTGGCAAAGAGTCAGCATCTCCTTCTCATGCTGCCTCTGCTTTTCCTCAGCTTCCAGGCATAGCAGTTTCTCATTCTCCTCAGCCTGCAAACGTCACAGTTTCTCCTTGTCCTCACTCTCTAGATGCCTCAGTCTTTCAGCTGCTTCTAGCTCCAAACTCATGGCCTCCAACTCAAGTCTCTTTAGCTCCAGATGGATTTTTAAGTCCTCTGCAGAAAGGTTGAGCTGTCCATTTGCTGAGTGCGGTACATCTCCACTGCCAGACTGATTGTCCTCCTGGTTGCTGTTTTCTGATGCAGCTGTGACCAAAGCTGCAATCAGGTCTGTCTTAGTCAGGTTTCCATGCACCAGTCCCCAAGCCTGGCACATCTCTGCCAGCTGGCTCCTTGTCAGCTTTCTGTACTCCACTGCAGACATGCTGCCTGCTCTCCCTGACTAACTAAGCTAACAAAAGAAATAAAACAATTGTGATCTGAACTCTGAGTATTCACTGTGTGGCTGATTTAGAGTACAAAACACCTTTAGTGATCACTTTACACAAGCTACAGGAATTCACTCTACCCACACCACTACAAGCCAATTAGTATTTGCCAACCAATTAGTATGTCGTGTGGATATTCCACCACTGCCAAACAATTAATGTGTGATGCCCATGCATTGGTCCAGTTATCAAAGAGCCTCAATCCTCACTACTAACACCAGTGAGGGGCATCCATATAGGGAAAGGATAATAAATACACACACATAGCACACAGAGATCACAGTCAGTCTGGGGCTGGTTTCTCCCTTTCTCTCTATGTCCCCAATAAGACCCCCACTGGCACAGCAATAGGGTCCAGATCTTAGCCTAGTGGGTAGGTTAAAACCACTAACACCCTCTCTGTCCAACCAGTGCTTCATGTCCCTGCCCAAATAGCTGACACACACACACACACACTCTTTCAGATAACAGTTTATACAACCACAAAGACACTCCTAGGGAAGGCTGACACAGGTTCTCCAGTTGTGCCCCTTTTACCCAGACTATACAGTAGAAATCACTGCCACCGCCCAGCTAATATTTACCAGCTACTCAAAGGCCCTTATGAAGGGTGCCCAATTATTACTGTGCAATACTATTATCCAACTGGGAAGTGCAATCAAACAGTCAAGACTTATTTGGAGTGACTTGGTACAGTATCACTACATACATGCAATGTAATCTTAGAGCTTAAATTATCTCTACACAAAGCAGCCACAGTTGAAACGTTTAAAAATATTTAATAATAAATAATAAAAACACAATACAATACCTCTTTCTACACAGTGCTATTCAGGAGTTCAGAGATCACGTCCTGCTCACCAGGCTGAATAAAGAGAAGGTCACAGTGAGCTGCCTGTCGGGCGCTAGGATCCACCACATAACGCAAGCACTCAGGTCACTCCAAAGCAAATACAAATATGACTCAGTTATTGTACATGCTGGCATGAATGACCTGAGACGTACCAACCTCGACTACATGAAAAGAGACATAGAGGAGCTCCCTGATCATGTAGCCCAGGCCGGTATGACCCTGACCTTGAGCAGCATTTTACCCTCACCTAGAATGATGCCACAGTATAAAGACAAAATGATTGATTTTAACAACTGGCTAAAATTTTGGTGTCATTCAAAGGGGACCACCCTCTCAAAGTCAGGAATCCCACTCGGCCTTCCTGAAAACATTGGAGAACATGAACATCTCTCCAAACACCATTATATTGGGCAACTTCAACTACCCAAACATAGACTGGGAGCATTACTCAAGCCCCAGCACCTTAGCCCAAAGGTTCCTGGAATTTATAAACTCAAATGCTATGGAACAACTAGTCACCACTCCCACAAGAGGGGAAAACATACTAGACCTGATCATTACCAACATGGGGACTCTACGCTCCATACCAGAAGTATATCCCTCATTGGCAAGATCAGACCATAAATTAATTTCATTGGATATCCACATCCCGACCCCAACCCCAGCCCAGAAAGCCACAGTGAAAAACTTCTCAAAAGCGAACTTCACACTTCTCAAAACTGAAGTGGAATCCTTCAAGGCCCCAGGGCCAGTGGAAACTACGGCCCAAACTGAAGAATCCTATATAAACGCTTTCTATGGACATCTCCAGGAATGCATGGATCATGCTATCCCAAACAAAATCAAGACCCAATCATCCAAAAGCAGGCGTCCAGTCTGGTGGACCCCAGCCATAAATAAACTGCACAACAGAAGGAGGAAGTTACTACATGATAGAGCAAAATTCCTAAAAGGGAAGGCATCTCTGATCAGTACTAGCAAAAAATTAAGATCCCTCATAAAAGCTCCAAGGCCAGCTTCGAGAGAAAAATTGCACAGGACAATAAAGACAATCATAAGGCTTTTTTCAGTTATGTTAGGAACCTGGGATGCAACTCCCAGACTTGTTCTGAATTGATTCTAAACGACAAAAAATACACTGAACCCACAGACATCGCCAATATCCTGGCAGACAGGTTCAGTGCAAACTTCTCCCCCCCCCAAAAGAGTAAGTATCTATCCCAGCAGAGTGCAGCCTCCCAAACATCTCTGATGCTCAGGTGAAGGCCGCCTCTCCAAAGCAAAAACACTGCTTCCATGGGACCAGATGGCGTCCCGGGTTGCATCCTACATGAACTCCAAGAAGAACTAATCCCTCAAGTAAAACTGCTGTACAATCTCAGCCTCACTACAGGATATGTGCCCAAAGAATGGCGTGCAGCAACAGTGGTCCCACTCCACAAAGGTGGCGCCTCTGCGGACCCTGGAAACTATCGCCCCATAAGCCTGACTAGCCTAGTCTGCAAGGCTATGGAGAGGATCATCATGGAACTCATAAACAAAGACATTGGGGACCTACAGACACTAGATCCTACCCAATTTGGCTTCGTCAAGGGCAGATCCTGCCTTTTGAACCTGGTCGACTTCTTCGAAACAGTCACCAAGGCCATAGATGAAGGGAAGGTAGTCCACACAGCCTATCTGGACCTCACAAAGGCATTTGACACAATACCCCACTCGGGCATCATAGATAAGCTATCCAGCCTAAATATAAACCCCTATGTCACAAGATGGGTTGCAAACTGGCTCAAAGACAGAACCCACAGAGTGAGAGTTCCTGGAGCCATGTCAGACTCGAAACCGGTCACAAGTGGCGTCCCACAAGGTTCTGTCCTGGGACCTCTCTTGTTCATTATTTACTTTTCTGAGGTACAGGCCAACGTGGGAGGACTATGGCTCACTAAGTTCGCAGATGACTGCAAACTGGACGCCATAATCGACTCTCCAGCTGACACAAACAGCCTTCAAAAAGGTCTTGCAGAGATGGATAACTGGTGCCAGAGCCATGGTCTAAAGCTAAATGCCAAAAAGTGTATAGTCATACCCTTTGGCAAAAACAATGTGCCCACAAATTACCACATAGGTGGTAACCCATTAAGTACAGAGAAAGTAATTAGGGATCTGGGGACCCAAGTTGATAGCAATCTCTCCTTTGACAACCACATTGCCAAAGTGGTCAGAAAGACCTTCTACATAGCCCACCTCATCATGAAAGGATTCACATCTAGATCAAGAGAGGTAATCGTGCCCCTTTATTCATCCCTCATCAGGCCCATCATAGAATACAATGCCCCCTTTGGGATGTACCTTAAACGACACCTGCAGCAATTAGAAAGACCCCAAAAGTACCTCACCAGGAGGATCAAGGGACTCAAACAGATGTCATATGCTGCTCGGTTAAAAAAACTCCAGCTCTACTCAGTTGCATACCACCTACTTCGAGGTGATCTATGCCTGACATATAAAGCTATGTCCAACCCAGAATTAATGGACATGCTCCACCTCAGTAAATCTAATTCCCTTAGAGCCATGCGCTCGAGGGACTTGAACCTCAGCACAGAAATAAATAGAACATGCTGGAGGGACAGATTCATAACCCAGAGGCTCCCTTCGCTCTGGAATAGAATTCCAATTCATGTTAGGCAGAGCACCTCACTGACCCTCTTCAAGAATAATCTTGATGAGTGGATGGGGGATCGTAGGTTTGTCCTGGGGATTACTTCAGTGTCACTATTAGACAGAGGCACAGTAAACTAAACTTTAAAAAGGGCACAGTATACTCAAATCAAGGGGTGGCGTAAGCCAAACACAATCGGGCTAGGCTTATAAATGCCCCAGGGCAGATAGCCTAGTATGAAACTATGAACCAATGAACCTATGAACAGAGAAATACTTAAAATAATACCGTAGAAATGTTCTGACATAACAAAAAAACAAACTAATCTAATCTTCCTATTTCCTAGCTATATCTAAGAGAAAACACAGTTCTAATATCCTAGTTGCATCTAGATACAGGCAGTGCTGGTGATGTTGGATGTTCTCAAGACAAAGGCTCTAATCCTCTCATTCTTTCTTTCCTTAAATTGATAACACAGTACCACTGATTTATTTCTGATTACATCATTTCTTTCTGGTTCCCAGGCTAACAGAACTCAGAAGTTAATGGCCATATTGGTCTTGAACCTGGTCAGGACCCAGAGCAATAAAATAAATTATACATGCAAATTCTAGTCATTAACTCTGGCCTCAAAACAATAGGTAGAATTCCTTTATCCAGACATATTGGCTCAGAGTTTTGACATCAAAGAATTGACTTGTCAGCTTTGTTACAGCAGAGTGCACTGTTAAATTTTTACAGTTCAACATCCAATGCAGTCTTTTCACATTTAAGAGAACAAGCCTGTGGCTTACATTAATATTTACAAATGACAGAATTATCTACAAAGTTCTATCTGGCTAGGCTGGCAGCCTTTACCTATCTTCACAAGCTCCGTGACTAAATTGTGACTACTTTCAGATCAAAAGTGACATCAGAAAGTATTTTAATTACCAAAAATGAATGATAGATTGCATACCTGCAACCAGAGGAAAGAAAGTGTCCTCTGAGTTCCCTACATCCCTTAGTGTATACACAAGTTTCATTTCATTTCTTCAACTGGTAAGTGTTCCAAAGTAAATTCTGCAGCATTTTATTGAACGGCATTACTTTGAATGTTGCTTTACTGGTGGTTGAACTGTATGCTTGACAGGAGGAATAAGCTATCAGTGTAAGTGAAATAGTATTTGTCATTCACTTACATGGCTAAATGGCAATTTATGTTTAAAGTCAGGGAATTTAAGTTTTGGAGGAAGGTAGTGTTAAGGGTTAAGAAGTGCGATGACAGAGCAAGGGATAGGGAGTGATGAGGGCATTTAGGTTTGGGAAGCAGTACAGGGCGCTTAGGGTTAGGGATTTAGCAAGTAGGGGGGGAAGTCTTAGGATCAGAGAACAATTGGGGAGTTTAGATTCAAGTAGGGGAATCTTGGGGTTAGGAAATGAGCAGGAGATTTTACGGAATATGAAACGAGTTTCAGGGTTAAGAGTGGTGGATCTTGGCAGGGCTATATGGTTTAGTAGTATTTAGATGTATGATGGTTATGTATGTTGGGAAAGTCAGGTTAGTTGGAGGCAGTGAACTTGGGACTGTGGGTCATTCAGTATTTTTAGTTGTTTCTGATGGACTGCAATTTGATAAAATTTTCATTAAGGCTTGTGGTTTTCAATTAAATGAAACAGAGCTTATCTATCTATCTATCTATCTATCTATCTATCTATCTATCTATCTATCTATCTATCTATCTATCTGTCTATCTATCTATCTGTCTGTCTATCTGTCTATCTGTCTGTCTATCTATCTATCTGTCTGTCTATCTATCTGTCTGTCTATCTATCTGTCTGTCTGTCTATCTATCTGTCTGTCTATCTATCTGTCTGTCTATCTATCTGTCTGTCTATCTATCTATCTATCTATCTATCTATCTATCTATCTATCTATCTCTATTTTAACTCTGAGATCACAGTATCTGAGGGGAAAAAAAGAAAAGAAAAAGCCCAGAGTCATGGATTAATGTCTACAAATTAGTATGTTGACTACTAGTGTGGTGACTCTAAGTCTAGCATCTGGACTCACCAATTTTAACAGAAGTATTGTTGTAACTATATTATGAAACTAACAGCAATGGCCAAATTATTATCATTCAGAAGATTTCCAAAATTATTGTGCTTTTACAGCTTGAGGATAGCTAGAATAAGTACAACTTATACTAATGTACTACCTGGGCATGACAAAGCTTTACTCCAGCATAACATGATTTTTTTGTTTTTACCTAGGCATGATACAAAAGTGGTGTTCACTGACCTTTTTCTTTTTAATGTGGACATTAAAGAATTCTGGCTTTCAGTATTCCAAGACAGACAGACAGGCAGACAGACAGACACACAGACAGACACACAGACACACACACACACACACACACACACACACACACACACACACACACACACAGTCTCTCTCTTTCTCTCTCCCTTTCTCTCTCTCTCTCTATATATATATATATAAAATATATATATATATATATATATGTATATATGAGTGATGGGTGGGGCGAGAGAGAGCTTTCTTCTAGCTGGATTAACTAATTTTAGTTACTTAAGACGTGCAATTGCTTATATTATTCTGAATAGCTTAACATCTAAGTGTTATTTTCTGCTATAATGTGCCTCTCAATAGGTACTCAGCCATATCAGTGATGACTGATCTAAGAAGTGTGGCTTATAAGTTAGTCTGTAGTTTGGTTACCTCAGAGATAAGTGGAACAGAGTGTGAAAACAGGATGTCTCATCCTGTATAGAAACAGGGGAGGTTGAAGCACCTTATCCCCCTGAAAGGCAAACTCATTGAATCTATATAAAAACAGGTAATTCTGCAATACACCAGTTCTACTTCAAAGTTCTATTTTCAGTGCACACATTTTTTTTATTATACATACTAACGAGTTTTATTCGAATTATCACTGCACACATTTTATCACATACTGAACCACTTGGGTTTTCAGATGTCAAATTATGTAACAGTCAAAGTTCATTATACCAACCATTACAAAATGTAAGAGTATTTGCCTTATGTTTGGGTTTGTGCAGCACTGCAGTTAGTATATTTAATTTCCAGTGGTGTAAAGTTTTTGCTTGGGCTTCTCAATGGCAGCTTTTGTTTTTCATTTATTTTTTTTGGTTTGTTAGCCAAGTGAGTGGACAAAAACCCAGGACTGTTTTCAGTCATGTCCTTGGGTACTAAGGCATACATATAATTAAGTGCTTATATAGTATACATTTACAAATTTGCAAACAATAAATATTCTGCTTGTGGAAATCAATTCACATTCCCCTTACTAAAACAAGCAATTCTGATGTATCTGTTTAAGGGGTAAATGGGAATACCTTGAGATGTTCCCCATATTAAAGACTGTACTTTTACAATCAGTAATGATTACAAAAGCACCAGTCCCCAAAAACGCATATTACAAAAGTCATTCACCAACTTTCTTCCCAAGATGCTCTACTACAAAATGAAACAATTTAAACAGTTTTCTAGGATACTGCTTCATGACATATAGAGGTCCTACAGTTTAGGTCTGGATTTCTGCAGTGTACTGCCCACAACAATTATACTGGTTTTGATTGATGGATATCTTACACTGTATGCTTTGTCATAAAATGCTGAGTTGAATGCTTTGCTGTAGCAAATAGTTAGTCTCTCTGTAATCCTGTAGCAATTTTAATAAAGTCACTGAGTGTGATACTGGTTTATCTCTGAAGCATAGCTATTTAACTCATTTGTATAATTTTGTATCCAGTTCATTAGTTCCTACCTAAACACTGGCATCCAGCTACCCTATATTATGGTATGGATGTTGGTGCTCATCAGGTGAATTTAATGTCCCAGCCATGATAATATAATAATGTCCTTTTGGGGTCCAAATAATTGGGTGCCATGATTCCCCAGTGGCACCCCTTCATTTCCCGGCTGTTTATTTGAATTTTTTTTCCAGGCTCTGAGCTGACATTATCATCTGTGCGATGATGTCAGCTCCATGAAATAGCCTGTCAGAATTGAGCTCAATGTGCGTGCATTTGTTTCCGGCCGTCCACAAGGAGACGGAACTCTTAATGGCAAAATAAAGCTGCAAGGTATGGAGCAACTGGTGCAGCCTACAGAGTTAAGTTTTCCTAAGCTGCAAGGTGAACAGAATGAATGCAGAGCTGCTGCAGAGTCAGAGAGAACGTTATAGCAAGCAATCCTGCAGATTCTGAGAACATGCTGCAGGTAATTAGTTGAGAGAGACATTCTGAAGCAAGCAATGCTGCAGATTCTAGTTGAGATGTTGGTAAATAGTTGAGAGTCATTTTGAAGCAAGCAATGCTGCAGATTCCAAGGTGTGTGTGCGTGTGTGTGTGTGTGTGTGTGTGTGTGTGTGTGTGTGTGTGTGTGTGTGTGTGTGTAATGCCCCAGGTGAATATACCTGGTGGCTAGAGGTACTCATGCTCAAACCCTGTACCTTGGGTACAGGTAAGAAGAGCCTGAAGTTCCTACCCACCAGCACTTCCAGATTTATGCCCTATATTTTTGTTCTGTTCCTCATAAAATCTGTGGCATTCTGCATTTTTGTGGCAAATCAGTGAAGGATTAAATTCAGTAAATAATGACATGCATTTGAATTTCAGACTTCATATTCTTCAGAAAATAAATGGTAACACAAAACCTTTTATTCTAGCAAATTTCTAGGTTTATAAGGTCAGTATTTGACATTTCTCCCTGTTTTGGGGGCTGTATTCCCCCATTATTGGCTTTGCCCAGTTTTTTTTTTTTTTGCTAAGAGGTTGAGAGCTATGGTGAAAAGTGAAAACTGAATTCACTAAATGATAGGAAGACTGAAACTTAAATGGCTATCTTTCAGGAAACTGCTAATTTGGCATAGTGGTATGTTGCTCTCACTGTAGTGCGCAGGATCCTAGGTTCATGTTTTGGCAGTGAAACTCATGGTGGTAGCACAACATTTTATTCTAGCAACTTTCCAAAATTATACAAGCAAGCTTTTTGGATTTTTCCAGATTTCTTGTGCTGCAAAGTTGAGAGATACAGTTCAGTGTTGAGTGGATTTTATAAGGAGCTGAGAGCTTCAGGGGAAGAAATGTTTAGTGTTGCTTATGTTGAGTCTGCTTGCATTGTTAATAGCATAACAGGTCAAATACTTGCTTTTGATGCAGACATCTGTGGGTTCTACTCCCACAATATGTAGAGGCATTGCTGATACTGTACTGTGTTGTTCTTTTAAAGGAGGTGAGTGTAATAAGTCAAGGGTGTAGCTACAGATATAACAGAATTGAGAAAATGTCATGCACAAGGGCATTTGTGCTTCAGTGGAAAGAGCAAAAAATATTAACCTAAATTCAGCAACAGAAAATTAGAATTATGTTCTGTGCTGCATTACAAGAAAAATATTTTTAAACAAGCGCAGTACATTTTCTGGCATTCAAGATAAAACACATATTTTTCCACTGCAGACAGTGGAGAAGCAAGAGTGGCCGAACAGCACCTGGATTACAATGATAGTTTTGATGCTTCAGGATGAATGTAGGAGAGGGTCTGTCAATACTGGGTCTTGGAGTAAAAACTGGAAGTCTTAAAACATGCAGTTCACCTAGTTTATTTTGTTGTGCATTTACAGCTACTGAGTTGTCTGATAACACAAATCAGAGTAAGTCAAGCAAAAAAACTGAAATTGAAAATACGTTTGAGAAGCTGTGCGAGATGCCCATGGCTTACACTACTGTCATTCTGAGTGTGTGAGTGTGAGTGTGTGTGTGTGTGTGTGTGTGTGTGTGAGTGTGTGTGTGTGTGTGTGTGCAAGTAGACTTTTATAATGGAAATGTTCTGAATTGGGCAGTTTTGTCATTATTGGTTCATGCATTTTGGTTCATTGCCTACTGGAAAAATGTTCAAACAATAAATTTAAAATGTGCTCTTAAGTCTAGCAAGTGTGCTGTATTATACAAGGAATATAATTTAATAAAAGTCAGGCAGGTGTATCAATGAACACATGTATGTTTCTCTTTTTGTGTGCAAGGGGCCTATGATTTGAAAACAGCCCAAAGGTCATCTTTATCCACCACTGGCCAGATGCATTTTATTTGGATGTGGTGTGGGTTTCAATGCTGTTTCAATGAATGTGAGTTTCAAGGGCAGAGAACTTTAATGTTAAGTCTATTTTCATTGTGAGACAGTATTGCTTTGTTTAGCAGATATCAATTAGTGTTTGTGCATTGTGCTATAAAATGTAAATATAAAATCCAAATAATCATTGTAGAAGTAAAGCAGTATGTACATTAGTGTTTATGGTAAATGGGGTGAAATAGCCACATAATGGGACATTGGAATGGCTGTAGGGGGACTCCACTGCCATATTTTGGTTGTCTGTTCTTCAGTTTGTGTTTGAAAGCTGGTATCCCACAATACCATTGGAGTGGGTGGGGTTACGTAATTATGTATGCAAATTTTATGTTAATCAGCGTACCAATTTGTACCTATTTGTCATGGGCCTTGCCCAGATTTTTGATGTTTCCAGGTTGAGGGGTATGCCAATAACTACTGTAAAGAAAAGGCAGTTTTTCTATAAAGCACATTACATCTTAAATGTGGGTATATTGGGAGAAAAATAAACAAATATTAATAATTTCCAAAGTTTCCAGATCAAAAAACATCATCAATCAGAAATATCCCACATTTCAGTTAAATATCCATTTAGGAAGCTTGTCCTGCAGTTCATATGTTATGTAGCTTTATCTAGCAAAAACACGTTGTACTATAGGAGCCAATAGCATTTAATACAGTTGAGTGTAGATAATAGTATGCATATTAGTAACAATAATGCACTCCAAGAGACAACAATTAAATTAATTAAGGATTCTGTCATAACAGCAGGTTATATCAGTTGTAAGAAACTCAGATACCGCAAAGGTAATTAAAGAGAAGAGACTGTTTTAACAAACAGTCTATTGGTGGGTTCAGGTTGTCCCCAGCAGAGCAACTAAGCTTCAAATAACTTGGAAAAGTAATAGCAGATTAAATAATATGGTTCCTTACACATTTAGAACATAACACAAACGTGCCATGAGGAAAGGAAAGAATAGCTGGATGAAAAGAATCAGATTTTACCCGTATACTATACATTACTGTACTTGTTTCCATTTAAACTACACATTTACAGTGTTCAAGTCTTGCAAGGAAAAAAGCATAAACAATATAGTCTTAGTTAAATGCAGGTCATCTTCTGAGTGTTGAAACGTACGTGTTTTTTTCTGAGTAAGAAGCCCTGTTGCACATGGATCATTCCCCTTTCCATCATATCCCCACTCAAACCACTAACTTCAGGGTACTGAAAACTTCACCAAAAACACTGTCACTTGGGTGTTTGCTATGGGTTTCCAAAGACGGAGGTGGAACACACTTTCTCTGGTGTCCCAGATTCTTCTAGGGCAGTGTCACACCAGTTTTCCTCACATGCGATGTGACCATGTTTCATTCCAAAATCTCTGTCATGACTACTGAAACTTATTTTTTAGTGTGCTTGTTCTGACACGGTCTCACAAAAAATTCTCAAAAATATCATAAATAACTTGCAGAAATGGTGCATTTGCTATCAAAAATACAATGTAAAAGCCATAAACAATATATTTTTTTTAATATGCTGTTTCTGAGGATGCACAAACTTGGAAAAGGAAGGAAAAAGAAAAAAAACTCACATTTTCCTAGCACTCTGAACTAGTCACTTAACTTCAGCAATGTGACAGCTGACATGCTGAAATAACGTACTAAATGACAGTATCCTCCTTAAAACTTTCAGCATTCACCATCTAAAAGTCTGTCCAAAATCCAACTCAGACCTTAGAATCCTTGAACTAAAAACACCAAACCATCTAATAGTGGTTGAAGAATCAACATGATACATTTTAAAATGCTCCACAGGTTTGTTAAATACAATCATATGGGCACCAACTAAGCACTGTCACCCCTTGTTAACACTGAGATTTCATCAGAGTTAAACAAGTATTCACATGTAACTCTTTGTAAAACCAGTTTGTCTCAGCTCTGGGGCACCCAGGGTTTAACTCCTTGACTATGAAGAAAGTTCATTAAATGGCTCAGGAACTGGAATGACAGAAGCACTATGGGTGGGAATGAACAGTCAATGCTGTCTTTCCCATCCCAGGGAAGAAGTGATGTGTACAATTGCATTGCACGTCCTAACATGAGTACTGTGGGACTCCTGGTGCAGCTATTGGATCAGTGCAGCTAAGCACTGCATGTAAGCCAAGAAGCTGTTGTCCATGTGTGGAGTAATGTAATCATTTGAAATTAACATGGAGAATGAATGACAGAAAAGATAGTCTTAAGTCTGAGAATCTAATTTCCCAGATATTCCCTTTTCCCTAATTCATGGTGATCTTGGAGTTAGTATATGCAATCTTGGGGGTTGTGGAAGGCTTTCTGCCCACTTCAGTGATTGCACGGTTGGCAGGTTCCCCTGGAAAAAAAAAAAGTTTAAAGGAGAAGAGTGATTTTGTAGATTTGCTTTTCACTTGGATTTTCAATCTTTTTTTTTCAGTCTGTTGACTCTCAGCATTTTGAGTGCTGAAATTTCAATAGGGAGTGACACAGAATCATACTTGGGACCTAATTAGAGCAGCATTGAATATGGGAGCTGCCAAAGTCAGGGGTCAGGTCATGTGATGGGGGGGTCTACATGGTCATGTGATGGCCCTCTTTCTAACTCCCAGAGTTTACCTGTTGGGAAAGGAATGACCTTATAACTCTGCTGAAGTGAACACATGGGATCCAGGGTTCTCACCAAGGGTGTAAAGCAAATCAGTCTAACTTTCACCCCTATAGGAGGAATGAATTATCTGAATCTATGCCGGAAGTTTCATTTAATGGTGTCATGAAGGAAGCAAAGAAAGTATATACTCTAATGTATGGAATCATTTCATCACTGAAAGAATCCAAAATAGCCCCAAACATTTTTCCATTAAAAGAGACTATCGTACTTGATATGAAATAACTTCATTAGTTTCTCTGTATATTTCTGATGATGCAGCAGATACAGTCTGGAATGTCTTCTCAGATATATTTTCAGACTGTAGACATCACCGATCCTTTGCTTGCCCATGATTTAATCTATAAAAGTATCACTGGACCTTTATGACTTATTAGTATATGAAAACAGCTTGCGTACTCACAACATTTTTAAGCACTTCAGAATTCTTAGATATAACGTACCATATCTTTGTGTAATAAAGTGATTAAATAAGTGAGCTATTATTTCAGTAAAGTCCGCACCCATAAATATGTTAAGGAAACCTACCTACTTTCCAAATAATTCTATGATCTTTGTCTAACTGTGGGAAGTTTCTGTTCCTGCAGGCATCACATTGCTAGACAAAACTGTTATTTTTATCTTATCCATATGGCAATTTATGTAACAGTACTGCACAAATACTCTACAGAGTTGCATAACATGACTGCATCAGTATCTTGTTCCAGTCATAATGTAAACAAATCGTCTAAAATATTCCTTTAAAACAACTTCCACAGGTCTGCTTTGATCTGAATTTCAGCATTGGTTCACATCTTTATGTTTCAACAAATGTAATGGAGCTAATGCGGTTATAGCTGTGTGAAGGAACATGCTATGGTAGTTTAACATTCTCTGCAAAAAAAGCCCTCACTATTCCTTACAAAAAAAATGCTTTAATTTATGTTTCAATAATCAGGTTTGATACTTGCTGAAATGTTTGCATATCATACACTTTCTTAGTTGATAACTAAATGACATTTACCATATGGCCTAATTTATTCAAAGACAGCTCAAAGCTATTTTTATCTCTAATCCTGTATATTATGATCTGCTCAGAACAAAGACCAAAGTATGCCAAGGTTCCTTTTCTTTATTAACAGCTGCCATCTCTGTCTTCCATGTTTTCAACCTAAAATCCCACAGTCTTCTGAGACTCCATGTCCTCTGTTAAATCCTACCTTTCCTGAATTACACCTCTTACCCATATGCCGAGTACCTCTATCCACTTCCCACTTTCTATGCTGCCTTGGGTGCCCATTTCATCCTTTTCCATTTACTGGATTCACTATCAATTTGTTTGTTTTTGCAAATACAGTTTATTAATCATGATGATATATGTAACAAACAAAAAGACTTACATAAATAACACTGTCAGAATCATATTTATTGGTCATGTATGCACACATACAAGGAATTTGACTCCAGGTTCAGTGACTCTCCAAGTATAAATTACATAAATGAAATACATACACCTATTAAGAACAAGACAAAAAAGTAAACACACATACATACTAGGTGCAAAGTGCAACTCAGTGCAAGAAATACTGAAATAAATTCTGAAAGAAACAAGTATTAACAATATGTAAACAATACTACAGAATCCTCGGAGGGTTGGGAAAAAGAATACCCCAACCTAATAAGCTTAGCTAACCTAAAAAAGTTGCAAGACAAAACAAACTACAATAGTGTTTGTTCTTCACAGTAACCCATATGTATAAATAAATAACAAACATCAATCCAGCATACTGTTGATACACTAAGGCAGTATAGAAAGATGTATTATAAACATACATTGATAATTTTTGTAATATTTTAACTTGCACAGCAAATAAGGAAAGTAGGGGAAAAATGTGATCAATGTATGTTTATAATACATCTTTTTATACTGTCTTAGTTACAGTGTGCTGGATTGATTTTTTTTTTATTTATACATATGGATTACTGTGAAGAAAAAATACTATTTTAGTTTGTTTTGTCTTGCAACTTTTTTATTATTATTTCTTAATCAAGTTTCACATATATTTCGATGTTTAGTTTTAAAACATAATGTTGCAATACAACCTGAATCCTGTAGAGGCAATACAGCTTGAGAAACAGTGTTGCAATACAACTTGAATCCTGTAGAGGAAATTAATTATGGTCATGTGGTGGTGCCTGGCTTTTAAAAGGAAGTGATGTCAATGTTTTATGTAATCTGATGAAGTCAAGTGTATCTACTGATGAAAGCGATCATCAACACTGATAATGAATAAATGCTATAGAGTAAAGGCACTGAATCAAGGATTTAAGCAAAGAGTTTACAATGCCACACACAAGTATCAAGGTCTCTAATTAGACTACCTACACATTTAATCCTGTAACATAAGGATGAGAAAAACTATTATGCAATAATGTTATATCTAACACTACAATACACGGATTTGTTTTTATATCATGAAGAGCTCAACACTGACTTTATGCATTATTTGATGTTCTTCTGCAGCTTTCCCTATGAATGATCAAGAGAATCATGTGTTAATCGGTTCCTCAGTCCTAAATGACTGAGATCATAACTTCCCTCAAACTAGCCTTTATTTCATGATAAAAAAAAATTTGCATTGGGTCAGTCTTTCTTGTGCCCCCTTTACTCCTTTGTTATGCATACAAAACCCATTGTCATGGAACAGTGGGGAAGAGGAAAGTTACCAATAAGGTGCACAGTACTGTCTTTCAAACAGTGGCCCCACAATGCCTCCAGTTCAATGAGATCAGCCACAAGTAAGTACAGGTATGACCACATGGTCGATGGGAGGCTGGTATAATGGTTAAGGTGTTTACCTTACAGACACAAAATACAGGGCTTGATTCATACATGGGGTAATTGACTAGGCTTAAATTGGTCCACAAGGGCAGTTAGCCTAGTACTAACCTATGTGATTCAGAAATTACAACTCGATCAAAAGGCCACTTGTCATTCAACAAGTAGCCATATATGGATACCTTGATTTTGAGCTGCAGTTTGTCACAATAGATCACTGTACCACAAGTACTGGTTATTAAAACTGCTAGATTTCAAGCACATTGACCAAATAAAAAGAATGATTATAACATTTACAAGAAAAATGGTAAAGAGATATCTCTGCATATTACAGAATCAACCTGTTTGACTTCTACAGCAAGGTTTACCGAGTTAACTACTAGATAAATAGGGTAAGTGGGCTAATCCTACTCTTTATAGTCAAAACCAAGGAATCATAATGGTAAAGAACCTCAAATACATGAAGCACACTGTCAATGCTCTCAAATCAGCAAAAAGGACAGAGAGACAGCAAAACTGCAAAGGGGAAAAAAAGCTGTTAACACATTGAGTGCTGTGAAACAGACAGCTAAAGTGTGAGAGAATAAAGCATGGAACCGCTTTTAAAGCTGTAAAGCTGTCGGTTGAGTTAATATCCAGATTGTTACTGGTTGTGTAAGGTGAATGGCAGCTTTTTAAACTATAAGGCACTTTGTATGGATATTCTTTTTATTTGTAATAAACAAATGCAGCCAAAACTCCCTATGTATTACACACACTTATGATCCTAGCAATAATCATAATTTTAGTTCATTATCGGTTCTTGAACTGGATTCCAATATTCATCTCTTGAATTATGTTCTCAAACAGAATTTCAGAGAATCTATTTCTTCAACATATAAACAAACTGGTTAGCATGAGTGGCCTGATCATGATCATCTGTGGTTAGAATGAGTGGCCTGATCATGATCATAATCATCCTTGGTTAGGATGAGTGGCCTGATCATGATCATAATCATCCATGGTTAGGATGAGTGGCCTGATCATGATCATGATCATCCATGGTTAGGATGAGTGGCCTGATCATGATCATAATCATCCATGGTTAGGATGAGTGGCCTGATCATGATAATGATCATCCATGGTTAGGATGAGTGGCCTGATCATGCTCATGATCATCCGTGGTTAGGATGAGTGGCCTGATCATGATCATAATCATCCATGGTTAGGATGAGTGGCCTGATCATGATCATGATCATCCATGGTTAGGATGAGTGGCCTGATCATGCTCATGATCATCCGTGGTTAGGATGAGTGGCCTGATCATGATCATCTGTGGTTAGGATGAGTGGCCTGATAATGATCATGATCATCTGTGGTTAGGATGAGTGGCCTGATAATGATCATGATCATCTGTGGTTAGGATGACTGGCCTGATCATGCTCATGATCATCCGTGGTTAGGATGAGTGGCCTGATCATGATCATCTGTGGTTTGGATGAGTGGCCTGATCATGATCACGATCATCTCTGGTTAGGATGAATGACCTGATCATGATCACGATCATCTCTGGTTAGGATGAGTGACCTGATCATGATCACGATCATCTCTGGTTAGGATGAGTGACCTGATCATTATCATCTGAAAGCACAGTTCTAATAAGACAGCACGTTGGACAGAGCTAGAAAATGAAAACCACAGTGGTAGTAATTAGAGACAGGTAACAATCTCAAATCTTGGAGTTGTAAATCATTAGTACTAATGAACACAGAACAATAAAGCACTAAGCAAAGATTTAGAAGGTAAGAAAGGTTACCCTGGACAAGGAAAACCTAAAGATAAATTCAGGAGCTGGATATGGTGGTTAGAACAAATCTCTAAATTCCAGTACGGTAAAAATTGCAGGACTGAAAAGATTTCATTGTTAAGTGTTCAGCTAAAGTATGGACACACAGATTCTGCTGCAGAAAAGGACAGTGCAAGTCCATGTGTTTAACCTAGTCTGCTATTTGTAAAGTGAGCAATAATGGACAAAAGCAATTCGACATAAAGTCCATACTCTTGTGAGCAAAGAAAACAATCCACTTTCCAACAAAATACACTGTAATGATGCCGACACACTTGATAACTGTTTTCCTTAGAATAAATTTATACATTTGCCAGTCATGATTCACATTATTGCAGTGACAACTTCTTACAAAAGTAACTCACTGCACTACATGTGTTTCCTTTTTAAGAGTTACAGAGGTTTCTGAATTAAGGTCAGCTGCAGTGGGGCAGCCTCACAGGAAGAAGTTTTCCGGTTCAATTTTCAGCTGGAGCTCCTTCTGTGTGGAGTCTGTATGTCCTCCCTGCAGTCAAGTGAGTTTTAAAGACATGTAGGTAGGTGCGTGTGTGTGTGTGTGTGTGTGTGTGTGTGTGTGTGTGTGTGTGTGTGTGTGTGTGTGTGTGTGTGCATGCACACACGCCTTCTGTGAAGGTCTGCTGTCAGGCTGGCAACTCGACACTGTAAAAACACCACTGACAATCAATCTGTGGACCGGTGATCCGCTGTGGCAACCCCTAACCGGGAAACGGCAAAAGACATTGCTGGAGGTTTCTAAATTAAGGATTACCGTAACAGTTACTAGATAAAAATCCAACTTCAGTACATATAGCTCTGCTTTAATGCACTACATTGCAGCTTTAACATTACAGAAATAAACTAAGCAATTAAAATGTCAGTCTCCTAATAGCAACTACTTACTGTATGAAATGTTTGGGTAGTTACACTTAGTAAATTTTCTATGGGTTTATACTTAAAAATAATATAACATTGATTTCTGTACTCCTTAATACCTCTAATACAGAGTGCTAAACCAATGTATGAACCAGTTTCTATCAGCTTTATTAGAAAAAAACCTCAAAAGTACAACTGCTTTCTTTGAAAAAACATGTAATACCCTCTAGTGATCAGAATGTGGAGGTAGTGTGCAGTCTTGTTACAATGGCTTAAAAGAACAAGCAAATGGCACTATTAGCTGTGCCATTGTACAGTACATGCTTATCACAATAGCTGTCCTCAAAATGGTTGATGGTTGTACAGTTTATTTTAGATCAACATACACAAGACAGTTGAGTACATACACACGCATATATATATATATATATATATATATATATATATATATATATATATATATATATATACACATATATAAATCACCTACTTGCTTCATAACCATCATGTCTGCTCTGTAGGGTATTAAATGCATTTTCTTTAGATGATGGTTATATATTTCTCTGAACATGGAGAAAAATAAAGCAAAATAAAAGCACGAAGAACCACCATTTTCTTTCCATTATAAATTAGAGAAAGCAATATACCTTCCACCCTCTGTACTGCACCACAATATACTAGTTACTGCTTAGTATTCAAATTTGTTAATGCACTCCAGTGAAATGAATGTAATTAAAGCCCCCCATAAATGCTACACATCTTAAATCCTTTTGGATAAACCATGTTACCTACCTAAGGAGGGCAAAATGTGAGTATTAAAGATAGGTGCTTCTATTTGCTGCCATTCACCCTGTTCTGTTCATATAACTGAATAGTACAATGCATAACATTTGTCAAGTAATACTTACCTGTTACACTGCCATTTTTCCGTGTCATAACTGGAAAGGGTCTCACATAGAACTTTCTACATTTTGTCATATGGTGATTCAATACATAAAGTTGTGCTGACTGCTAAATCTGATTTAGGTACCCATATGTTACATATCTAGTAACAAATCACCAGCACTAGCCATTTGACAAACATTAAATTCAAAATTATCTGTATCAAATGGAATTAATTTGTGCTACAAGTTTTTTTTCTAACAGTAACTACATATAAGTCTGTGGCAGGTGCTGTATTGCACAGCAAGTATTGCACAATCTGATGCCATATGGGTACCAATCATCATTAAATTTATTATACTCACTATAATCTGTAGTACACTAAATTGCTCACTTCAAGTCACTGACTCATGATTATAAGCTGGCAGACAATAATGACAATGTTCCACACAGGGGATTCAGGTTTGGGATTTGTGTGGTACTTCAATATAGCTAGCCAAAGAGATAAATGTTTTCATTTCTAGGATAGTGCTGCATTTTTGAAGACGAGGAGAGGAAATTTGAATTCTTCAATATCTAGCTGTGCAAGTCTGTATTTCCACCAAGTTCTCAAAATTCCGATTCACTGAAGTAAGTCACTGCAATGGGGATTTATTTTTTTATCCCCTTGTTCTAGCTATACTAGCAGTGACTACAGCTGTGGTATTTTGAGGCGGGGTACAATTTCCAGCATGGCAGGTGCAGGAAAAGGTTAGTTCAATTCTGATTCTGTGGTTAATTTAAAAACGCATCCTATATATTTTTAGTCAAAACCATAAAGTCAAGAAGCAGAAGGATTTATTTCAACGGCTGCTGGAAGTATAGCTAAAAGTAGCCACCAGGGCACTTCTATGGGCTAGGCTTGCAAAGGCTCCAGGGCCATTAGCCTAGTACATACCTATGAACCTATAGAGAGTTCCTTCCTGGACAAGTATGTGAAGTGTCCTGTCACTGTACTAGCTGTGTATTTTAGTATCACAGAAGAAAACTCAAACACAATACAGCTCTAGTGAATCACTGCATGAGTTATCTCGATTGAAAAGCTCATCCAGTGCCTACATAGTAGCTGCTGTAGGTTTAGTGGTAATCCTCTGTAAAGATGAGCCTAAGTACCTGGTAGATGTTAATAAATGGAGGATAGTGTATATATGCATAAACTACTGGTAGAGAATGTCAGCCTATCAAGTCATCTTCACTGTCATTTACTGCACCTCCCATCCCACTGGTCCTGTGACTCTACCCATCCCAAATCCTTTTAAAGGACCCCATGCATCTGCTCTAAACTAACTTTTTGGGGTAAGGGGGTTGATTCACACTGTTAATAGCCCTCTCACTGAAAAAGCTAAACCTACCCCATTCCAGCAGCAGGATGTACTGTTTCCTACCTCCCAAATATTGCTTCGTCAATGTAATTCCTTCACAAGCCCTGTTTATGGCATTGCTTGTCAAATCATATCTCATTGCCTGATGAAAGTACTATATTGCCCAGCCTCTCCACTCAAAGGTGTTTCCCGAATTCTTTGACAATGTTAGTGGTCATTCTTTATACCCACTCTACTGACCCAAGAACAGGGAGTGCCTTCTTCAGGAGTACAAACATATTCAACTTCCTAGAGACGATTTCCCTGGTTATGCAGTCAAGAATGTGGTTGGCCTTGGCTGTTACCTTGCCCCTTTACTCCTTTTATCTAATCTTTGTCTGCCATCTGTAAATTGCCCCAGAACTTATAACCATTTTTTCAGCTGCCACTTTACAGAAGCAGTGCCTTGCCCTGGTCAGTACTAAATACTAAATCTTACCTACATTCTGTAGGCTTTTGTTTTTAATCCCCTTAAGTCTCTATTTAGGAAGAGTCCTCTGTTCACAAATATAAACATGGTGATCTTCACTTCCTCCTTCAGTATTGTGTCACATAAAGTTAAAACAGTGCAGGTCATAGTAGAATATTTGGTATTTGAAAATGTGAATCATGAGTTGAAATATAAGGTTCTGTGCTGCCAGCTGTTAACAGCTTTACCTTCTGACTTTTCAGTAATGTACCAGACACAAGACCGGAAGATACACATATAGGATATAGAAAGACATTAAACATACCAGTATTTTAAAAGCATGAGTGCATGTTATATATCTCACTTGAATTTTACAACCATACATACACATGCTGTATCCCACTTTTTCAGAAGTAAAATATTTTCCACATCTTTATGAGGTCGCTATACATTGCATTAACATACTATATCTACCTCATGCTCTCTCTCTCTCTCTCTCTCTCTATATATATATATATATATATATATATATATATATATATATATATATATATATATATCTATATATATATATATATATATATATATATATATATATATATACATATAAATAGATATATACGGGTGTTAGTGACCTGGAAGAATGAGTGTTAGGGTCACAGCTGCCTAGTCTACTGCATATGGTTGACTAGGCAACTGATTGAGAGGTGAGCAAGATCGCACAAATCCAGGGGTTAGGAAACTTGCCCTTAGAGTTGGTATACATAATTAGCAGTCTGTTGGGTGAAGGGGGTGCAGGAGGGCTTGCCTTCCTGCAAAAAATTATGAGTTATTTTATTTATTTATTTATTTTTTAGGTGAACTGGTGTGCAGACACTGGCATTTTCAACTTTTGATGTTAACAATGCACCAGTTAATGAAGGAGGTTTGTTTTTGGTCAATAACACACACACACACACACACACACACACACACACACACACACACACACACACACACACACACACACACACACACACACACACGTTGAGGGCTACTATCAATGGCTTGTGACCTTCAAGCCCACCTTCCCTCGTCTTACAGCTATTGTTAAGCCTACCTTCATCAGCAGACCAGTACCACCAACCCCCCTCCCTCTGAATAGGTGAGCCAGTGTAAGCCACTCACTCCCTTCCTCCCAAGATCATCCCCTCAAACATCTGACCAACTAAGTTACTTGTACACTTCTGGTTTGCTGTAAGGGCATTATTATTCAATGACACAGAGATGGGTCTTCCACATCCTCCATAAGAATATCAAGGCTCTTCCCCTTCCTCTAGACTTCTACCTGCTGAAAAGGGGCACACTTGCTCAGTCAGATTAACCCAGTCAACACGTGGAAACAAATAAATGTTTGCTATGCAACGGCCTTTTAATCAGACATCTTCACTCTGTTGTTTTCCCTCCTCTCTTAATCAGACTGCTCCACACTGTCATTTTCCCTCACCACATTGGATGCAGAAATATTCTAGTCTGTTTCTGGCAGAATAAATCCTCACATTATCACCTTTTCATGTCTTGCCATATTCTAATACTGTCTCTGGTTAATTGTTCTTCCATTTTAGTTCTGCTCTGCGGCCTACAGATAGTATTAGTTTCCTGCCTCTCCCTTTTGTCTCCGCCATGTTGATTGAATACAACTGACATTTTTAATCTGGTTTGCATCTTCCCTGTCCTCATTTTCCTTATTTTCAGTCATGTAATATACAATTCCCACCATCATATATTTTTCTGGTCACCCCTCAAGTCTTACATAATGTAGAAATATTAGGACAATGGAGAATGGAACTGACATGCCCCAGTCTCTCTATGTGTTACTCACACCCAACATATATACTATATCGACCCCTCCCCCTACACACACTCTGTTGTTATAGTCTGCAGCTCCCTTACTTTCTACATCAGGATCCTAGCACTGTAAAACATTCTAGCTCCTCTATTTTCTGCTCTAGACTATTAGCACTAGAAACCATTACTCTTCATTCTCTTTTTATTATCTCCTTTTTTATTAACTTGTCTCTCATCTTTCCGTTTCTCACACTTTTCTTCTTGCCCTTCCTACTATTTTGCTCACACTTTCATTCTTAACTTTCATCTCATTTTAAAAGTATCACCATTCAGATGATTAATATAGACTCCCCTTTAATATCACCACTGTATTATAGACACCGTCTACGTCCACTACATAGGTCATCTTTATCCCATGTCATCCATCTCTTTCCCATTGTTTCAAATCCCCATTCTTCATTCAGCTGGTGGGTCAGATGATCTACTGTTCTGTCTTGCATTTACCAGTACTGCTGAATCTTTGTACCAGTAATGCTTGTAGAGACCTGTCGTGGGCATTAGTTTGCTCCGGAACTCTTTCTTTAACTCACTGTCTCACCCTATTGTCACATCTATACTCAATTCTGACAAATTATTTGTCTCCACCTGGACTTCTCCCTGTAGTTAAATTGCTTAAGCCTCCTACTTCATGAGCATAGAGTCACGGCCTGAACTGCCATCACAAGCTTCTGTTCTAGGAATGCTTCTACGTGCATGGAGTTTGTTCGTTCTCCATCACTCAGGAATGCTTCTACGTGCAATGAGTTTGTTCATTCTCCACCACTCTTCCTCATGCCATGCCCCTTTTGAAGGAGATCCCTACTGCCAAGACCATTCCCTATAATCACTAGAATGACTTCCCACTTTCCATCTGTTTCCAGGTTGCTCTCTTGGGGCACTCCTTTTTTTTCATGTTAATCTTACTATATTACCAGCATACCCTCTCAACCTCTTAGTACAATAAATCTGTAAAAAGCCTACAATAATGGGGGGACAAAAGCCTAAATATAGGGGCAGATTTTAAATATTACTCTTAAAAATGTAGCAAGTTGCTAGATTAACAGGATTTGTGTTGGCATGCATTTTCTGAATGATATAAAATCTGAAACTCAAATGCATGTCATTATTTAGTGACTTCAATCCTCTGTTATTTGCCATAAAATCACATCTTTTATGGAGAACAGACCAAAAATATGAAGTAAAAATCTGGACATTATGCAAAAATCTAGACAGTTTAGGGATACGATTGTCAGTTTCTTCAATGTTCATCATCTTCACCGCACCTTGTCTTTCTGCTTCTTTCTTCTGTTCAGCAATAGTGCATGCTATCCACTAGACACCATTTTCTAATTGATTTTAGATCCCAAGGTATTTGATGCATATCTATTATTGCCCTATTCTCATTTCCCTCTTTCTCCATTCCACCCCTTATCACCTCAACTCATGCCTTCCCTTGTATCCTTTCATTGGCTGCTACCAGCACTCTTACTGTTCTGCTTACTGTCATCTCACTACCTTCCACCAGCACTCTTAGTGCCCTGTTTACTGTCCTCTCACTGTCTGCTACCAGCACTCGTGCTGTCCTGTTTACTGTCCTCTCACTGCCTTCTGCTGGCACTCTTACTGTCCTGCTTACTAGCCTCTGCCTGCTAACTGCAATTTTACTGTCCTGCTTACTGTCCTCTCACTGCCAGCTACCAGCACTCTTACTGTCCTGCTTACTGTCTTCTCACTGCCTATCAGCACTCTTACTGTCCTGCTTACTGTCCTCTCACTGCACCCTTACTGTCCTGTTTACTGTCCTCTCACTGCCTATCAGTACTCTTACTGTCCTGATTATTGTCCTCTCACTGCCAGCTACCAGCATTCTTACTGTCCTGCTTACTGTCATCTCACTACCAGCTACCAGCACTCTTACTTTCCTGCTTACTGTCCCTCTCACTGCCTGCTACTAGCACTCTTACTGTTCTGCTTACTGTCCTCTCACTGCCTGCTACCAGCACTCTTACTATCTTGTTTATTGTCCTCTCACTACCTGCTATCAGTACTCTTACTTTCCTGCTTACTGTCCTTTCAATGCCTGCTACCAGCATTCTTACTGTCCTGCTTACTGTCATCTCACTACCAGCTACCAGCACTCGTACTTTCCTGCTTACTGTCCCTCTCACTGCCTGCTACCAACACTCTTACTGATCTACTTACTGTCCTCTCACTGCCTGCTACCAACACTCTTACTGTCTTGTTTACTGTCCTCTCACTACCTATCAGTACTCTTACTTTACTGCTTACTGTCCTCTCACTGCCTGCTACCAGCACCCTTACTGTCCCGTTTACTGTCCTCTCACTGCCTTCTGCCTATACTCTTACTGTCCTGTTTGCTGTCCTCTCACTGTCTGCTATCTGCACTCAGTGTCCTGCTTACTGTCCTCTCACTGCCTTCTATAAACACTCATGCTGTCCTGCTTACTGTCCTCTCACTGCCTTCTATTAGCACTCTTACTGTCCTGATTATTGTCCTTTCAATGCCTGCTACCAGCATTCTTACTGCCCTGCTTACTGTCCTCTCACTACCAGCACTCGTACTTTCCTGCTTACTGTCCCTCTCACTGCCAGCTACCAGCACTCTTACTGCCCTGCTTACTGTCCTCTCACTGCCAGCTACCAACACTCTTACTGTCCTGTCACTGCCTATCAGCACTTTTACTGTCCTGCTTACTGTCCTCTCACTGCCTTCTACCAGCACTCTTACTGTTCTGCTTACTGTTCTCCCACTGCCTGCTACCAGCACTCTTACTGTTCTGCTTACTATCCTCCCACTCCCTGCTACCAGCACTCTTACTGTCCTGCTTACTATCGTCTCACTCCTTTCTACCAGCACTCTTACTGTTCTGCTTACTGTCCTCTCACTAACTTCTATCAGCACTCTTACTGTTCTGCTTACTGTCTTTTCACTTCTACCAGTACTCTTACAGTCCTGCTTACTGTGCTCTCACTAACTTCTACCAGCACTCTTACTGTTCTGCTTACTGTCTTCTCACTGCCTGCTGCCAGCACACTTACTGTCCTGATTACTGTCCTCTCACTGATGTCTACCACCACTTTTACTGTCCTGCTTACTGTCCTCTCAGTAACTTCTACCAGCAATCTTACTGTCCTGCTTACTGTGCTCTCACTAACTTCTACCAGCACTCTTACTGTCCTGCTTACTGTCCTCTCATTACCTGCTACTGGCATTCTTACTGTCTTGCTTACTATCCCCTCACTGCCAACTTCCAGCACTCTTACTGCATTGCTTGCTGTCCTGTCACTGCCTATCAGCGCTCTTACTCTCCTGCTTACTGTTCCCTCACTGCCAACTTCCAGCACTCTTACTGCCCTGCTTGCTGTCCTGTTACTGCCTATCAGCACTCTTACTGTCCTGCTTACTGTCCTCTCACTGCCTGCTACCAGCACTCACTGTTCTGCTTACTGTCCTCTAACTGCCTGATACCAGCACTCTTACTGTTCTGCTTACTATTCTCTCACTGCCTTCTACCAGCACTAGTACTGTTCTGCTTACTGTCCTCTCACTAACATCTACCAGCACTCTTACTGTTCTGCTTACTGTCTTCTCACTTCTACCAGCACTCTTACTGTCCTGCTTACTGTGCTCTCACTGCCTGCTACCAGCACTCTTACTGTCCTGCTTACTTTCCTCTCATTGCCTTCTGCCAGCACTCTTACTGTCCTGCTTACTGTCCTCTCACTGCCTGCTACCAGCACTCTTACTGTCCTGATTACTGTTGTCCTGCTTACTGTTCTCTCACTAACATCTACCAGCACTCTTACGGTCTTGCTTACTCTCCTTCAGGCTTACTTTCCCCTCTGACTTGATCCTGCCAACCTCCTTTACTGAGACTATATTCTCTACGTTATACTCTGTAACACTACATACCCTTCCAGCTCTCAACATCTGCTCCCTATATACCCTAACCTCCAGCAAGTTCTACATTCCACTGGTCTTTAAATCACAAAGAGAGAGCCCACATCTGGTATATCTCAACCACTTTCCAGCTCCTCTTCCTACACTTATCGCTTTGTCTTACAGATAGAATGATTCTAAAATTAAACCAAATAGGAGAAATACCAAAAACAATAAAACACTGTTCAGATTAGCACAGAGTAACACTACTTATGTCTGTCCTCTTCAAATTTATATCTCTGGCAACACAACAAAAATCTTAATTTATATATTTTCAAGCAAAAAATATGCTGCTTAGTAAGAAAATCAATTAAGATTCAAAGGAGCTCAATGCATACACTTAATTAGCAAGACCGTTAACTAAATTTAGTTATTATTTGGAATTTCTTAGTGAATATTGAACAACATGCCCAGAATTTGTGAGTTAAAAATAAATAAAGTAGGAATTCCTATGCAGGGTTGTAACAAAAACTATTAAACAGGCAAGGATGTGGCAGCCTGGTTAATCAGTCTGGTCAAGGTTGCTGTCTTGCCATTTTATCAGGGATCATGACTGATCAGAATTTATTTTATTTATTTATTCAAATTTGTTGACTAGGGTACAGCTTCCCTGGTTAGCAAATAAACAATCCATAATAAATTAAGTATGTGACTAATGTCTAAATAAATGTATGTGTTTTTAAACTTTGCAACATGCTTTTCATAACTTAAAGCAGGTCATTAATTACTCTTTCTATATGGTGTGACCACAATTTCCTATTTATGGATCTTTAAAACATTCTAATATTACAATTCCACCACATAAAATACATTATATCCTACAATAAAGGCAGAAAGATAGACATCATATCGACACTACATTTTACAGGTATTTAATTTTTTGCTAAAGAACTGCATGATCTGAAATCTTTATTTAATGCAGCTGTACAAGACATTAATCGCTGCTGACAGCTGATACCAATCTGCTCCCTTTTTTGACAGTAGATTCACCTACTCTCACCTCTTCAAGGATAAGTGCCTACATATGGATTGCAAACTTAAACATGGAACTGTCTACAGAATGGGAGATACATATTTCAAATGCAATAATGGAATTCTGTAAGGCTTTTAAGTATCCAGAAAATCTGCCCTTGAATTATATTATGACTTTAACTTCTCATATCATTTTTCAGTTACAGATGGTCAGAACACTAAAAAATGACAAGTAATAAAATGCTTTAATGAGTAATGTGCTACATTGATGGGAGCTACAAATTAATTTGGTGTTATCAGTGACATACAAAAAAAAAAACAGCAATGAATATGCAAAGTTACCAGCAGTCAGAAGTATACTTTTTACTTTGTGAATAATACTCATTGGGCATGAGTTAATTGAGATTCAGATTAATGTTACTTTCAAATCCAAAATTAAGGGGTAAAGATATATTACTTGAACTGATAACTAAAGAGGTATAGCGTATTTTAACAGTAAATTTTTATGCAGAGCCCAGGACATACAACACACACAATACACTACAGAGAAAAAAATATATAAGCCGTAAGAATGATGCTTACAGCAAAGGAGGCTACCCTAAACACAACTTCAGCTCAAGCCCAACCTCTTAAACTGTACAGAAAGAGAAAAAGTGGCATAAGAACAAACATTAATATGCAATTAAGTGTAGTTAGGTAAGCAAACAGTAATCACCTGCCTGAAATGGCTGCTGTTGTTGGCATGTGCACTAACAGTTACCTGAATAAGAAGGAACACAAGTGTAGAAGTGCAAAGTTCAAAAAGCAGGGAAACAACACTGCATTTCTGATAAGTTTCTGTAGTCTAAGACACAAAGGTAGGTAGCTAGGAAGGAAGAAGAGAAATCATTGCTGGTTGCTGTAACTTTGAGCTAAGGGGATAATACGGGTGGCTTGAAGAGGAAGACTTAAGACAAGGAGGGTGTGCTAGAGGTAGTTTTGAAATAAAAACTGAAAACAAGCATAAAAGCTGATAAACACCTGAGAAGCAGATTAAATAGTTCAGGGTCTCACATAAGTAGATAATCTTATTCTGAGTAACCCGAATTTGGGAGGAGTTAATAAACAAACACAGGGAATCGAGAAGGAGGTGGTGATCCAGATGAGATAGAGAAATGTAAATGTAAAAAGTAAGTGTGCCACGAATGAAAACATCAAATAACATACAATGCAGTGCGTTGTTTGTCTACTTTACAAATTTTTCTTTTCTCATAACGCTGAGCAACAATGTAAAATCTTCCTACAAATCTACTAATTCAAAAATGTAACTATTTGAAATGCGTCTCTTAAATGGTGAAAATTATGGGCTGAATGCACAACACAGTGATCATGAGATCGAGGAGAGGCATTTATCCAAAATGACTGTTTCACATGGGAAGTAAGCTTTCTACACCACCCATGTTGGGGTCTCTTTCCTTCAGTGACACTGGAATATGAAAAAAGCATGGTTTGAAACACCATTTCCACTTCTCTCTTATTCAATCATTTGCATTTCAAAAAATAATGAATGGCTCCTCTTCCAATAGAATGATAGCTTGAAGAAAGAAGGTATCATGGCATAAGGATTTCAAGTTTCTCAGGGTTACAATAGGGCATGGATTTTGTACCTTATTAGTGTTAAACTATTAGATGGGGTATGATCCGGACTAAGGTCAATAAATGTTAATAAAGACAATGTACAATACAGTCCACATCATGGCTGCATTTGCAAAGACGTTGTTACACATATACAGTACAGTCTGAAGGTTGGGATAATGAGAAGTATGAACGCTGATCAGCGAGAAGCAAAAAAGGAAAGCTTAGGATAAATCCTTAGGGCACATCTGACGTAAAATTAGCAAGAAATGAGATAATCCTGAGATGTTTATCCACACGTTCACCATGCGAAAGATAGCTTTGAAAATACAGGTGATATGAAATATAGAAATTACAGTAATGGAGTTACAGGAAAAATAAGCAATATAGTACCAAGTAAAAGGTTTTTGAAAAATGATAAAAAGGATGCAGGTTTTGCTTAAACTAATTTTTTTTTTAAATTATGAATTGGTCCTGTGGCCTGCAAAAAAATCACACATTTCTCATATCTGTGTAGGTCATATCATCTGATGGGAATTTTGAATAGGGAAGACAACAGCTTCTCTCAAAGTTTAGATATGGAAGATATAAAAGGCAGCTTTTGCATTCGGTTTCAGATACAACAGAGGTCATCAATTTTACGCATGGATACAAAGATTGCTTTTCTGGGAGAATACCTTGCAGTTTATTTCCACACCTATACTCAGTGCTAAAATAAGTAGACGAGTAGTAAAGAGTTTGCTAGGTAGCTGCAGTGGTAATCTGAGAAGAGCAATATTAACTATGTGCAAAGGTCAGGTGGCATTTTCTGGGGTCAAAATACACAGACCCATTAAACAACAAAGCTTATATTCTGCTTATTTCTTTTCACTTCAGATGGTAAAACACATCTTAGAATAAAGTGGAGTAAGCAAGGAACTAATTATTTTTACAGGGGAAAAAAGATATATATCAATGTCCTTGGAACTTCTTTTTAGCTTGCAACATGGGTGATGATCATGCCAAACAAAAGTTTACATTTTGAACATGTTCTTTCCCTTTTATCAGGTCATTCTTTCTTTCGCAAATCAGTTTCTGCTTCTTTAGTGGAATTATTTTGTAAGGGGAAATGAAGAATGCAATGCAGTATTTATAACCAATTTATCTTGTAACTGTAATCCAGCTTGTATATACTACGGAAAGTACATTTATTTGAGAGTTTGGTTTTACTATAATGCTACACTTGTGTTTTTATTCAAAGTGCATAAGAGTACTTGTGAACAATAGTCTGAAAAGCCTATTAATCTTTGCACGTATGGCTTTTAAGGATGCAAAGGACTGAGTAGCACTAACTACTAAATGAAAATCTAATGTTGAAAATGTTAATAATGTTAGGTAATTTGTGAGGACCCAGCAAATGTGGAGACAATCCTATCAGAAGTTTTGACTGGTGTCAAGAGGACAGTTGAGTACATTTAGGTGAGAGCAGAAATTGTAGGTAAGACAGTAATTGGTCTGCTGTCAAAAGCATCTTCGTATATGCAATGCCAGTGACAGAGGTTTAAAACCCAGAGTGCCAGAAGAACTACTACTGAGGGGTAAACTGGGCAGACAGATGAAAGCTCTGCTCTTCCACTGGTAGAAAGGAGAGGAATCCTTCTCCACAGGAATGTCTCCTGGTAGAACCCAGGGACTAACACTGGTGAAAGTGGGGCAGCCATTATTGAAGGCATGGCAATATGGCTCACAGCACATTTACAGATTGCTCTCAAAGATTACCCTATGTCTGTAGGAAACACGAGTGCTTCAGACACATCTTCTCTGTCAAAATTTCTTGTTAATATATTTTTATTATTTAACGACTGAAGCATATTCCTCTGAAACTTTGTGTATTGTTTGCTATTGTTATGTCAAAACTACTGCATTATATGTTCTTTTCCATTTTGAGTTTTTCAGAAACGTGCACTAACCATGCATTATCTAATTAGTTCAAAGACATAGTTATGCAGTTCTGTTTCAAACCCTTGTGATTCTTACAAAGAGTAGCTTGCTGGCAGAAAACTGTTACACTAGTTCTTTACATTTCTCATTATAAATGTGGACTTCACAGTTTTCATTTTCTTCTGTTCATAACCTTTAATTCCTTCTTTTGTTTTGTGTTCTTTTTGTTGCTCCCTATTTCTAGTCTATTACTGTCCTGATTTTTATGCCTAGTGCCTGTCTAAAAGCTTAAGCTAATATGAGAAAGGATGTCACTGTAGGTTTGTTTTCTTAATGATTCAGAGCTCACACTATGTTTGGTTCTGGGGATATCAAGACCTTTACGTACAGTCAGTTTTAAGGAGGCCTCATCTCATTCATACAGAAGGATATATAGTCTTAGAATACCCTGATTTTACACATCATGTAGTTTGGTACAAAATAACTTACTTATGCCTGAATCTAAATGAATAAAGATGATCATACCAAGTCTATAGTGTAAGACAGCACCAACAGTATGTGATAAAACATGGACAGCAAATTTATTTATGCAGCCTGAACTTTACTCCTATCAGCATCAGTTGAATGAAATAATCCTATTAAGCTTTGTTCACCATGCATTGCTGGCTCTTCTATTCCGCATGTCTACATACTTCCTTTGTTCCGGTTTGTTTATAACGTTCTTTTCCCATGTTGATGTTTTCGGGCTGTTATTGTTTTCCTGCTTTACAAGCTGACTTTGTAAATTTATCAAAACCAAATGTAATTGTCTCATTTGGTTGTGATACTTCATATTGCCATGTAAGGTAACAGTTTTAGATAATCCAAAAAAAGAGACAAAAATCTTACTTGAGTGGACTAAGAAATTTAAGTTGCATACATAGCTTAGTCTGTCAAAATCTGAATGGGTTAAGGCAAAGCATACCAACAATTGTGACAAAGACTTGCTATTGAATGTCCATCACAGACTTGTACATTCAAGGCACTAACCTGTATATTGCATCGATCAGCCATGAAGTGTACCCCATTTTTTCACAGTAACTGTAATATAATTTATCAATGCCTGGTGTATCTTAATCAATATAAGCTATGAGCAAAGGTTCTGACCTTTTCAGAACTGTCATTGAAGGAGCTGGTTAATATTAAAGAGTCAAGCCTTTTCTTCTGTATGTGCGCTTCTGTACACAACAAAAATAGTCTGTATGTCAGCAAAGGGGCAGTGAAATCACAGAGTAACTCCCCGTACTGTATTACCTGCAGGTACAGTAAGAAGTGACTGTGATGAGAGTTGTACAATAGTTACGCAGTTGTGATGTTTGTTTATGAGTGATTCATTATACATACAAATATTTCAGGCAGTGGCAATAATCCCCTTCAAGCCTGTCAATATATCAAAAATGTTATTCCTATAATAAGTTTGCAGTTTTTTTTTCTTAAAATGTCAAAACTAATGCTTGCTTTAATAGAATTTAGTATTTTATTCCATGCATCAGCTGCTCTGTCAGAGAAACAGTTAGTATACCTCTCATCCTTATATAATCTTCTACATAGATTGTCTAATAATTCTCTGCTACTTTTTGATAACCCTAAACACTCCCAGATGAAGCTGTCTCAAGGTAGTGATGTACTCTTGATAACATGGATAACTGCTTGCCTTACAAACAGGGCATGGCAAGAATCATTCTGCATTTGGACAGGTGGAACTATGGATTTGCAGTTTCCATGTGCCTATGTAGCGAGCTTGGTTGGCATCTCTTCACTGACATCCACCTACTTACTACAGGTGTGCACTGCTTTATGTACTTCTACACAATGACCTAATGTATTTCCATACAAAATAATTTTATCCCTGTACTAGTCTGGTTTTCAGATTTTGCTGAATTCTGGGCTGTTTGTAAGTTCCTGTGCTGCCCAGACCTTTCTAAGATAGAGGGAAGCTTCTCTGTTCATCAGTGAGAATGGTGAACTTTGGAACAGCCTATCTGTCACTGGAGGAGTGGTGTCAGCTCAGAAACTGTAGATTTATTGGCCATTTTGGCCTACTTCTATCCCTTTCATCATCATCATCGTCATCATTATATTTTGGCTATTACCGTTAGGGGTCGCCACAGTGGATCATCTGTTTCCATTTCTTCCTGTCCTCTGCATCTTGCTCTGTCACACCAACCACCTGCATGTCCTCTCTCACCACATCCATACACCTTATCTTAGGCCTTCCTCTTTTCCTCTTACCTGGCAGCTCCATCCTTAGCATCCTTTTCCCAATATACCCAGCATGCCTCCTAAGCACATATCCAAACCAATGTAATCTTGCCTCTCTGGCTTTGTCGCCAAACCTTCCAACCTGGGCTGACCCTCCAATATACTTATTTCTAATCCTGTCCACCCTCGTCACATCCAGTGCAAATCTTAACATCTTTAACTCTGCCACATCAGTGCCACTGTCTCCAGCCTGTATAACATAGCTAGTCTCACTACCCTCTTGTAGACCTTCCCTTTCACTCTTACTGGTACTCTGTCACAAATCACTCCTGACACTCTTCTCCACCCATCCTGACTGTACTCTCTTCTTCACCTCTCTTCCACACTCACCATTACTCTGAACTATTGATCCCAAGTATTTAAACTCATCCACCTTCATCACCTCTACACCTTGCATCCTCATCATTACTCTATCCTCCCTCTCATTCACACACATATATTCTGTCTTAGTCCTGCTGACCTTCATTCCTCTTCTCTCTAGACCATATTTCCATCTCTCCAGGGTCTCCTCCACCTGTTCCCTACTCTCACTACAGATCACAATGTCATCTGCAAACATCATAGTCTACGGGGACTCCTGTCTGATCTCATCTGTCAACCTGTCCATCACCACTGCAAATAAGAAAGGGCTCAGAGCGGATCCTTGATGTAATCCCACCTCCACCTTAAACACATCCATCACTCCCACTGCAGACATCACCGCTGTCACACTACTCTCATACATATCCTGTACCACTTTTACATACTTCTCTGACACTCCTGACTTCCTCATACAATACCACAACTTCTCTCTAGGCACCCTGTCATATGCTTTCTCTAAGTCTACAAAAACACAATGCAACTCCTTCTGGCCTTCTCTGATCTTGCTGAATTCTGGGCTGTTTATAAGTTCCTGTGTTGCCCAGACCTTTCTAAGATAGAGGGAAACTTCTCTGTTCATCAGTGAGAGTGGTGAGCTTTGGAACACCCTATCTGTTGCTGGAGGAGTGGTTTCAGCTCAGAAACTGTAGTTTTATTGGCCATTTTGGGCTATTTCTATCCCTTTCATCTTTCTGTTTAAAAACCCATGTTTGTGCATTTTTTGCGCTTGTATTACCTCAGCAAGAGCCTGCCTGGGTTGTCCTGCAGAGTCCTACAGCAGCAGAGAGAGAAAAGGAGACTTTGAATGAATTAAGTTACTCTGTTTTGCTTTTTATTGCTTGTTTTTGCTAGCCGTGTTATTCCAACCACTTCTATATTAACTTTGCTACTTATCTGAACTGTTTTTGAAATATAATAGTGTTTGCACTTTAAATTATCGTTTAAGTGTTTTTCATCTGTTTAACTGTGAGGGGCTACACACTCAAGAGCAATAACCTGTTTTCTGTGTTAAAAGTGTTTTTATTGCTGCATTTGCTTTAATTTAAAAAAAAAAAATAACAAAAAAAAAATTCCTATTCCTGTACTTGTTTCCCGCTTTCTATAAATAGTAATATCCGGTTTTCAGATTTTGCTGAATTCTTGCTGAATTCGGGGCTGTTTGTAAGTTCCTGTGTTGTCCAAACCTTTCTAAGATAGAAGGTGGCTTCTCTGTTCATCAGTGAGAGTGGTGAGCGCTTTGGAGCAACCTATCTGTCACTGGTGGAGTGGTTTCAGCTCAGAAACTGTAGTTTTATTGGCCATTTCTATCCCTTTCATCTTTCTGTTTAAAAACCCGTGTTTGTGTGGTTTTGCGCATCGCTGTTTAACTAGGGTTAAATTATTCCCGGTGCCATAAAGTCTGATCTTCAATTTTTCCCTTAGAACTAGCCAGTTTCTTTGTTTTAGCACTTGAATCTGCTTCTTCGAGCTCAGCAGTTGCTCAGAACTTGTTGTAAGCACTAAATAGCTACAAATTACTACAGCACTCAGCCTTCCTCATTACCTAGAGGAAAACAGCTTTTGCACTTACTTTCCTCACTTGTCTAGAGGAAAATAGATTTTTATTCAGGCATGTCCAAGGGTCAGCTCCCAGTGTTTTTTCTTGTCCACCTGATGAATCTGGGCATCTTGGGACAATGTAGCAATTGCCTCATGAACACAGACAACCCTCTCCTCCTACCACCCAACACTACAACCTGTGAAAGCTGCACTTATCTAGCCAAACTACAGGCAAAGCTCTCTCCAACCAGGACTGAACCCGTCAGTCAAGATGAGAAGGTTAACACTTGCACCACACCACACTCATCATATATTCTCACTAAATCTACACCACCAAAACCCACATATAGAAACACAAAAGCGTTCATGGAGGCTCTCAATAATAATGTGCCCAAGCAACAGAGACCTGCAAAGCAGAAACGTAGGCAACCTCCACCCCTCAACACAACCCAAAAGACACATAACCCACAAACTCAGTGTGCCACTCAACCACAGACCATAAGGCAAAATAATGTACCCAACACATTAGTCAGAGGTGACTCTAGTCAGGCACACTGATGTTTCACTCTCCAGACTAAACAAGGAAAAGGTTACTGTTAGCGGTCTATCAGGTGCCAGGATCCACCACATAACCCACGCACTCAGGTCACTCCACAATAAGTACAAATATGACTCTTGTCATTGTCCATGTTGGTGTGAACGACCTGAGATGTACCTCCCTGGTCAACATGAAAAGAGACATGGAAGAGCTCTCCAATCTTGTAATCAAGGCAGGTATGACCCTACCCCTGAGTAGCATCCTACCTTTGCACAGAATGATACCACAGTACAAGGACAAAATGATTGACTTTAACAATTGGCTAAGCTTCTGGTGTCATTCTAAGGGGATCCAGTATCTGTCTGCCTGGGACAATATGATCAACAGGCCACAATACTTTGCCACAGATGGCCTGCACCTGTCGCCCCTGGGATTCCGGATACTGGCTAAGACTCTTGCTGCCCCTATAGTGCCTTTTTTAGGCAAGGTTCAAATGACAAACCCACCACCATAACAGGTACAGCCATGCAAAAACTGAGGGTAATGTTACTCAATGCTAGAAGTCTAAACCTCAAAATGCACTCACTTGAGGTACTCCTTAAAATGGGGAACATTGATATCTGTGCAGTGACCTAGACCTGGCTCAGGGCTCCAGAGAGCACCCCTGCATTACCAGGCTATAACTCATACCATACCTTTCAGCCATCTAACCTGGACCAGAACACCAAAGGTGGAGGTGTGTCCATATTCATTAAGGATATCCACACCACCGGGCGAGTTGCCCAGCATAATGCATCCAAAATTATCCAAGTGCAACTAACTCTGGGCAAAACTGCAATCCAAATTGTAGCTTGCTACAGATCCCCCACCATGCCCCAGGATTCCCACTCTTTTCTTCATATACTGGAAAATATTATGGTTCAGCCAAACACCGTAATAATGGGAGATTTCAACTACCCCACCATTAACTGGGAAAACTACTCATGTACCAACTCCTTCGCTCAATGCTTTATAGAATTCATAAATTCCAATGCCCTGGATCAATTTATCCACACCCCCACCAGAGGCAACAATATCCTAGACCTAGTCATTACCAACATGAGTGACCGGTGTCCCACACCTGAAGTTAACTCCTCATTGGTCAGATCTGATCATAAGCTAATCACCATTGATATCCACATCCTGCCCCCACCCCCATTAAGGAAACCACTGTAAAACATTTCTCCAAAGCCAACTTCATGCTTCTTAAGGCAAAAGTAGCAAACATCATGACACCCATGCAGATGGACAATAGTTATGACTGCTGAATCCTACACAAATGCACTCTTTAAGCACTTACATGAGTGCATGGATCATGCTATCCCAACAGAACGAAGACGCTATCCTCCAAAAAAAGGAATCCAATATGGTTGTCCCCGGCTATAAACAAACTCTACAACAGATGGAAGAAACTTGCAAAAGAGAGTAAAAATCCATGAGTTGAGGAGCTCCCTGGTCAGCCTCAGTCAGAAGCTGAGATCCCTCATAAAATCCTCCAAAGCTAGCTAAGTAAACAAGATTGCCACTGATTCCAAGGACAATCACAAAGCATCCTATAGGTGTGTCAAGAATCTGAATGGCAACACCCAGATCTGCTCTGAGTTACAGCACAATGGCACGAAAATCACAGAACCAACTGATACCGCCAAAATCCTGGCTGATAGGTTCAGTGTTAACTTTAACCTCTCTCATCCCCTAAAGAGCCCATAGCTATACTGGAAGAATGCAGAGCCCCTGCAATCACAACAGTGCAGGTAAAAACTGCACTCTCCAAATCAAGAACACATCCATGGGACTGGACAACCTACCAGGCTGCATTCTACATGAACTTCAGAACAAACTGGCTTCCCACCTAAGCACCATGTTCAGTCATAGCCTCACATCAGGCTTTGTACCCACTGAATGCCACACAGCAACAGTTATACCACTCCACAAAGGGGGAGCCACCACGGACCCTGGGAACTATCGCCCTATTAGCCTGATGAGCCTGGTCTGCAAGGCCATGGAAAGCATCATCATGGAACTCATAAACAAAGACATTGGTAGCCTCCATACTCTGGACCCCACCCAGTTCGGGTTTCTGAAAGGCAGATCATGCCTCCTGAACCTGATCGACTTCTTTGCAACAGTCACCAAAGCCATAGACAAGGGTAAGGCAGTTCACACAGACTATCTGGACCTTGCCAATGCTTTTGACACCATCCCCCATCCTGGAATTATAGATAAACCTCACTAAACTGGGTATAAATCCATACGTCATATGATGGGTCGCCAACTGGCTCACTGACAGAACCTGCACTGAAAGTTGCAGACTCCAAATCTGACTTCAAACCAGTGACAGGTGGAGTACCACAGGGTTCAGTCCTGAATCCTCTCCTGTTTGGTATCTACTTCTCTGAAGTACGGGCTAACACAGAGGGCCTCTGGCTGACGAAGTTCACAGATGACTGCAAATTAGGTACCATAGTCAAGTCCCCAAACGACGTGGACATCCTACAGGAAGGCCTCACTGAGACAGATGCTTGGTGTCAGAGCCATGGCCACAAGCTCAACACCAAAAAGTGCATTGTCATTCCCTTTGGAAAAAAACTCTGTACCCATGAACTACCACATAGGCGGCAGTCCACTTAATGCTGAAGGTGTGAAAAGGAACCTTGTGACTCAGGTGGACAGTAGTCTCTTCTTTGATAATCACATCACCAGAGTAGTAAGGAAATCCTTCTACGTGGCACACCATCACAAAAGGGTTCTCATCCAGGAAAAAAGAGGTCATTGTTCCCCTCTACTTGGTTCTCATTAGACCCATTATTGAGTATAATGCCCCTTTTGGAATGTACCTCACAAGACATCTGCAGCAGCTGGAAAGGCCACAGAAGTACCTCACAAAGAGGATTACGGGACTCAAACAGATTCCCTATGATGACCATCTCAAAAAAACTCCAGCTTTATTCCATAGCATATCGCCTACTCAGAGGTGATCTCTGCCTAACATACAAAGCTATATCAAACCCAGAGTTGTTGGACATGCTACACCTAAAGAAACCCCAATCCCTCCGAGATACACACTCCGGGGACCTAAACCTTGTCAACACAATAGACAGAACATGCTGGAGAGATAGATTTCTGTCCCAGAGACTTCCCATACTCTAGAACAAGCTACCTATGTCAAGCAGAGTTCCTCATTAGCACTCTAAGAAAATTCTTGATTTGTGGATGGGAAATAGGAAATTCACCCCGGGGATCACTTCTGTGGCTCTGCTTGACAGGGGCACAGGAAAATAACTTTCTTGGATGGCCAAAGCCAGGAAACCTTGTTGGCTAGGCTTACATAGCCCCTTGGGTCGATAGCCTAGTGCCTACATATGAACCTTCTGTACCAAGCGGATGCAGATGTGATCAGCCTTTATGCAGCTGGAAGTTAAACAAACACAATACAAAGTATAGGGTGTTTGCTTACCGTCCATGTTGCTTACGTTCTATGGAATAGAACCTATTCTGGATGTTAAGTGACACATACCTGCAGTTAAACAAACTGAAATTGCTCCCTATTCACCTAACCTCCCTATCCTCAGCTAACCTATTTAAAAGCAAACTAAAACCCTACCTTAAATCACATTGGTTATGCCCCTGTGTTAACCCAGACTAACTACTTAACCTGTCCCTAGACACTAATCTACTTACCTATTCTTTTCTATTGACAATAATGTGTGTCTAACTATACAGTTTAATAGTGTCATTGTATATATTTTGTTTGAATATCCATAGCTGTTACGCACTAGGATTTTTTTTCTTATTAATAAGCTAAATCCAATGAAATGTAATGACTGACAAAACTTTGTAATGCACAAATGTCTTTGTAAATATTCTTCTGTATATGGAGTTTTTCTCCTCGGCCCCTAACTGAAAATGGACATATATCCAGTTGGACCAGCCCAGTCAACAAATGTAAAATAAAATAAATAAATAATAAATAAATTGTGCGAGAGATATAGTTATACAATATTAATGGAGGCAAAGCTCTCAGATAAAGTCACGTCAAACAACAAACATATTGTCAGTAAAACATAACACCACAATATACCTATCACACACAATACAGACTAATCACATATATCTACGTATGCTGAGGCTCTTAAAACTAACCTACTTAAATGACAAATGCTCTTAAATGTAACCTAAGAAACAAGTACCCTCAGCCACATCACAAGCATTCAACTTAGGCAGCAATCACCATGAAACATGCCTCTTAAGACTCAGTGTCTCAACTCAATGGCCCATAAGGCAAATGTCCAACATCCTAGTTGTAGGTGACTCCATAGTGATGTCTAGACAATCCAACATCCTAGTTGTAGGTGACTCCATAGTGAGATACACTGATGCACCACTCAGCAGACTGAGCAAGGAGTAAGGAAAGGATGCTAGATGCCTATCAGGTGACAGAAACTGTCAGATCATGCATGCTGTCAAGTCCTTGTACCAAAAGTACACATGACACAATTATAGTACACTTGAGACATACATCTCTAGTCTACATAGAGAGAGACATGATGGAGTTCTTGGAATGTGTGACTGAGGCAGGCCTGAACCTATCCTTGGGCAGCATTCTACCTTCACTGTGAATGACACAGCAACGTGAATAAAAGATTACAGACTTCAACAATTGTCTTAGCTCCTGGTGTCATTCAAGAGGGACTCCAATATATATCAGCCAGGGATGAGATGGCTAGCCAGTCCTAAGTGATTTGTCAGTGATGGCCTGCACCTATCTCCAAGGCTTTTTTACACTGGCTAAAACATTTCCCACCCATATAGTGTGTTTTTTAGGCAATGTAGGTCTTAAGAAGCTTACAACTTAACAATACAGAATCCAGATAGCTTAAAGATATTGCTGCTCAGTTCAAGAATCCAACAAAAAACGCCAATCTCTAAAGTCACTAATTACCCTGGAATATATCAGTATATGCATTGTCATGGAGACAGGTTTCAAGACCATTAAGAGCACCCCATCAGTTCAGGGTTTCAATACCTACCACATGTTCAGGCCTACTGCGCTAGACACAGGCACTAAAGGCTTATATTTATATTCATAAAACAAACTCTCACCTCCAGGCTCATGAGACAGGAAATTGATGTTGAACCCCTCCACATGGAACTTACAATTAACCAAACCCCTCATCACATCACAGCTAACAGTAGAGCCCCCTCTATGCCCTGCCTTGGTCCATACCTCCTACCTGACTAATGTGGAGTCTCTACACATTAGACCAAACAGCATTTGGCTAAGGCACGTCAACTACCCCTCCATTAACTGGGAGACTTAATACATCCTCTAACACATATGCCCAGAAATTTCTGGCTTCAGAAATTCTATGGATCAGTTAGTCCTCAACTCAACTAGGGGAGACAAAATCCTGGACTTGGTCCTCACGAATGTGGGACAGCTCTGTTCCCCACCAGTTGTAACTTACTTCCTAATCAAATCAGACAATATATCAGTCATAGTCACCATAACATTGTAACTGGAAGCATATTCAAATATCTCAGTATTCAAAGATTATAGAAAAAGCAATCTACTAAAACTGATGACTTTGCTCAACGAAACATTCCACCCCCATTCTGATGACTCCACTGCATATGTGGAATCCTTTACTACCAAATTCTATGCATATGTGAAAAGCTACATAGCTGCATCTATCCCCTACTGATGTAAATACAATGTCAAATTTAAAAATAAACCATATTGGTAGAACCCAAATATAAACAGGCTATGTACTGAAAAAAAATCATTGCCTGCAACAATAAATGTAACTCATGAGATGTCAAAAATGCTCTAGCTAAATTTAAAAAGGAACTCTGGTGCCTCATAAAATCAACTAAAATTAAACATGGGGTAAAAACATACCCAGGCAAAAGACAACCATAAAGCCTTCTTTTAACTATGGTAGGAACCTCAGAAACAATGCCCAGCACTGCACAGAACTAACAGTAAATTATATTACATGCTCAGACCCTGAAAACCTAGTACATCTACAATCAGATAAATATTGCTCTAACTTCACTCCCCTCTGTCCACTGCATTCCAAGATCACATTCCCATATCTACACCCTTCTCAAATCTCCCAAGAACAAGTCCTCAAAGCACTTTCCAAGGCCAAGACTGCAGATTCTATGTGGCCAGATAACATATCTATCTGCCTACTGGCCAGCTTAAAACAGGACCTGTCAAACCCATGCAGAGGCTATTCAATATTGGCCTCCAAATAAGCTTTGTGCCAGATGAATGGAGGACAGCATCAGTCATCATCCTGCACAGAGGTGGGTCATCAATGGTCTTGTGTAGTTACTGATCCACAAGTATGTCCAGCCTCATCTTTAAGGCTATGGAGACGATCCTTATGGAAGTAATAAATAAATAAAGATAGGTAATCTACAAGCTCTTGAACCAAATAATCTCTTTTCTGTCAAGGGCAGATACTGCATATTAACCTGGTTGGCTTCTTCAAGAAGACTACTAAAGCAATGGATGAGATAAAATTTGTACATGTTACATATCTTGAACTTGCACAGGCATACAACACCATCCCATGCTCACGTTTTGTTGATAAACTTTACCAGGTAAATGATAATCCCTATGTAACTTGTTGGATTGTACATTGTCTCACAAATAAAACCCAGGAAATTAGGGCACGTGGCTCTACCTCATCCAAAAGACCTGTCACTAGTGGTGTACAAGAGGGTGGAGTATTTGGTCACTCCTCTCTGGTATTTACTTCTCAGAATTTAAAGCTAAGTTTAATGGTTTATGGCTGACAAAGTTTGCAGATGACCTCCATAAAACATGCAGACCACATCAAGATCCTCCAAGTGAGTCTTTCCCCATTGTATAACTGATGTCATAACCATGGACAAACTAAATGCCAAAAAATGTGCAACAGTCTCCTTCGGCAAGCATGGTGTCTTTTAATTATCACTCTGACAACACATCCACAAAAACTGATCCGTTAGTTAGGGACCTGGGAACCCATGTGAACAACAATCTTTCCTTCAATCATCATATATCCACTATTGTAAGAAAGTCCTTTTTCATTGTACAGCTTACTAGTATGGGTATGGTATCTACTTCCAGGGATACGATCATTCCACTGTATTCATCGGTGAGTCATTGATTATAATGCCCCGTTCAGTTTGTACACAACTTGAATGACCACAGTACTTTTTCAACAAGACAATCAAGGGCCTAAATTATAAGAACTACACTGACCATCTCAAAGCCTTATCCTTCTCAGTATCATATAGGTTATTGAGGAGTGATATCTGGCTCATGTACAGAACCACGATAGACCCCATCTTTTCAGATTTACTACATATCCACGAGTACAAGGGTGGCATAAATATTCACTGAAAAGATGTTAATTTCATCTACAACATAAGTAGAACATGTTGGAGGAAATACATCTAGCACAAAAACACCACTTCTTTGGAATTATCTTCCCCTCCACATAAAGCAAAGAACCATAATTTGGACGAAACATTGGGAAACTGCAAATTCACCCCGGTTTAACATCCTTGTCCCTTATGCAATAGGGGTATCATAAAAATGTTCTACTCAGCTCTTTGTTATTTGTGGTTAAATTACAAGGGCTAAAAATTTTGTGGTAGTGTGGGGCTGTATTTCTAAAGATCCTCATGGATCAATAGCCTATTAAGTATATAGCAAACTATAAAGTTTGACTCAGTGCTAAATTATTAAACACTTTAGCCAATGAAGGGAAACAAATAAAAGTTTGCCATGTTTTTCTGATCAAGAATAAGGAGGTTACATGTTTGTGTTTTCTTTATTGTAATCCTGAAGGACACTGTGAGAGTTTTGCGTAAATGATAATATTCTATATTTAGAAATATTGTTTCTACAATTAGGTGGTACTTTAATGGCAACCAAAATGGAAGCTTTAGAAATTATTAATCCCTGCACATTTTCTTCAGACCCTGGAGCTTTTTTTTCTTTTGGTTATTTAAACAATAATCTATGACTTTGATGTGGGAGTAGGATTATTTTCCAAAACAACAAGACTAGATTCTAATGAACCAAATAATCTGGCCAGAAGGAAGCAAATTCCACCATTACAAAGACCTCTAATTTACTGATCAATTCTATTGATCGTTTTTGTCTTGTAGAAGTGAAACATTTTGTGAAAAAATCCAGAAGCTTCATCTGCAATCAGTTAATGATTGCTGACAGCTTTATTTTGTTTTTCCTGTGGTTATTTCATAAATTTATTGTTTTATAACAAAAAACGTGGATGTTAAAATGTGTTGACCAAAAGCTGTATTTCAGACATTGAATACTTTTCTCTATCAGCTGCGCAAGATGTCTCAGTTTGATGTTTCGAAACTAGTCGCATCGAAATATAGTACAAAACAGCTATACCTGAAGACTTGTCAAGATTTATTTACTTACTTATGTTTCTTCGGCTCTGTAGAGGGTGTTGAAAACTTGGAGGACTTTTTTTAAGCAATCATGATAATACGGCAGGATTTATAACAGGAAAAAAGAAAATTCTCTGAAAAACCCTATTAACAAAGCAAACATTGAATGGTGATAATCCACTGTATAATGACTATTTTAAAATGATATGAGCTGCCCACAGGATAAGAAAAGAAAATCATACATCATACTACAATGACTTGTTTTCCCAAACAAAGCCCTGAAAGCAATTTTATAAAACAAGAATCCAGAAATGATGATGTTATTATTACACTGTTGTGGGCTGCTATGCCACAGAATATAGTACATGGCTCACTGCAGCTGACACTATGTAATTTAATATGCCAAAGACTTAAGCTTGGAGGCACTGTGATAAAAGTATAGATGGGTAAGTGAACTCCCCATAATACTTGATGTTCATATAGATTACTGCTGCAATAATCTAAGCTATGTGGTCATATACTGTCTGGGAAAACCTGAGCCAGCCAGTAGTGAAAGCTTTAGGGCTCCTTCTACTCACACACACCATTACGAAAGTCTGAACAGAGCTTATAAACATAATGGTTTGGGCACAAATCATCTTGGAGCTTTCTTTGTCACAGAATAGTTAAGACAGAGCCCTCAAAGTAGCTGAGTGTGTTAGGAAAAGTGAAAATAGATACAGAAACCTATATTTATAGAAAAAGCTACACTCACAATCTCACAATCTCACACACACACACACACACACACACACACACACACACACACACACACACACACACACACACACATGTATATACACATATACGGAAAAATCCACACCCTGGCAAACAGCATACTTATTATATGACAAAAAAGGGGATGGAGGGAGAGAGGGTGCAGCTATTACAACAGTGATCTATTTGAACATCTGTTGTAGGTAAGTTCACTTCCATAATTGTACCATGTTCATCATTAGATCAGTGTTGCAGTAGCCTAAGGTGTATGGGTAGATCAGCAAAGCTCAACGGGAGTGGAGAGAGTCAGACTGTGGGTACTGGAACCCCTGGAGAATGCTCTTAGCAAAGCTTGTCCAGCACCTGGGAGAGAAATCTAGTTCACAGTGTTCTGTAAAAGCATGGGCATAGACCCAAACAGCTGCCTCTAGAATGCTTCTAGAGTCTACTTTCCAAAAAAAAAAAAAAAAAAACAGAAGAAGCCAAGGCTCTGGTACAGTGAGACCCAAGCATGCCATGCAATGACTTGTTATGGTGGATATAACAAAAAGCAATGGCAAGAGACAACCATCTAGCAATTGTCTGTTTTGACACTGGCTGACCTTTTTAACTTACCTTTGTAGGAAACAACTGGGCAGCTTTGCTGAATCATTTAGTTCTATCAAGATAGTTATTGCATTGAATACAGAAGTAATGGCGTAGGTCATGAGCACTCAAGCAGAAATGGCCAAAAATTGATACTTGAAAGAGGAGTAAGATATGCCACAGGATAATAACTCACATGATTATTGAAGAATCAGTGGTAACCTGGCCTTAAAACAGTCCTGGTTCTTGCTAAGACACCAGCTAGAAAATCTTTTCCACTTACATATATATTGTATCAGCTTTCTTTGCCTCCTTTAGTACCAGCTGCAAGTCCTAATATAAAAATTTTATTATCCAAGCAGTCAATGAAATCTTCAGAATGATCCAGGATATTGGTGGAAAGGGTAGAAAATCAGGCAGGAACATTCTCGCCTGGGGGCAATGAAAAAAGCATCTTTCTTCCAGGCCTGCTTGCAAGGAATCGTGGAGCAATTCTTTTTTAGTGGTCTGTTGTGACTGTACAAACAGATATATTTGAGGAGTTCATAACAGATGGAAAAATTCCTGGAAAACCTTCAGGTTCAAGTTCCATTCAAAAGGGTCTGTCCTGTTCGTGCTCAGCTTATCTACAATAGCGTTTTGGTCTGCCACAATGTAAGATGCTATAGGTATAGATTTTTATGTGCTGCTAAATCTCAAGTTGTCATGGCTAGTATCCACAGGGGGTAGTAGCTCGTACCTCCCTATTTGTTAACGTACTGCATCACTGCTGTGTTGTTTGTAATGACCTGAAGAGTGCCCGAGGATCAAAGATGATGTAGAGACATGGGAAGCTTTATGACCACCAACGTCTTTTAGATATTTATGTTCTTGTATCTGTCCTGACTATCCCACTGGCTCTGCAACTTCACTCCTGTGGATGTAACTCCCTCAAAAAATCCTGAGGCATCTTTTGTAACAGTCTGAATCAAAAGGGAGAACCAGCGTTTAGGCTTATCTGGTCCATCCACCACTTCAAAATTATTTTTTTCAAACCTCAGAATTTGAATATGAAAAGCCAAAGGGTTTTGATGCTGAGGCCAGAATGAACTGTGTAGCCATTGAGTTTTCTTCATGTGCAGTCTGGCCAGACATATGACAGAGGGCATGATCGCCAGGATCCATACATTGGCTGGAGAAGCTGTGAATAGGTTTTTTTTTTTTTGCTATTTTTGTGAGGTAGAAAAGGTCTCTGAAAGGATGCATCTAACAGATGAGTAGAGCTAGCCTATGAGCAGGAATGAGAGAAGACTTCTGAATGTTGGCGACCCTTTACCTAAGATAGGGATAACTGACATTCTGAGTAAGACTGTGCAAAGATAAGCCAGTTATCCAAATATATAACAATGTGAATGCCTTTCATTCTGCAATGAGCTATTACTGGACCTAGACAAAAACACTTGGCACTGCTGATAGCCCAAAGAGTAATGCAAAGAACTGGAAACATGAGCTAATTTCGACGAATCTTAGGAAACACCAGCAATCTTTGTGAATAGGAATGTGATAAGCATCTTTTAAGTACAGTGTTACATATTAGCTAAGAGGAAAGATGAGGGGTAACAGGGATCGAAGGAATAACATTTGGAATTTGGAAAAGTTCCCTCTGTTTTTGGCACCAGAAAAATTATTAAATAAAAACCTATTCCCAGTTGATTTTGAGGCATCCAAACCCACCTATCCAAAAGAGTCTGATGTCAAAAAGGAAAAGGAAATTCAGACTTGGGGTGGAGTTAAGGGATTGCCAGGGTGGGAAGGAAGTCAATCCAGAATGGGAGAATAGCTGATTTGAAATTTTGGACTGTCCTTGGGCTCTACATTTCTTTCAAAAATCTCCCTGCCAATGTATCTTAAATGACGGCTTACTAGAGATTTACTGAGATTACTTTTTGAATGAAGTGCCTGAGATGAAAGGAATATTCTCCGCAAACCTGAAGAAAAAGGCTATCTGGTCTGCCTCATGAATTGGTTTTCCATCTTCATCAAATCATTACAAGGACTCAGCCAGAAAAGGACCAAGTAATGCTTCTTCATCCAATTCAGAATCGAGCAGCTCAGCCTTAACATCTTCAAGAAGATTTTGAGAATGTAGCCAAGAAAAATCTCATAAAAGATCTTGTATGAGCTTACCTACAAACAGTTTTAGTCACATCACAGGAATACTTTAAAATGTTTGGTTACATGAAAGACAGAAATCACACTCGAATTAAGAGGTACTTTAAAAAGAGGAAAATAAGGCAGTAGATGCCTATAAAAACATTAGCATATGAATCTGGCTGCTTAGAATTCTGAAAGTCAAAGAAGCAGAGGAATAGACATTCTTCACAAAACGTGTCAAACTTTGCCATCCTTATCAGAAGGAATAGTATTAGCATTCACATTTTTTACATCAGCGGGTTTAGACAAAGAAATCTCTGCAGGATCAGATCTGGGATTAGAAAAAAGATATTTGTGAGTCTGAGGAACGTTATATAACATACCATACAGTTTAGTGGCAGGAGATTGACTGGAAAACATCTTCAAAAGCAGGTAAAATAGGAAGAACAGATTGCAGAAATTCTGTTTGTAATAAATTGTAATATTTTTGTGGCAAAACTCCAATTTCAGTCTGCTCCCAATATTTCCTTCATTTTGGCAAATGTTTCAGAATGGAGCAATTTTTCAGGTGGAAACTGAAGAACATAAATGAAGACAACAAATGTTTAATTTTCTGACTCTTTTTTTTTTCTAGGGACATCCCTAGAAGTGTACTGAGTCATGGATGGTACTTCAGACTTAGGGACCAGGTCACTTGGTTTGGCTGCTCATGGATGCACTCCCAGCTCCATCTCTTGACATGGACAAGATTGGCTCTCCTATGCCTGGCAAGGGTATCTGAACACCCGCAGAGTATGTAGCCAAGCCTCAGTCCATAGTGGCTGAACAGGTTACACACCAGGGGTATCCAGAGAAAATACTGAATAGTCTAAGGAACCAATAATGGCCACAGTAAAGTCACCCAGCAGTGGCTAAAGCATAGACTGAGCCCACTGTATTGGCAAGGGCTTCTTACATGTTTTCTTTTTCTTGGGTTCTGAAGAAGACAGACTCATAGGATTGGTATACTACTCCACGGTTCTGCCAAAAACAGAGCCTGAATCCTAATTTAGCACAGCTAGAGTGAGTTGGTGACAGTTATGTTGTCAAAAGTAGTGTTCACAAACAAAATACAAAATGACATCCCCCAAACACATTCAAACGCAATAAAACACAGTAAGTTCCACAAAATAAGCACAAGTTATTTTACAAACAATGCTTAAAATAAGCACAAACAGTGAGAGTTAAAAAATATAGATGGTAAAAAGTCTGTCAGACCAGCCATTCTGGAGACAGTCACATAAAACATAAATTTCACTTCAAAAATAATGTTTCTCACAGAAAACAGCACATTTTACATAAAGAATAACACACTTTGGAAGGCTTCCCCCAAAGGAAGCTTATCTGCCTTGCAATGGACGATGGGTAGCTGACCACTGATTTTCATTATCCTGCAAGAGGAGAACTCCCTAAACGAGACAAGAAAGTACTGAAGTGTTTGGTGTCCAGTTTGCTGGTTTGATGCACCCAGCAGCCTGGATACAGATGAAGAGAGCCCAAGGCTTTAGAAGATTGTCTGACTCTTATATCCTAAGCAGGATATAACCCCTAAAGCTTAAGATTCTGCAGTACTGATTTGTGAATGAACATCTAATATTTCAGTCAAAACTCAATAAAATTCATTAGACATTTCTTAATTGTAAAATTAATGTGTAATTATGGGATTGTCAAGTGCCAGATCCCCTTAGGAACAAACATAGATTATATAAAAGAAGTGGGCATTGTTTGCTGATGAAAGTGTACAATAAAGTGAAATACTGGCATGTTCAGGAGTTGCAGCAGAATGGAGGGCATTAGCAGTTACTTATGCTGTGAAATATATCTCAAGAGAGACAATAAAACAAAATAACCTAAGGTTCTCTGCCTCCACAGAATAAAATAATAATAATAATATGTAGCATAACCTGTGTAGACACTGGCTGGACCATACAGCAGCTAGCAGCTATGACCATAGCAGGTGTCTGCACAATCTAATATGGCATAATGCTAGTTCCAGTGCTATACCTTCCTTTACCATGGATCAGACACCAGGGAAAGCAGAATACACTGCTGTATTCAGCATAAGTCACTCTTCTACTCTGTCTCACTCATCAGGGTGAAAGTTTTATAAAAATCTGAAACATCCATCCTATTAAAGTACTATATCCAAGATAAATTATACAGTACTGACTCCATACTGCAGCAAACCCTTTTTAATAAATCCCAGCACTACTACTTTAGTGCTGTACTGCAGTGCCTGTTTGATATCTCTGTCCTGTTGAAAGGAATATACTTAAAATCCTGAAGTTATAATCAATGGTCGTAGAAACAATTTTGCAAATATTCATAGTTACACAAGTAAAAAACTGGTTGCATTTTTGGCTTAATAAACCACCACCACTCAGTCCAAGTTCAGGTTACATATGTGGTTGATAAAGCATTTACATTTTTCACAGTGTGCATTCTGATATGACTTCCAGTCACTGACTCAACACTCTTCTACTGAAACCATTGAACTCAGATGCCATGTTACAGTTGCAAGATCTTTGACATTAGACTGTAATGTCAGAACAAATGGAATTCAAAGCGTTATTTATGCAGCCAAATGTGTAGTGACAACAAAATCTCTAAATGGGGGTGAGTCTTTCGCTCTAGGGTAAAGTAACTCTGGAGCTGTTTAGCTTATGGAGGGGGGGATGCAAGTAGCAGATACACTTGTACTGGTGGTGGAGTGGAGTTTGTCCCAACAAAAATTAAAAAAAATATATATTTTCTTAGTTTTGTTGCTGGCTTTGGTTTTTGGCTAATGTGGACCTTCCTATATGGGTAAGCTTGGTCACTGGACCTGGATCCAAAGAGTTGCTGATATTGGTCACTGCAAATCTCAGAGATACTTGGCATTTACAACTGAAACAGCCATCCTGTACTCCATACCAGGTGCTAACATTTTCCCTAGTGCAAGGCATTTACAAATTTCACCCATACATATTATATGACTTCTCTTTTCTCCCCCTTTAATTTTATCACAGCTGTAACAAAAGGTTTCTGTATGTGTCTTGCATTAAAGCAGTGCTATTGTTTCTCAACACTATTGACATTTTCATGACATTCTACCACAGAATATTATTACATAAAACAGATATGTATAATATACTGAAAAGTATTACATACTATTTGAAAGGCATTACAGTTATGAGCCACTGCACAAAACCACACTGCACTCCTCTTGCTATTACCATTTTAACTATGAGCAATATACAAAGATTTCACTCCTTTACTGACAACAACAAACCTACGTATATACTTAATACAGGTAATGTTTGTTACGTATAATACATATTACCTGTGTTAATTATAAAATACAGGTAATGTTCTATGCAATGGGAGAAAATATGGGAACTAAATTTATATTAAATGATTCATTTAAATGCATTATATTTAACCTGTAATGGAATGGACAGTTAAAGGTTTAAAACTGTAACATTTAAGGAAAGATAATATAAAACAATTAAAAGAAAACTCATCATGGCTGTGCTTTTGTGGGATCATGTCGCAAAAGATACTGAAAAGCAAATATTTTCGTAATTAATACTCATGAGTAAAATGTTTGGCAGCTTAGTATATATAAACGTACACTGTTCAGTATTAATATTATTGGTAGCTTTATTAACACAGTGCTTTACATAAGATGGCACTGCCAACTTGGTGTAACATTTTTAAGAAATGACCCTTTCATGAAATCTAGGTACACTGTGGCAAATGTGAAAAAATACATTATTTTTAACATTTAATTTAACTAATATTAACACCAGTACTCATTATTTCATTATTTACTCCTGAACTTGCAATCACCCACTAAATAATTAGTTACTGGCCTTTATCTGCAAGTTTTTTTTCCCTCAAAAAGCTCCGAAAAACTCATATAAAATGTGCAGCCTTATGTTCTATTGTATAGTACGATCAACAAACAGAACTGCACATCTGTCATGTAGGCTGATATCCCTACTTCAGTGACACAGAAAGGTACGTATCAAATTGTAAGTGAAGATAATTAATTATACATTGTCTAGGGATTTCCTTAGATAGACAGGCAAGCAAAATATTCCTTAGCTAAGAAAATTCTTGAGGAATATTTTAAGGGCGTGAACTGTTACTTCATGAGGTAAACATTTTCAAAGTGTATATTGAAAGTATTCCATATATTTTTTTGAAAGTGTCATGCTAAAACACATTCAACAAGCAAATTATATGACAGCACAACTTTTTTTCTCAGAGGCTTATTGGGGACTTTAACCACATTAATTTAAAAAGATAAACTGTAAAACGGATAACATGTGCACATAACTCAAGTACCAGCAGCACATTAGCTGCCAGATGTTTCATAATTAAATGCATATGATACTATAAAAGAATAAAAACATGTATCACATTCTTTCACTTCCTAACAAGGTAAACCAAGATATTAGTTTTCAGATGTCACACACTGATGAATAGTTTCTACTAAGTACTATCACTGTCCAGCACAGCATAAAATGTTTATATTCTGTCTTATTCAGACATTCTGGAGTAAGTCAGGGACTAATGAGGAGCAGGGCCAATGTTCAGAAAAAGAAAAATAACCAGGCAATGAATCGTGACCTTAATTGTGGGTTATAAAAACGTAACAAATGTCAGAGTTCTGCTGGTTATAGCTTCATTACACTGAAAGTTACATTACATGTGTCAATCGTTCGTCGCTAACACATATACCAAGAAGGCTTGCGGTTTCGTTCAGATGCTTTAATACATGCAAACACATCAGGATGGATAGCAGCATCATTAAATCTGAATGAACTAGTTAAGACAGAACTTACATACATACTTGCTTACATCTCAATGGCTAACTACAAAATGGCAGTCTAGCTTGCACAAGCTCATTATTTACATATTTGTGCAACCATTTGGATAGCTTCTTAAAGGTACATAAACACGTATCGATCTACATTCTCCCTCTTAAAAAGATTGCCCTTTGCAAAAACAATATCAGTGTTAGACATGCATTACTATGTACATTAGAAACCAAACACAATCTTCATGTCCAACAGAGTTGCTTCATATCTGCTGCAGGGTTTAGAGATTCGACAATATCTAGTAACATAACAGTTAGGACTAAATTTAGCAACAGGTACAGTCAATGGTGCACATCTCATATCAAGAACTTCTGAATTCATCACAGGAACGGGAATGTCCTCTGGAACTTCCTCTGGAATTGGAATACCAGAGGACTCACTCTGCGATAAAGAGTCTCTCTCACAGGCTATGTGCTGTGGTATAGGCTGGGACACTGGTCTCGAACATTTCCAATTCCACCTAAAAGTTGCTCCTTCTGATTCCAGAATGTATGATCTCTGCTCTGGACCAATATACTTCACGATACCAATCAGATCATAACCTTTAGACATCTGCATCCTTACCACTTCACCCTCTTATAATGGATTGAGTGGTTTGCTGGTCTTACCATAGTATAACTTCTGGGATAGGCAGTTCTTCAACAGATTGCCTTTCACTAACCTGACTACTGATTGGTAATGTGGCTCTGGTTTGTCAAGAAAGAAAGAAGTTTCTGAGCAGGTGAACCAAGATGTTTATCATGAGGAACATTTCTAAAATTGAAGAGATTCAGGAAAACATCACTATTGTCTCGTTTTGACTTATCTAGTAATTGTTTTGCACTTTGAACTGCACGTTCTGCCAAACCATTTGACTGCGGGTACTCTGGACTACTTGTGACATCAGTAAAGTCTCATTCTTCAGCAAATCTTTTGAACTGTTGGCTTGTAAACTGTGTGCCATTGTCAGAAAAAACTTTGTGCGGACTACCATGAACAGCAAAATGATGCTTTATCTTTGCAATGACCGTACTGGATGCTAGGTTAGGAAGTAGGTCAATCTTGAACCAATTGGAATAAGAGTCTACTAACACCAAATAATTTTGACCATTCCACTCTTAAGATACTGGTGGCTACTGTTGACCAAGGTAGGTCAAGAATCTGGTTAAGCTGAAGTGGCTCCTTCTGTTGATGTGGTGTAGTACTATTACACATTGAACAAGATAAAAGTGCTCTCTCAATGTCTTGTGACATAGAAGGCCAAAATACTAGCCTCTCACCCTTCTTTTCGTAGATTTGGTTCCATCACCTCACATTTGTTTCCTATGTGGGTTACTTATTTTCCCCTTTTCCAGGGAGTATGGTCTCTCACGCACAATTTGATGCAATCCAACAACCACTGCCTTCCAGGATGCTAGGATTACAGGTGTACCTGGGTAACCACAATGCAAGATAGTAATGTACTCTGGTTCAAGGACTTTGGAACTATTACTTTGGGATCTTTCATTAATGTTCTCAGAGTCAAGGGAGGAAGAGACAGCGGCAGTCAGAGGATTTTCAAATGAGAACCATCAAACAGATGTGGGAAGAAATCGGGACAAAGTGATTTATAACATCTCTAGTAAGTTGTTGACTGACTCACAGATGCTGTTGTTGTGATGGGGTTTATCTTCTATTCCAACTCAAGGTTCAGACTTTAGTGAGACTGTAATAGACGTGAAATTATTTGCACTTTTCTAATAATAGTGAATATTTTAATTTTTAGAAACCTAGTTTGTTTCAACCTAATTTACAGCCTATAATTGGAATGTTTTGCAGGAAATGTGAGAGTGATCTGTATACTGCTTGTAAGTTACAATGAGGGAAGGCTTAGAAGGAGTTTTCATAATTTAAGTAGAACCAAAAGGGAGGCTTTGGATAAACTTCGAAAGGATAGTGAACTTGTTATTAAATCCACGGATAAAGGCAGAGCGATGGTAGTAATGGATCATGATTTTTATTATAAAAGGATTTCACGTTACTTGTTATTAATGTTTATGAAAAGGCTGATTATAATTATGTTGAGACTCTGATTGAAAGAGTGTATGCTGCTCTCCATGACTGTTTGGGTAAACAGCTGATCACCTCTGAGCTATTCAAATACTTGAAAGTTGAACATCCACTATTACCTGTTTTTCAAGGGCTCCCTAAAATACATAAAGACATTTCAAGACTTCCTTTTAGACCAATAGGGTCTGGTGGTGGTTAGCTCACCGAGCCTTTCTCTTATTTATTGAGAAAAATTAGACCGGTGCTGGATTAGCAACAGCATGTATCGAGGGATACCCAGCAATTTTTAGAGGATTTGTTTGGTTTTGTTAATAGAAATGATACAGTTGATGAATATCTTTTAGTAGCATTAAACGTTATTTCTTTATTTACACTAATTCCCCTTTTACAGGGTATCAGTATGGTTAAAGATTACCTTTCAATGCTTAGTGAGTATGACGTTAGGTTTGTGGATTTGTTACATATGTTTATGGAGATAGTATTAGAGAATAATTCTTTTTATACTTGAAGGTGATCTGTTTTTACAGAAGGCTGGCATAGCTATAGACACATCCTGTGCCTATAGCTACACCAACATGGTCATGGCCCAGTGGGTATCGACTTATGTTCTACAGCCTAATGATTTTACCACTCATCTGAAATTTTACAGAAGGTTTGTTGACAATATGTTTTTGGTCTGGGGGTCAACATAGTCATAACTTTCTCATTTTATTAAGTATTTAGAATCAACTACTTCTTTTCTGAGGTTTACTTATAAATTTTCAAGTGATTTGATGGACTTTTTAGATGTGTGTGTGTGTGTGTGTGTGTGTGTGTGTGTGTATATATATATATATATATATATATATATATATATATATAAATATAAATATATATATATATATATATATATATATATATATATATAGATATATATATATATATATATATATATATATATATATATATATATATATATAAAGACCCCCAGTATAAGTTAAATAGTAAACTCTATAGGAAGCCCTGTAGAAAGAATATTTTATTGCAATGTCATAGCATGCATCCTGGTTTTGTTTTTAAGAATATCACAAAGAGCCAATGTAAGCGACTATCTAGGCTAAATAGTAACGATGATGCTTTTCATAGAGATATTTTTAAGCTTGGACAGGAATTTAAAGAGAGAGGATACAGGGAGAGTGAAGTGAATAGTAATCTTAATGAGATGGTTCATCTCAGGACAACCATATTTCTCCAATAGGTTAGGTGTAACCAGAACCATGGATGATGATGGTATCTCTAGGAAACAATATTCCCATCTCCCTCTATTATACCAGTGATGTTAGTGCTATCTCAGATATTATTTGAATGAATTGGTTTATTTTACACTTGGATGAGCAGGTTAAAGCAATAGTGGGTGACAGACCGAGTTTTGTTTTTAAAAATAAAAAGTCACTGAAGAGGCAGCTTTGTAATAAGGACCATACAAGCACAAAGGGCTCTCAAAATTTGATGGGGATGCACCAATGTCAGAAATGTAATTTATGTTCTTTTATTGATACATCCACCTTATTTGTACATCTGGTGACGTAGGGTTAATGCCAAGTGTCATAATAAAAATGTTGTTTATTTAGCTTGTTGCAGAGCATGTACATTTTTCTATGTTGGCAAGACAAATCGTTCTTTGATGGAACATGTTAGGGAATATGTGTACAGTTTTATTAATGGGGATGTATGTAGTGCCATTGCTAAACACTTTTTAGAATCTGGACAAGGACATTTGTTTGGATTTAGAATGATTGAGGCAATTACCATTAGTGAACATAGGGGTGAATTTGTTAATGCCACTGAAGGTAGGGAACTTCATTGGATTGTGAAGCTACAGGCTGATAAATATCCTGGCCTAAATGGCAGGATTTCTTTAAAACCTGCCCTTAAACCAACAGCCCTCTTTAACTAATTTTAATAGTAGATTGATGTTGATCATCTATTTTTTTTTTTGAATTTGTTCATCAATTACTGTTTTGTATTTAAGGCAATTGGTTTTAAAATGATGTATGGTCTGATGAAGCACAGATGAATGTGTGAAAGCGCTTTCTGTTTTATTGTTTTGCTGCAATAAATACACATTTATTTTATTTATTTACTCTTTGAGCGTGTATTCTTTGGCCGTGTGTTTTTATGTTTACCGATATCGTTTTGTTTGCTCTCATGTTAACTTACTGATCAGGCAGGCTAGGACTGAAGTGCAGACCATAAACAGTGCAGGGTAGGTGAGGTGTCACCAGCCGCTGGATAAATGTGGCAGTAGGACAACTGAGGTTTTGGAATATCTTGTTTTTCTAGATTTTCTCCCAACAAATGTCCACATGATTACCACTAATAGGCCATTATCTGACCACTACATTTCAACATAATTTACTTCTCTCATGAATTGGCAGCCGCGAGGAAAGAATAATGCTGTCAATGGTAATAAAGGTCTGGGCTTATGATAGCTAAAATGTAGGTCAAACATGGTGTCTCCAAAACACACAGACCTTCTACTGTGGACATCTGCCTCATTCCCTGGAACTTCAAGAATTTTTAAATGCTGTGCAAAGTCATACCAACTGGACCCTCCCCTACCGTCAGAAAGGCACTGTCTTCCAATCGTTTGCTTCCCTGGTGAAGTACTCTGACACCTGGGCTGATTATCAATGTAGAATTGTAGCAAGTACACGTGGATGCCCTTTGCCATAATATTTTCCTGGTCTAAATGAACGAGAAACATATTAAGTCACATTAGTGAATTCAGATGCACATTACCAGCCACTCTATGCTGATTTTTTTTTCTGTACAAGCTATTTGTTGCTTCCTCCTCCAACTGATGACAATAACTCAAAGACTGCATTTTAGACACAACTTCATACGATATCCAAGCTTATAGAACTGCATACAGATATATGCCGATATTTATCCATTTTGGTGAATTAATATTAGAAATTGCTAACAGTTTGAAGCAAAGAGTTGATAGAGGTTTACTATTAGATTAACTGAAATACAAAGGGCTCTCAACTAGTTCTAAGGAGCTCTGCTCAACTGTTCCATCAATTTAGAATTAATTATTCTTTTAGCAGATCTGCTACACTCTTCATACAATTGAAATATTGCTATGATCCACATGCGTGTCAGCACTAAGTCTCTTACTATGGCCCAAGAAAAAAGAGGCACATGGGCCAGTGTATCGCCATCTGCTTGATGATGCAATTTACATAATTTACCTGCATCAAACGAATACTGTATTATGTAACGACAAAAGTGCAATCTTAATTACCTTAATATCATATCTATAGTGATTGGTGGTGCTACGGTAGCGTTGTCGCCTCACAGTAAGATGCTGTCCGGTTCGATTCTCAGCTAGAGCGTCTTCTGCGTGGAGACATTCGTGAATGGGCGTACCTTCGTTGAAGGTTGTGCATCAGGGCTGGTAACTCAACACATAAAAATCAACTACCAATCATTAGCGGACCGGAGTTCCGCTGTGGTGACCCCTAACCGGGAAAAGCCAAAAGACTCAACAAGTGATTAAGTAAACTAAATAAATATGCAGTCACATTCAACAGCTATTTGGCTATGTGACTGTGTGCTCAGTGGACAAAATAAATTTCACATAATACATAGTGCATAATCTTTGACTTTTACTATTCTAAAATAGGTTTCTATTTCTCTGTGTCTAATAATGCTCACATAAATTAGTCAACCACCCAACTGTTTCTATTGTTGCTTTTTCTCTTGCTAACTGTACTGAATGGCTGAAGCAAAATGATCTTTTCTTAGGCACATTCAAGGTAAAGACAACAAAAAGAAGTGGCACACAAGCCAAGCACATAAGGATAACACATCTGTTCATATAGTTGCATTCATTTGCAAGGCTTACCCTCAGCATGGGTTTCTCTTTATGCCATTATCTACATCTGGAACAACTTTAGTAAGATTAATAAGTAGAACATAAATAAAATCTGATTATATATGCCATTTGGCAGGTGTCGTATGGCATAATGGTGCTCACACAATAGAAACTGGATGTAAACACAGAAAAGAAATAATGCATCTGGTTCAGAAGTGTTAGTATGTACAAGTTTTCATATCTACACACACAATGAGAAAATACTAATATAGTAACCACCACATCGGTAACAATTTGAAATGTCGAGTCCTGAAACATGGAGACTGAATATATATATACATATATATATATATATATATATATATATATATATATATATATATATATATATATATATACTAAATATGTGCTGCCATCTCTAGGAATATTCCCTTTTCTCTGAGGTATGGTGATCTTGGAGTTGGTTATACAAGTTCAAGTGTGGGGGGTTCTGGGGGTGCTTGTCCCCTACAAAAAGAAGTTTTGAGTTGAGCGATTTTTGAGATTCGATGTTTTCAGGGTTTTCAGTATTTTTCTTTGTGGCTTTTTGGCACTCAGCATTTTGAGTGCCAACATTTCAATTGGGGGTGCACTACTTCAGCAAATGAAAGGGAAGTTAGCCTGAATGTTCTTGTCTTCTAGAAGGGCTTTTTAGCAATCATGAATACATCTATTAAACAAAAGCTGGGTCTGTGTGAAACCAACTAATTTGCTCATCTCTCTGAACTCATCTGGGTTTTTTTTTCAGTTTGGGCAGGCTCAACAGAAGACTATGAAGCAGGTAAGGTAACAGTTTGACAAAGTTAGAAGCAGGAAAAAAAAAAGCAAAAGCTGCTAGTTGCCTGGGTGGTATTGGAGTGGTATTCTCTCCTGTCTACAAAACGTAGTGCAGTGAAGGTCTCGCTTGGAGCTGGAATTATCAATCTACAGAAAATGAAGAGTAGCGCTTTTACAAGAGGTACGTACATAGTACCGAGACACTCACAGTCCAAGAGATACGTATATAGTACCGAGACACTCACAGTATATGCATGTAGTACAGTCAACCTGCATAACTTTTACAGGTCTTTTAATTGTTGTACAAAAGCACTTAAAGTGAGAGTCAACATAATTAGTACATTTCAACACAAACCATTTCTGAATAAATCTTTTAAAAAAGGTTGAAACCAGGGGAGGAACACAACCTTTTTCTTCTGTATATATACCGACCACAGTAAGGGGAACTTAAAAATAATTAATAGTTCACCTTCTCAACTAGTTTTTCTAGGGAATAATCCAATCTATGACCATGATAAATCCTTCCTTGTGTGTATATATCAGCTTGGCCATGATATGAAAAAAATTCCAGCATAATATCCCCATCACTGTTATTGAAGGCAACTCTGAATTTTTACCAGCCCGGCCCCCAGACGGAACAAGCCTTGTGAGTTATTAAGCCAGTTATATCAGTTACACCAAAATATCCCACGATACATACAACAGATTCATGCACTTGTCTTACATCGGCAGTCAGACCACGTGCTCTGCTGAGGTACTGGCTATACTTCAGAAGGATAACAGTTCACTAGCCCAGTCATCCAAGAAATTAGCGCAATAACCCACACTCAAAATTAAACTTGGGTCAAAAAAATAGACCTTCATTATCTGGGAATGGAATGATAAATACATGGTTGCCCCTTGACATCCCTGCTTATAGATGGGACTGAGAGGTGAATCTTGCATCCCTGTCGTGAACCCACAGTAAGGGATTATGATCAGTCACAGGATAACATTATTCTTTGTAGTGAATGGAGCTTTATATGTCCCATGTACTATTAATTACAAGAAAAAAATTCAAAGTGTTTTGCCAGATTTGAAAGCCATAAAATACTTAGCAGATCTGTCAGAAAGGCTATGTAATACTGTGCTTCACATTTACTCTCGCCTTTAATGCCTCTCAACTGTCCACACTTTCGCAGCACATCCAAACTATTGCTTTATATTTTTGTTTTGGTTTTCATAAAGTCTGTGGTTTTCAGACAAATCACTGAGGATTGAAGTCACTAAATAATGACATGCATTGGAGTTTCAGAATTCGTATCCCTCAGAATATGCAATCACAAATTGTGATATTCTAGCAACTTTCTAAGCTCATTAGAGGAACTTAGGGACACATTGCCAGTATGGCAGCAGTCAGAAATAAATCTTTTGTTCCCTTGTTGTCACTTGCTGGTCAGTATAAACAGATTTTACTGATGACTGCTAAACCCAACCTTAACAACTTTAGAAGGGGGTACTGAACATTTGTTAAGGTTGGGCCATGCACCACCCTCTGGTGCTTAACTGTTTTCTCTTTTTCCAAATATTGGAGCATAATCACTGCACTCCATGCACTACACTTTAACAAATCACTGTAAGATAAACTACTAATTGTTATAGCACATCATCATTTGCCTAGGAAATGTCATCCTGAGTTTGTTACTGTGGTATAAGAGTGTTTGTTTTATACCTGCGCTAATACCTAGACATATGAAGACAGATTCAATGTGTTGTGTTCCTAGTGGTATCAGAACTTACCCATTTGTCATATACTGTTCTCATCTTAGCTGGAGTAACACACACATCCAAAAAATATATATTTCTATAAATTGGCCTTTAGTAGCTTCCTGTTGAACTAGTGAAGCAACAAAATTGAAGGCAAGAAACATTGCTGTCTAATATTCATAATTATTGATGGAGAGCTAAATATTACAAGATCCTTCACACAGGGAGCCAGGCAGGTGTATGACAGCATTCTCATGACAATACCACAAAATAATTTTATAGAAAGTTACATTAAGCAATAATGGAGTTGTCACTTTTCTCCACTACTGTGTGTCAAAGGAATTGGCATATATAGGTTTGGGGGTGTAGTGATATCCCCCAACATGGCGGGGTGCAAAGGTCTTACCACCTACAAAAAATAGTAAACAAACTGTCTTTTATGAATTTAATTTTGGGAACTTGTCACTCACTGAAGCGTCCTATGGTAAGTGGACATGACTCTGTCCACTTAAGGGTAATAAAAGACTACTTAGTTTTACTTTTAATAAACTCAGTAAAGGGCTCCTCACTGACAGCTATGGTATGGAAGATCAAGGATGCAAATTCTCAGTATAGTTCTGCAGCCATATTCAACATCTCTCACCAAAACCACCGAGTCCAAGCTTAGCCAGAAGAAATGGGCAAAAGGCTTTTGTAGGCAATAGTCATGGCACCTGCTCTGAAGCTTTAGGTATGCTCCAGTGAATATCTCTTAGGGACAGAACTGCTGTTATGATAGTAGACCCTGTCTAAAGCAATACAATTCACTGAAGAGCAAACCTGACTAGATATCCTGAACTTTAACGACAGCCAATAAACTAATGTCTTTCGGCTTTTCCCGGTTAAGGGTCGCCACAGCGGAACTCTGGTCCACTAATGATTGGCAGTGGATTTTTACAGTGCCGAGGTGCCAGCCCGTCACCCAACCTTCAAAGAATGCACACCCATTGACGCACTCATCTACCTGCATGTCTTGAAATGTCACTTGACCACAGGGGAGGACATGCAGACTCCACACAGAAGGTACTCCAGCCGAGAATTGAACAAGAGAACCTCTTGCTGTGAGGCGAAAATGCTTACCGCTGTACCACTGTGGCCTCCATACTTCTAAAATTTTGCATCTTGTTTGTTTAATATAGCAGACCAACTTTTGCTGCATACTCTCTACAGTCTTATGTTCCTCTCTTTTTCTTTACCTCACAGTCCTCACAAAAATGATTTATTCATTTTATTTTTGGCTTATTTCATGTTAGTGTGTATCTTAGTCCCGGGATACTATATCTGGCATTATCTAATCTTATTTAATACTTCCAATACAGCAAATGCTGATTTACCAACAAGAGATGCTTAACAGATCATAAATTATAATTCTACTTTTAACACTGCATGATGTTTTTGATTCTGTCAAAGGGATTTTAGTCTATTTTCATTATATTATTGCTGTAATGCATGTCGATTCCAATATATTCAACACACACACACACACACACACACACACACACACACACACACACACACACACACACACTTGAAAGCACTAGAAGGCATTCAAAATTATTAAAATAAGCAGCAATAACTTAAAATGAAGGAACAACACCTTTTTCTGCCAACAGTATGGATAATTTAATAAATCATCAAGAAAAGTAAAGAGACTACACACTCAAGCTGTAGGAAAAGCTCAGTGCTTCTCACCACTATATGGTGGTGGCAGAAACTAAGATCAAAACAAAAATGCAAGACATGCTGTTAAGTGTAATTCTAAAAGTATAGCGATAATAATTTGTAATTCATATATGGCTTCATACAGGTAACTGCCCTGCTGGTTCACTGTGAAGGTATCTGTTTACATTAATAATAAAAAAAGTAAAAAATATTAATGAATATGTGTGGCTGTGGATACTGTAATGAAACCTTCTGCAAAGCATATGGGACACCACTGATGTGGTAGCAAATATTTATACCTGATAACTTTAATGCAAGAGGGGAAAAGGTCATAAAATCATGCAAATTAACTGTGGAATAAAGGCAGGCGAGAGATTACTTAAACTGAATCTAAAAGGAAAAACAGACAACAATAACAATGGAAATCATTGTACTTAAAGAAACTGTGTTCATAATTATACTTCTAATTTTTTCATAGGTTCTTAGGTTCATAGGTAAGTACTAGGCTATTGGCCCTAGGGCCTATATAAGCCTAGCCAAAAGAGGTTCCCTGGCTTCTGCCACCCAAGAAAATTATTTTCCTGTGCCACTGTTGAGCAGAGCCACAGAAATGATCCCCAGGGTGAATTTCCTGTTTCCCATCCAATTGTCAAGATTTCTCTTAAAGAGGGCTCAAATCATAAGGGGATGGCATGGCAGTACAGAATGGATAGTTTGGCTACAATACCCTTCCATGATAATAGAGGTGGAGAACAAGCAGAAAAATGTCAAATATATATTATTCATTATGGCTGAAGAAATAACTAAACTTCTCTAAGCAAAGTAATGCAAAATAGCTCCACACCAGTGAATGCCAAGCAATGTGGCTTCAAAGTTGAAGATACTGTCAACAAAAAATTGAGATCAGGATGAGGTGTGTTAAGGACTACGGGCATATTTCATCTATATGGTAGTACATTATTTAATAAAATGTCTTACAGAAATGCCTCACTATGAATGCCAGTGTAGTACAACTGTTAACCCAAATGCCTGTGAATCGTGAGGTTGAGCGTTCTATTCCCAGGTGGGAACTGCGGGCATGTGTGACAAACACTCTTATCTGAGTACAGGGTGATTAAAGGTGCACTATTTTTAGAGTAGTACACCATCCTAAGGATTTGACATTAAATCAATCTTCCTTTTTAGTTCTTGTATTGGTGTTGTCCTGCTGGGTATCCAATTTTAAGAAATAGAAACAGCTAATATTTAAGTGAAGGAAAATCAAGCAACAGAGGAGGGAATTGAATCATTTTTCTACAATAAATTGAATGGCAAAATTAAGCTACATTAATTCTCTCAAAATACTCTTCCACATTTTTCCAGTATTAAGAATTAAAAAAAAAATTTCTTCCAGTAACATATTTTGCATTCCTTTTTCCAGATAAATCATTAAACACAGTTCAGTAATGAAAACATCCTGCATTCCATATTTGCTATTTTAATAAAGCAGATAATTTATTTTTGTAGTACTACTGCCCCTTTCTCATTTGTGCAATGTAACATTTTCAATGATTAATGCTTGTAAAAATGGGAGCTCTTCAGCTGCTGAAATAGAACCCCTCCCCAAAACCAGTGATATAAGAACGGTTTAATAAGTGCTCAGTATTATTTTTATTCTCTCATATTCATTACTGGCACATCTTTAAGTCATACTCTTATGTTTTGTTTAATTTCCTATTCCTTTATGTATAAAATGCAAACAGTAATGGATGTAAAGACACAAGCACAGACACGCAGACATGCATTTTCTTTTTCTCTTCCAATGGGTACACATAAATAAAGTCAATGTGTATATATATTCTTCCTCCCATCCTTATTTACTTACTCCTTATGAACTAATAATATTCCATAAATTCGTAATTCATCCTTTTTGTCACTTTTTTTCATTATTTTCATCAGGCTTCTCTACCCTTCACTGAATTTCCTTTTGAACTAATACTGCCATTTTCGGTATATGATTACCTCACTCCCCCTGCACCATCTTAATGCTAACCCTAACCTTAATCCTGCACTTTACCCTAGAAGAACCTTTTTTGTAACAGTAATCACTACACAAAGACAAACTCAGATATCGACCACATGCAGCAAAACATATGCACAGCACTTAAGCTGCTAGACCCAACCTTAACAACTTTAGCAGGGGGTACTGTAAGCCTAATCTGCAAACAGTTCCATACATGCTACTAACCCCTCCCCAAGCGCTGAAACTTTCAGTATAGCTGAAAGTTTTGAAGTTAAAAATAGAAACCCTACTGACCTGACCCAAATCATCTTCCTCCCTGAGGCATATACATAGTTTGTCCAACTTGTCTAACTTCTGAATTTATATTAAAGATACACAATAAAATAAATTAGTTCATTCATTCTTCAACTAACGACCTAATCCATTTTAGGGTTATAGGAGAAGGAGACCCCATCCAATCATGAAATAAACACAATACATTCAGCAATGTAAGCACTTGACCACTTTACAAAGCACAGTACACTTTTTGGCAAAACTGATACTTGACCATCACACAGGGACCCATAGGAATGAAAGTATGTTAGGATGCAGAAAAGGCTGAGATAATCTTTCAGCAAATTTTGTAGATCTTATGTTTGATACCTACTTAGGCTTCACTTAAAAAAAAAAAAAAAAGTTTTTTTTTTTTTTCAGATTAAGCAGAGCTAAGCTAGGAAGAGTCATTTAAACTGCTTCAGTGGATGACTTATGCATACATACACCTGTAGGGACCTTGAATTTGCTCTCTTTACCTTCACCAAAAGCTTCTGGAATGTATGCTTCTTGTCCCCCAAATCTTTTTTTATGGAGTTAAACATTCTGTATTGCTTTTGTTGACGGCAATAATTCTTCAGTTTTTGCTAGTCACTTCACTGTTACTTCCCTTTAAATGAAACAATATATTTTCCCCTTTGTTTATATGGTTGAATTCTCATTGTGGACCCATATGTCTGTGTATCTTTTATCATTTCAGAGATGAGGCTATTATTGCCAACCTCAAGCGGACTCAAAATATCAGCCCAACAACCCGGAATAAATTCTGGTATGCATATTATATCTTCCTTTCCACCAGGAGTGCAACGGTCTCCAGTGATACAACAGCACCCCCTTGGCATGGATGTGGCTCTTCATCAAAACTGAAAAAGATACCCTTTAGAGTTGCATTTAATTCAGTTTTCTGAACTAACTTCTGAATTTATATTAAGGATACACGATAAAATAAATCAGGTCATTCATTCTTCAACTATCCACCTAATCCATTTTAGGGTTATAGGAGAAGGAGACCCCCATCCAATCATTAAATAAACATAAGACAGAGAAATGAATTCTGGACATATGTCAATCCACTACAGGACAGGCATACACTCATGTATACATATAAACACAAGTGCATGTGCACAGACTCTGACACATACAAACATACATATACGGAAATGCACAGCACAGCATGCAAATTCACCTACAAGACCTCATGGGATGTGGGAGAAAACCAGACCACCTAGCAAAAACACATGCAAACACGGTAATAACATGCATATCCCCAGAACTGAACTGGAGGACCAAGAACTCTGAGATAACAATGCTAACTGCTGCAGCACTATGCAGGTTCAATGGCTTAGGATGTTTCCCGAATGAGATATATAAGTTTATCAAATCTGGACTGAGAAAAAAAGCATTTTATATAACCAAAAGGCAGCACAATAATACATAATTCTCTGGTTTGATTTCAGTGCATCTAATCTGTTACAGACATAGCTTAGCTCTTGTAAATTACATTGGTAGAGACAGGTACTGTGTGAAAGCAATTGTATTAAAGAAATAAACATTAAATTGATAAACTGATATTTTTGATGAATGTTAAATTTTCCAAGGTGAACAGTAGTGACAAACTACTTTACTGTTTTTGGTCTAAAATCTACCTGAGGAAAAAGACTGAAGTGGAAAGCTCTTGTAACACAAAATAAAAAATACAGCCCTGAGTAGTATGTGTTGTTCTTTTTGCATATGAATTATGAACAGATGTAACCAACTGCAGCGGTCACACATTTGCAAAGTGTTAGTGCATAACCTCTTGGACATTGCATTTTGTAACATGAATGTTTGTCAAGTTTCATTTGAGGCTGACAAAGTAATTGAAGCTGGATGTAATGTATGCATGCATGAAGGCTGGGGTTGGACAGGTTAACAAAGTATCACGTTATGCAGTTGTTGAAGGCTAAAGTAATAAGAGATCTCAGCGATTTGATTAATGTGTAAACTTAAGAGCATCCTGTGTCAAATGGAATAAGAAACTAGCTGTCTATTTTACTGTGATCCATAATAAAGCGAGAAAGCTAGAAAGTACAAAAAAAGGATTTGCCCTAGAGTCATGCAGTGATTAGTCAAAAGAATAGTGGCAGGCTGTGACAGGATGTTGCAGTAATCATTACAGATAACAGGTGATACCTACAGCTTCTAAATGCAAACTCTGTGAATACTGGCAAACTCCTTAGCTTTTGCTGGGTCACGGTCAAAAACAGAACCATCTCAAATGCGTTATACAACTGCCAAAATTACACATGATTATGATGAAAAAGGGGTTTCACAGAATAAATAGCTAGATTACCTTGAAGTGAATGTTGAGATGTGTAGCCAAGTGAGAAACACTGGCAGAACACAGAAGCAGGAAATAACAAAACTTCAGTAAACACAAAGTGGAAATCTTTGTGTTAATTCTTTTCCTGCTCAGACATTCACAGACCGAGCATAATTTCATTATAAATGAAATTAAGTAAATTGGCTTACCTACAATTGATAAGCCGCAGATAGTAAACATAAAGAACTAAACTCCAGATTACTGTGTATATTGCATATATTGGAAATATTTTTTTGTCTCACCCTTGTTAATTTTGTATGTCACTGATCTATGTTTTCTTGTATGTCTGTTATCCTTATTTAGTAATGTAAAATTATTTGTGGAGGTTTTCTCCCCAGGCCTCCGCTGTAAATGGACCTTGTCCAGTTGGACTATCCAGGTTACAAAATGTAAAATAAAATAAATAAATAAATGGTCTCACAACACTGCACAAACTATAACAACATAAAAAAACAGTACTGGTAGTAATAAGAAACAGCTTTTATTCACCAGGATTAAGCACTTTCATTCCTTTGCTTTCAGAACTTCATCAGAACCATTTAAAATAATTCCACAAGCATTTAAATATCCACTTCCAACATGTAAACTCCACCCATCAATTACTTAATTACCCTGACATCATAATTCTTTAATTTTAAAATAGGATTTAAAGAAATAGATTTGTTTAAGCCAGGGAACACTGTTACATCATTAATAACTGCCATTTCACTTCACTACAGTTTTAATGTTCATCTAGAACGCATCCTTGTTGGTCCAAAACCACCTGTTCTAATATTATAAAATAAAATTTATGAGTGTTGTGTTCATGAATGTGTTTAAATAATGCATTTGTATCCTTGCATTTTTTTCACATCCAACATGTGCTCATATATATATATATATATATATATATATATATATATATATATATATATATATATATATATATATTACATACATATAAACACACACATATAATCCCACAACTTTCTCTTAGTTTTACCTATAGAATGCAGGACAGATCTGGCATTGTGCCAGATAAACAACACTCTTACTACAACATGTGAAATGGCCTCTAACATTGTACCTTACATTTCTAATTTTGCAATGATCAGTTACCTAAATATACTTAAACATACCTTCCTTAGCTGAAAAGTTATAGTTCTTAAAATCATAATTTCAATATCCTTGTGGAAATAGTGTAAGTGGTCCAGCATTTCTTTCCTTCTTTACAAAACACAGTTCTGGAATTAAGTATACAATTATAAGTGTAACTACCCAAGAACAACAGTGTGTCCAAGATATTAAACACGTTAACAAATCACTAAAAGGATATAGAGGTGCAGAAAATACATAGTCTTACAGATGCTGGTTTTGATGCAATAACTGTTCCTCCTCAAAGGCATCTCAAGGACAACTAGTCCTTTGTCTTCACTCTGCAAATTCTAATCAAGCACAGTCAAATACAGACCAAACATTTAACTAAAACTGATCATAGCCAACAAGACTTAAATGGAAAATTAAGACACACACCTCATCAGCTAAGCACAAGTTATAAACAAAAATATTTAACTGAGGTATATCCTTTATAAATACAAGGTTTTCCCTTTCCATATGAAGTTTTGTTTGTTAATAAAAATGCAAGCTCCACAGCTATGTAGAACATGGAGAACATTATGATTTCTGACTATGGTATTCAATAGATAAGGAATATAATACTGTTCTCCTCTGGACACCAAAATACATTAACATACTAGAATATCAGCAAAGTTATACCTGCTATGAGCGGCTAGTATAACTTTGATATATAACAAACGAGTATGCCTTAACAACTCTGTGCCTCTTCAGAAACAAATTACATATAGACATAATGACCACTCTTGGGAGACAGTGACTTAAAGAAAAGGTATCCTAAATATGTATACTACATATTTAATGGCCTTGAAAAGTATAGTTTTCAGTTCACAAATACACAATTTGCTCTTTGCAGACTAAGGGGAAAACTATAATGTCACAGAACCAGCCAGTCTATGACAGAAGTGGGCACAAAATGTGATAAGAAAAAGCAGAAAAAACAAGAGTACAAACCTGTTAAGCTATGTCTAGTTTGAGATTATAAAGTTATGAGAGGAGTGAATATGAACCAGACTAGAGACCAGGATGAATACTTTATAATAATAATGGTCTATACCTTTTATATGTCACAGGGGATGTATTTGATTTCTAACTTGGGGGTTCCAGACAGAAACTGCTAGAAGCTGAAGGGCACTTAGCAAGGAAGTGAACATAGTTTTTTTCCCAAAGTAAGGCTGAAAGTGATCATTTAAAGGCTGTATAAATCTAACAGTTCTCCCTCTCAAAGTCAGAATGAAGAAAGGCTAAATAAGGATGACAGGTGACTTTGCACTGTTATGCACACAATCACTGAGCAAAATGTGGAAAAACAAGAAATTAGAGTGGTGGGAGCTAAAGGTTCCTATATGTAGAAGACAGCGAAAAGGATTTGGATTTTATGAATGGAAATGAGCAAAGAAGGCCCAGAGCAAACTTATATAAACAAAGCATGAACTTCAATTAAAAAAAAACAAAACAAAACAAAAAATAACCATTTCGTAAGAATGGAATAAAAATTCATCTTAATTCAGATGTAAGCTGTCAAAACACAAACCACAGAATGACATCCCAGGTGAGTATTGGGTTTAAACTTCTTGCTTTCTAGTACAAACTTTAAGAAGTTCAGTAATTTTATTGAACATATGCAGATAAAGGGCATTAAATTTCACATTAAACTAGTCACTTTGTAGAGATACTCTAAAGACTGATAAAACTTTATTCCATCACATCATTTTTAGAAAGCTGGCATCCTGCAATACCACTTTGGAGGAAAGTACTTCATAATAATAACAACAGATGAATTCATATATGCATAGGAGGATGGGCTGGCCATAGACTTCCCCAAAGCATCCATGAGCAGGAGAGAAGCAAAAGCAAAAATAGAGAGAATTACACAAAACCAGCAGCCACCGTATGAACTATGAAAATGTTGGTAGAATCAGAAGGCATCGCTTCATAGTATCGAACACCTTAGGCCCATTAGCTTTCTACATCATATTTCTATTTAAATAAGGGTCTTCCTATGCCCTTTTTAACTGGGATGAACTTGTGAAGGCAATCGGAGAGCTGACACTCTTCACTCGGCATGAAAACCTCAAACTTTCATTTGGACAAAATGTCAATGATATGCAAAGTGACAAACAAGTTGACCTTGGGAATAACTGAGTTACTAATACCAGCTATGCATGTTACAGTTTTAACATCTGAGGCAGTATGCAAAAGGCAAGTTAGAAAGCTATTATTAACCTTCACCCTAGAAATGCACTCTATAATTTAACCTTAGAAGAATTAAGCTCATATTTGATTGTTATTCCAAAAGCAGGTAGTAGGATACTAATTACAATTAAAAGGCATGGCACTAATGCTGTGTCAATGTTCTACCTGTCCATAACCCCTTTTTTGCATTTTTGCACATGAAGTTGGGGTGTCACTTCAACAGCGACAGTCATCTATAACCAAGTTTTACGCTGCTGGGTGACTAGCCCTGCTGTGCTAGTTTATCCACATCATACACTCTCATGCACACTCACACCTATGGCCAATTTAGAGTATCCAATCCACCTACTGCATGTCTTTGGAACATGGGAGGAAACTAGAGCAACCAAATGAAACCCATGCAAACACAGGGAGGACATGCAGACTCCACACAGAAGGTACCCCAGCAGAGAATTGAACCTGTGAACCTCTCACTCAAAGGCAACAATGCTATCTGCTGATTTTGTTTTACTTTAACTCGCATAAATTCAGTTTCAAATAAATATCCTATCCAGTTAACAACAATGATGTGTCAATGTTATTAACTGGATATTTATTTGAAAATGAATTCATGTGAAGTTGTTAGAGAAAAAATGATTTCAATAGCATTAAAGAGTTGTATTAAAGTTGTTTTAAAAGAAATTAACTATAATGTTATCTGGTGTAAATGAAACAATAATTTTAGTTATTTCGAGTTTAAACTAAAGTTTATAAAGACTATTTACCTATGAGACCATCCATGTCCTGTAAAGGTTGACTGATGTTCCAGTTCTGTAGATTGCTTTTTGAAACAATTTATCGTGGAATCCAGATTTTTACTTGCCCTGGGAAAATTTGCTGTTTGGTTATTTCATTTTTGTGATTTTTATCTTGCGAAAATGAAATTTGATGATATGGCCGCTTGAGTATTTTGGTCTGTTTCTCATTCAATTTGTGGCTTTCTGGCAAATCGCAGAGGACTGAAGTCATTAAATAAGGACATGTATATGAGTTTTACACTCCACATCTTTCAGAAAATGCATGCTAACACAAATTCTGTTATACTAGCAACTTTCTAAGTTAAGAAGAGCAATATCTAAAATCTATCTCTATTTTCTGGGCCATTGTATCCCCATTATTTTAGTCTTTGTCCTGTTTTCTTGTATACCTCTCAACCATCCAGATTTCTATATAATGTCCAGATTTTTGCCTGATATATTTGGACTATTCCTCATAAAATTTGCGGTTTTATGGCAAATCACTGATGAGTGAAATAACTAAATAATGTCATACATTTGAGTTTCAGACTTAATTTCCTTCGGAAAATGAATGCTAAGACAAATGTTATTCTAGCAACTTTCTAAATCTATAAGAACAATATTTATAATCTGTCCATATTGTGGGGCCTTTGTCCCCCATTATTTTAGGCTCTGTCCAGATTTCTTGAGCTAAGTGGTTAAAAGGTATGGAGGTATTGTGTGTAATGCACTAGTTGGGAAGGGGGGGATTAGTCTTTACTTGATCAGGCTTGACCCTGTAACTCTGTTACAGGAGACAAGAGCCTGAATCCTCTACACCAACTACCAGAATGCTGAAATAATTGTGAGCTTTAGTGGAGACAATAGTATGAATCCTACACTAACTATCAAACATTTGACAGAATTGTCAGTTTGAGTTTCAGTACATGTTCACTGAATTATGAGTTTCAGTGCACTTTCAAGGAATTATGAGTTTCAATGCATTTTCATGGAAGTGTGAGTTTCAAGTGAAGACAGGTTTACTGTTAATCATGCTAAATCTGTTTTCAATGTGCAAAAATGGTTTTGTTTAGCAAATGGCAGTCAATGTTTATGCTGTAGAATTTGAAAGCAGTATTAGTATCATAATTCACTTTGGTGTAGAAGACTGTGGATTTTACTCACACACCATGTATATAGAGTGTTGATATTGCAGTGCCCTTTTAATTGAGGATTATTTGGGGTATTTTAAGGGGGATAGGGGTTCTGCACTCTTGACTGTGTCCTCCCTTTGTATGAAATGCCTAGTAACTATGAACTTGTTGGTTTGTCAGTCATTCCCTATTGCAATATTACCAGCTTATGATTTTTAATGTAACAGAGGCAATTCATTCTTCAAGGGCAGCAGGTACTGAATTTGTAGAGGAAACACTAAAATGTAAAGTTCTTTACCAGCAGCAACCTCTTCATTAGTTACAGATCTCTTTAATCTGGAATTTATTCGGATGAACTTTACTTCTGCAGAGATTGTGCTTATTGACAGTTACTGGTGGATTGTAATGACAGAAGTTTGAGTTGCCTTTTATGGTTAAAATGTTCTGAAATAGGCACTTTTGTCATTATTGGGTCATACATTTTGTTGCATTGCTTACTGGAAAAATGTTCAAAACTACAAATTTAAAAGACATACTAACAAGTGGTGCTGTATTAATAACACAAGGAATATAATTTATACAATCATGAAGGTGAATGAAAGAACATATGTATGTATGTATGTATGCATGGCGTATAAATGTGTGCAAGGAGCCTACAGTTTGAGAACAGCCCAAAGGTAAACTAATTCTCCATTGCCCAAATGCATTTTATTTGGATTTGGGGTTTTAATGCCTAATAAGTGAATGTCAGTTTCAATGACACAAGGGCCCCATTTGACCATGATCTGGCTCTGGCAAACCCAAATGTGTAACTAACTTTATTTTTTTTTCCTCAATACTTCCTAGACTCACACGTAGTTGCTATGTTCTAATTACACCTCTGCCTTTAGCAGCATAATTCTTTGAGTTCAGATAACCACCATACCACTCCACTCTAACATCACAGTATTTCTCACAGAAGTGAATCTCCCCTGCCATCTCTTTTACTATTTACTACAGTAATTTAACATAAACACTGGACTAGATGTTTACATTATTTGTCACTACACACATCACACTGACTAATGGATGCATAGTGGTGTTGTACTACCTTATTGTATATAGCATTAATAACAGTAAAAATGCAAACTAGGCAGGTAGCACTGTTCCAGCCACTGTCACTGTTTTTGTTAATGTACTCTTGGATTATTGCCTTCTTTGTAATTTACCTGGCTTTTTATATGGAAAATCGAAAAGTATATATTACTTGGTACTTCTGATGAAGTTCTGACAAGAGTGAAAGCACTCTTTTTGTTTTTATTTGAAAATACATAGGTTAAACAAGCAATACCAGCTTGAATCATGTTTCTTGCTTTTAATAAGAATGCAAGCTGACCTTTAACATGGATCTGACATTAGTTATTATGACAGTCTATTTTAGCACATCATATGCTGCTGTTATTCCTGTGCAGCTAGTTTTTCCTTTTTCTTGGTTTGTTCTTCCTTAAGGAAAGTGGTTACTACCCTTAAGGCTGGAAAACTACATTTCTTTGGTACTAGGTTTCATTGTCTGATTATAGCTATCTCTCTAATATATATATATATATATATATATAAAGAGAGAGAGAGAGAGAGAGATGGGCCACTGGGATCAATCTGCAGTGAGCACTCACGTTTAAAGGAATATTCTTCAACTATGGTTATAACATACAACACATTGTTTTTCAAACACTGTAAATGGCTTTTCATACAACTTCCTGCCTATGAACTTACTGAGTTCAGCACGGCCGGCCTTAGGCATAGGCGAACTAGGCGACCGCCTAGGGCACCATAAATGCCAGCCTCTTAAATGGTGCAGTTTTTATTTATTTTAATTAACAAATGTTTGCGCTCTTCTCAGCGCCCTGCCGAAGTCTAACTGTAAGCCGGAACTATGGGGGATGGGGGTCAGCGTCCTCTCACTTACTAGGACAGTTTAAAAAAAAAAAAAGTTACTTCGGTAAGGAGGAAAGGTATGTTATATTTTGGGGATGCGCCGGAACCATACAGCTGCAAGACCTGAAACAAAACGGACGCATGCGCTGAATTTAAATACGAAAGTGTGCCCTTCATCATTACTGCCTGCCAGACTCAAAACAACAACAGGTAAGCTTTCATTTTACTTCATCTACTGAAATGCTGAAGCTTAAGGCTCTGTTCTACATTCTGCTGCTTAACTTAAGCAGAATGTAAAATGGAGCCTTAGCAGAATGTAAAACAGAGTCTTAGGCAGCATAAGGCCCCATTTTATATTCTGTTTAGCTTAAGGCTCTGTACTGATTTATAAAAAATATAGTTGCTTATAGTGGACACACGTTAGACAAATAGTTTATTTAAAAAAGTGAAGATTATAAAACATCCCATACAGTAATAGAGTATTCTTATTTTAATTTAGATAGTCATGTCACATTTAGATAGAAAACACATGTTGTGCTGTATTTAGTGTAGTCAGGATTTCTATAAGTAGGAATCAAGCTTTATTAACTATGAAAATTTTGTTAGGCCAATTCTGAGTATATTAATTCCTTCCGTACTTTAGATAAAATATCCATTACTGTACCTGAGAGAATACAACACATTTTTTCAGTAGGAGAATTTCAGAACCCAAATGACTTACTCTTTGCATTGTTTCTTACAGGCTTTTTAGAAAGAGTATGGCTGCATAGTGAAGCAGAAGTTATAACAGATGCCCCAAAGCATTTGGTTCTCCAATTCATTTCCTACATTTTCTGGAAGTTATACTTTCTACCCACTTCTCAAAGACATATTACAGTTTAATTAGTGTTGGCTGTCTGTATGTGTTTGTTGTGTGAGAGTGAACGAGTGTATACATTTTGTAAGGAGTTGGTACCTCATTTAGAATTAGTTCCTACCTCCTGTACACACTGAATGCCTGAATAGGCTGTGGTACCCCTACAGCTCTGAAATGGATTAATCAAGTAATCAGAGAACACGAGTGAGTAAAAGGACAAATTTGACAATGAATGTCTTCCAGAATCCTTTACAGCTTTCTACCTTGCATCTGAAAAAAATACATCTACAGTGACTAATAGAATCCAAAGATTCATGCTAAAGATACATCAGTAAAACAAATGGTTTGTTAATCAGCTGATTCTCAGAATATGGCAAAAATATCTTAAGATATGAAAGACAGCATTATTTTACATGAATTTAAGTGCAGACTGAATGATTCCGCCAGACCTAAATATGTTTCTCAGCAGTATTAGGGGACATAGATTTAGTGATGCCCATTTGTCTGAAATCCACACACTAATATTACTATATTAGTAAGTAATCACTACTGGGGAATTAATCTATTTTTTATGATGGTCAGAAGAACATTGAGTGAATGAAGACAATATTTAAATTTTTATGTGTTAAGACTAAGGCTATGGTTTAGATAAAAAATGTGTCTGTAAAAAACACTAGGTAGTATATATGCAAAGCAACTTATCATTTGGTTTTATCAGTGATATTACATCAAGTTGGGTGTTTAAATATGCAACAAGGAAATATATTTGCAGCATCAATGATACGTATTGGCTTATTGATAATGGCTGACGTTTTAAGGTAGTTTCCTGATTGTGTGTTGTTGGTACTTCTCACACTGTCAGTCCAGCTATCTGGAATTTTGTAAATAATTGCATGCTATTTGAAAACATTAATATGATTTATATAGAAGTGTCACAGAAGGAGATACTGCCAGCCCAGGTATCTGGAATTGTGTAAATAGTTGTATGTCATTTGTGAATATCAGCAGGATGCAATTGCTTATGTTAACACTATATTAGAACTGTATGTCATATTGCATAGACATGTATGCTGAAGAGATATTTTTATCCACTATTGTAATTGTTTAGATGTATGTATTTTTACAGAAGATTATCTTGCAAAATTTAAGAATAGTCGAGATTGAAGTACTTTATTGACAGGCCATAAACAAGAGAAGTTATCTTTCAGTTTCCATCAACAGGAGACGGGATGTCTATACTAGGGGACTTTCTGTGTTATTTTGTAAGTATTGTATTGTTTTATGTCTTCTAGCAGTTACAAACATCTGAAGGCTATGTATTTTCACAGAGAGATGTTAAATGCTAACAGCTGCAGTGGGGGTTTAGCATGGAAATTGAAGTCAGGAGACAAAAAGTGATGTCATGCAAGTATCCCAGCAGTACTATTTGACATTAATTTAAGAACTCAGAGAGTGATAGTGCATTTTGTATTTGACCTGGAAATATCCACTCACCACTTCTGCCTGCTTGTTGTTCTGTAAGTAGATTTTTAGGGTATAGTGATCGTTTTAGATTCAGGTAGGAGTATAGCAAAGTATAGCTTAGACATTTTCTTTATTTAAGACTGTTGTGCACACAGTGAACATTCAGAGTTTCATATCACAATTGTTTTATTTTGTTCTTGTTAGCTTAGTTAGTCAAGGAGAGCAGGCAAGCAAGTCAGCAAGGATTATGGCAAGCTGACAAGAAGCCCGTTGGCTGAGATGTGCCAGGCTAAAGGACTGGTGTATGCCAACCTGACTAAAGCAGAAATGATTACAGCTTTAGTCACAGCTGCATCACAGAGCAGCAACCAGGAGGAAAATCAGACTGGCCTTGGGAATGTACAACTCTCAGAAAATGGACAATTCAGCCTTTCCACAGAGAACTTAAAAATCCATCTGGAATTAAAGAGACTTGAACTGGAGTCCAAACATTTGGAAATAGAATCACCAGAGAGACTGAGATGCCTGGAGGCCAAAAAGAATATGAAGCTGAGATGTCTGGAGACAGGAAAATGAGAAACTGTGATGTCTGGAAGCTGAGTAGAATGAGAGGCAGAGGCAACATGAGGAGATGCTGACTCTTCATTAGGGTCATGGAGGTAATGGGGTAGGGAATAACCAAATCCCAGAAGCAACAAAGGTCAGTAAATTTCTTCCACAATTTACAGAGGGGGATAATTTTGATAGTTTCATTCATATGTTTGAAAGGGTATGTAAACAATATAATGCTGACCCAGGACTCTGGGTACGGGGCCCCTGACCCCCTTACACCATTGTAAAGCTGTAACTGCTATTTCTAAATTGTCTGATACTGATTGCTTAAATTATAATACTGTAAAAAAACTGTCTGTTAGAATGTTTTGAGTTAACACCTGAAGCTTATAGGAAAAGTTTTTGTGAGCATAGATGCAAGGCAGATGAAAGTGTGTCTGAATATATTGCTGAACTAAACACTTATTTTCATAGGAGGGTGAGTGGATGTCAGGTCACCTCTTCTGAAGGGCTGACAGACCTTTTGGTGAGGGAACATGCCCTTAGCACTTTGGATAGAGAATGTAACACAGCAGATGAGTTGGGGGGAAAAGGGAGACCTATACCTAGCAAGCAGAGCATTACTGTACAGGAAAGGGATACCCAGTGCTGTTCATGGGCCTAAGGGAACCCATGGTGGGCAGCCTAGACCACCTCAACAGAGTCTGCCAGTAGCAGGGGAAGCCACTAGTTCAGGTACACATCTAGGACCAAGGGTTAGATGCTTTAAATGCAACCAGTGGGGGCATGTCCACAGAGGTAAGGTGGGGAACAAAAGGGAGAGCCAGTAAATGGGATTGACAGAATGCCAGAAGTAAGTTGTCTCGAGACAACAAGGGTACCAAACTACCACAAGAGGTTATATCCTATCTTAGTAAATGGGAAAGTGGCCATTGCTAAAAGAAGCACAGCCTATGACCTAACCATTGTGAAGCCTGCAATGGTTAAAGAGGAGCACCACTTGCTTGGGAAGTCTACTCCAGTCAGAGCTTTAGGAGAGAGTGCATTCCAAATACCTTTGGCTAGGGTTCACCTTGATTGGGAGGGGGCTAAAGGAAGCCAGCAAGTAGGTGTGTTTAAGGATATCCCAGTAGATGTCCTGATAGGGAATAATTTTGATAATGCAATACCTTGTGCGTATGCAGTTACACACAGTCTGGCTTGAAGACAAGCATGTGGGTCTGGCAGCCTGGGGGAGACCCAGACAGATGACATACTTGCAGCCAGGACTGGTGAGGTGATTACTTGAGGGAGGGAGCTACCTTGTAGCAGTGAGACCGAAGGTGAACCACAGCTGCTTGGAGGTACTGATGTTTCATTTCTTATTAAAAGAATGTTTAAAACTACAAATTTAAAACTTATTCTAACACGTGGTGCTGTATTATACAAGGAATATAATTCAATACAATCAGGAAAGTGAATTAAAGAATAAATACATGTATGCATGGCCCTAAAAAAATGTGTGCAAGGAGTCTGTTTTGAAAACAGCCCAAAGGTAAATTTAATTCTCCACCAACCAGATGCAGTTCTATGAATGTGGGTTTTCATGCTGTTTCAATGAATGTGAGTTTTGCCATTTCAATGAATGTAAGTTTCAAGGACAGAGAAGTTTACTGCTTGTTCTAAGTCTGTTTTCATTGTGAGACTGTAATGTTTGTTTAGCAAATGGCTATCTGTGTTTATGCTACTTTATTTCAATATCTGTAATCATTGTAGAGGCAAATAGAACAGTATGCATGGCAACTGGTGAGATAACCAAATAATGGAACACTGGAATGGCTGAGGAGGGGGCTGCTGCTGGGGTTCCTCTTGGGTGGTGGTCTATTACCCTTCCTAGGACTCTACTTGACCATGATCTGGCTCTGGTATTTCAAGTAAAAAATACATATGCAAAGGCAGCTGCAGTTTAACTACATTACAGGGTATCTTTTTCTTCCTAAGCATTTAAATAATTTAAGGAAATGACTGGAGTGTCTTTCTTGGGGAATGACCCAGCGGGTGTGGCTCAAATAGGGGTGTGCCATGTGTGGTGTGGGTGGGGCTTAAAAGGCACCAGAGCACTACTTCGCCTAGGGTGCCATTTTGGCTAAGGCCGGCCCTGGAGTTCAGATTAATACATTAAGTGAGTTTCTATATAAGAGCATACCTGATATTCTTTATGCAAACTCCAATTTAAATGTATTCTTGTATTAGTTACAGCAATTCTACCTTTTCTGTCTGAACTGAGAATAGGCATTGACCACCTATAACACTTTATATGCTTTCTCATTAGGATCTATTACATGATGAGCCAAATATGTCAAAAATTCAAGACTCAAGACTCCAGTACAAGCTGAATCCAAAAAAAATGCATGCAAGAAAAAAACAAGTCATTTTTTTGGTTAAAACTAGATATCACTGGCTATCAAATGTCCTGAAGAGTGCATTAGGAGTATTTTGAAAAGACAATAGAAAGTGCTTCATCTGTCTAGGCTTGCCAGCATTCTGAGAATTCCATTTTAAGGTAACTAAATGTTAATGCCAGACTTGCACAGGATATATACTGTATAACAATGCTGAATATGTTCTACACATGTTTGGAGAAGTAATTCTTTGTAGGGTTGCTACAGGTGACAAAGGGCAGCTCTATTATTGCCATAAAGACGAAATGTTGGAAAGAATACTGAAAACTAAATAGCAATATGCGAGTCCTGGGATATCAATGATGCATTCCTCAGCTAGGTTTGCTACATAAGTGGTACAGTTTTAGTTACACCCATATTTGGGACTGTTTGCACTGTATTGATTTGCTTGCATTGAAAGTCAAATTTAACCAGAAAATAAGTGAGTCATTTTGGATATAAAATAAATAAACTGCATTTTGTGTACTAATGATGTTAGTATTTCAAATATCAAAAAAAAGAAATAGTTAATATATTATGCAGCTATTTACTTGATTATACTGTGGCTTAAGCTATGCAAACACAGAGTATACACACATGGGTGATTCACTCAATGACTTTTAAAAGAACAACAGTGACAGGCTTACTGACACTAAAATAAGACACAAGACATCAGATAAACCACCACACAAGACATCAGATAAGCCACATAACGCATGCACTCAGGTCTCTCAACAGCAGGTACAAGTACGACTCAATCACTGTCCACGCCACGCTGGTGTTACTTTGAGACGACACTTACCACACTGAACTTGGAGAGACATAGAGGAGCTGATTATGTTAGCAGAGCCTATGAACCTGACCTTGAGCAGTATCCCACCACTACCTTCACCAATGATGCCACCACACAGAGATGAGATATGATGAGCTTTAACAATTGGCTTAAACTCTGGTGTCATCAAAAGGGGATCCAATGTCTGTCTGCCTGGATGACATGCTGGAGCACGCTGCCGCTAAGGGGGGGGCTTGCTTTGTCAACCCTGGGATTCGGTTTGGATTGAGGCGAGGCTACACCCCCATGCCAGCCTTTTAGTTAAGGCCTCAAATTCTAAACCTACCCCCCTAGAACAAAAAACAAAAAAAAAAAAAAAGAAAAATGCTGAGAAAAAAAAGCCAGTCTCAGCCTCAGATGCCTTTCAGATCCTTCTCAGCTCATATGAACATCATGCTCTGTCCATGACCTGAAAAAAGGAGTTCAAGGCTCCTGAGAGCACCCCAGCAGCATACTCAGGTTTTACCTCATATCAAAACTCGACCCCAACAAGACAGGAAAGGAGGAGGGGTATCCATATCCATCAAGATCACCCACACCACATCAGTGGCATCGCGTGCATCATACAGGGCATCATCCATCATCAGGTGCAATTAACCATAGGCAAGACTGCTCTGCAAGGCTGTGTTACAGGCCAACCAACCCCATATCATCAACCCCCTCAACTCAACCTGAAAACATGGCCTTCCTGAAAACATCATAGGGGGGGGTATACTCATCTACCTCTACCTAACTTAGACTACTATAAACTACTCAACACTCCTAACACTCTAAGCCCAAATAAGAAGAGAACATACTTGATCTCATCATCACATGGGAGCAGGCACAACAACATCAACAATGTGGGAGCACTCACTGTACACCTGAGATCACAAACTAAACTCCTCTCTGATCTCCCATCAGGTCCTCCCCCACCAGACCAAATATAGAAAAGAAAAGACCACAAAGAAGACGCTTCTCGAGACTACACACTTCTTTAAGAAAAAACTTGGTCTCCTTAGCGGCCCCTGAGCTATCGGTATCGGTTAAGCCTTCAAGCACCTGAATACAAATACTGCACCTTCTACCAGCACCTGCAATCCACTCCAATCCCAAGAAAAAAAAAGAAAACAAAGTTGTAAAGGCAGGGGACAGTCCACATAAAAAAACCCCAGCCAAAAAAAAAAAGACAACAAAAGGAGAAGAGCAAAAAGAGAAAAGCTAAAGGAGAAAAAAAAAAATTAAACGTAAAAAACTAATAAAAAAAAAGCTAAGAAGTCAAAAAAAAATCAAAAAAGCTAAAAAAACAAAAAAAATAAAGGAATCTAAAAAAATAACATAAAGGCAACTCCCAGCTATGTCAGAAAACTAAAAGGAATGATTAGAATAGCTCTGGAATTCAAAGAGAAAATTAGTGGAATGCTGCATTCTACAGGACAAGGAACAGGCTTGGCTGACGGGTTCTTCAGACATCACTCCCTAAACCCCCAAGAGATATCTATACCCTCAAATGATTGTAGCCCCCAAACTCCCCAAAAAATCCAAGGTGAGAACTGCACTCTCCAAGGCAAGGAACACAGCATCCATGGATCTGTGGGTGAACCCGTATGTGCTCCATGAACTCAGCGAGAATTAACAGTTAATTAAGTCTCCTGTTTAATCTTAGTCTCACCCAGGAGTCACGACACCGTGGCACAGAGGCACCACATGTGCACCCACTCCTCCCAAGCACTCCACACGCGCCCCTGGGAACCCGTCCCATTAAAGCCCCACCAATTATCATCTGAGAAGCCATAAATGGATCACATAATGGATCTCATAAATAAGATAGGAGGAATTTGAATTTTGGCAGTCCAACCCAGTTTGCTTTGTCAACTTTTTATTGTTGACTTAAACCAAACTTATTGACTTTTAAAGGCAGTCAAGCAGCCCAAAGAGGAAAAGGCCATCATACAGCCTACCTAGACCTGGCCCGAGCTCACCTACAATACCCTCACTCGAAAATCAATGAAAAACTCATCACTTAATGTAAAACCATACATTACAAGATGATGGCTGCAGCCCCAGAGTGACTGCAGAACCCACAGGGTCAGAGCATGCATATGCATGTCAAGAAAGCACAGGGTCAAGGGTGGTCCCACAGGGAGTCTTCCCTCTCCATCTTACTCCTTGTTTGGCACTACTTTCTCCTGTCAAAGTTAGCAAACACAGGTTAAACTGAAGAAAGTAGAAGCATGAAAGCAAACTTCCAAAGTTCCTTACATCGCAGATGAAATCCTTCCCAGAAACGGGCTGAACAGAAGGTGAGAACAGTGGCCTTAAGTTAAAAGCAGAAATGATGGCCCATAGTTAAATGCCAAGAAAACATAAGGGTATGGTTACCCTTACCACCACCCTTATAACACAGAAGAAGTTAGGACCCCCCAACTAAGACCTTATTAGTAGGGCTACAGTAACCCATTTTGACAGTTATATTGAAGTTTATAAGACTTATTGCTAAAGCCCACCTTTAAGACCTTGCATTCAAGGTCATGTAGGGAATGAAGTCTTCACTCATCCATCACATCTCAACTCATCACTCATCAGATCGTGCCCCAATGATCGAGTATCTGGCCCATTAGGAATGTGGAACAGGCTGACCCTGGAGAGGCCACAAAAGGGGAGGCCAAAAAAGTTCCTCACCAAAAAAATGAAGTACTCTGCCGACTGTCTAGAACTGGTGATATTCAGTTGTGACATTTATGTAGTATGAGGCCATTTATCATGCACTCAGAGGTGACCTATCAAAACCATACAATGTCAAACCCAGATTTGATGAACATGCTTCATCTCTAAAAATCAAATCTAGATCCTTCAACCTCACAAGAGGATATAATAGGACGTAGGAGGGCAGAGAATTAATCCTCAGAATCCATGGATAAAAACGGCTGGAGTGGTGGGCACCTAAGCCTTCAGACACCTGAATGGCCTTTCATGGAAGGAACCACCAATGGATGGAGTCAGAGTTATACACCCCAGGGTTACTCCCCATCAGGCACAGCACAAGAGCACAGCAAAAAATAATGCACAAGCATGGGCAAAGTTAAAAGGGGGTAATAGCAACAGAACTATGGGTTGTATCGGGCAAATGGCACAGGGCAGCTAGTATGAACCTATGAACCTATAATATTGAGAGAGGGGTTGGAAAGGTATAGTCCAAAATGAACCAGTTCAAAAGTACAGTAGTTAAGGGGCAATCAGGAAGCAATGACTGAAAGGTAGCTGTTGCTTGTAACGACAGCAACCCAAGGACCTCTGGCAAGCATCAGCATTGAAGGAAGTCATCAAGCTGAAGAAGGGTCTTATGTGCTGTGCTAACCAGCTTTCTCCACCAGCCAGGCAGCAGTTATGACAGTAACCAAATTAATGACCTGGATGTGAGAAGAGTTTGTTAACCTATGAAGAATCAGGTATTTCCAAAGTCATTCTAGCAAATGTCTAGTCACTCAAGTGGGGCGGCAGAACATTTTACAGGCTGTTATCAGTAAGGATGGAGAAATGTTAACCTCATCTCTGAATATTTCCGGAACATGGGAGAAGCACCTTGACTAACTCCTTAACCAGTGGGTATGCCCTCAGTTTGAGCAGACAGCTCCAGAAACATATGGTGGAATGCATCAGATTATACAAATCAGTTCATTAAATAGTCCCACAGTGGAGTGGCAAAGACATGGGAATAGATGACATTTGTGTGGAAGTACACTGTCTGTGCTAGATATTGTTAATATTCTGATTAACTGCCTTTTCAATGTTGCATGGAAGAAAGGGATTGTACCTCTAGAATGGCAAACGTGAGTATTGGCATATATTTCAGAATTGTAAACAGGAGGCTGTGCTCCACTTAGACAGGGATCATTCCCCAGTGCTCATCTGTAAAGTCTGTTCTAGGTTGCTGGAAATGAGATCTTGCCTGACAACTGAGACTCTGTTCCAGGATGAGCAGGAAATGTCAGCTCTTTATCCTTGAGTTACTAGAAGGGTCACAATAGCTTAAAAATACTGTTTTCATGTCTTCTGTGAACATAAAGAATGCATACAACAGCACATTTCGAAACACCTTATGAAAAGATTTATAACAGTATTAGACCCAGGGCCATCACTACATGTCATCTGACCCTACATCTTCATCCACTTTCTTGGCATTAAGTTGAAAACATTCAAAGAGGGCATATGGCTCTGATACATGCATGCCTGGTTTCCTCTTATGCTTATAATTTTCATGGACAGTAGATCAACTAGCAGCCTATGTTTGGTAAGTACCTGATTTAAGCATTTCAGGACTGCATTTTTATAGCTTGTAGTTTGTAGGCAGCATTATCCCCTTGGCTTCAAGTGAATGTACTGTCTGGCAAACACTGGATGTGAAGTGACATGCGAGGAAGTCCTCACCACTGCATTACATCCTTGCTCTCATCTAATAAATAGTAGACTGCACTCTGAAAGAGAGGAAGCAGAGAAGTTCAAGGAAATCAGGGTCTCATTAATCAGTGCGAGAGAAGAGTGGGAGACTGACCAGCATGTGATTACTGTATTGACAATACTGCAAACACTGTAATGGGGTGTGGTGGCAAACCAAGAGCTAAAGCATAGGCTGAAGTCCTTAGTTTAGCTGCCCTGAACTGCAGACACAAGTTCTGGTTAACACCTCTGGGATGAGATTATGGATGCAAGTGGAAGAAATAAGGTTGCTTGTCTGGGCTCACTGTATCTAACAAAATAAGGAGTCCAGCTTTATAAGAGGGATATTGGGTTAGAGCTGTTTCATCTCTGGGTCATTTATGTAGCCATGTTATGACACCCCTAGGGGCCCCCACTGAGAGGTATACCAGGCATGTATCACTGTGAGGAGATCCTGGGAAAGGCACTGGGCAGACTAGGGAGATTAAAACTTTCAGTTTGGCCTGCAATGTCTGGGACCATGCAGAACAAAATGGCTGTAGTTGCTGAGAACAGGGATGTCTGGTCTACTATGATCATCTTGCTATCAGCACAAACATCAACAGAAAATGGATAAATGGAACTGGACAAAAACAGAAAATAATGACTGAATATACCTCTGACAGTTCAGAAACTTCTCACAGCATAACATAAGGTGTAAAATAAATATATCTAGCACACTTGTTAAAAGAACTCAACTTTTTATTTTTATTTTCACTTTCGGTGAATGCATGTGATATATTTTAAAATGACTAGCTCCCATTGATAGCACTTGTATTCATTAATGGATCAGAAGAAATGTGCTTTTGTAGTACTAAAACAGAAGGCACCTACTGTATTTATACATACAGATTCATATATGATATTTCTGCCTAGGAAGCCACACATTTCATGTAAAGTAATTTGTTAGTCGACACGAAAGACTTCTTTGGCAATTTATTCCAGCAGAAAAAAGTACAACATGCCTTTATGCATTCTATGAGACCATACAATGACCCAACCTAATGCTGCTATAACTCTGCTTTTTGAAGTAGAAACTACTTTTGCCTTCTACAATCTTTCTGTTAAGGAGGACTCTTAACAATGAACTGTATTTAATATGAAGCTAGTGTTGCACATACATGCATTCTTTATCATGGATCAATTGTTCCCCAAGAACATATATGCACATTTTGAATGATGACAGTATGCTAAAGACTCAAGGATTTCTGCAACTAAACATCCACTCTGGCAGCTAATAATAATGACAAAAAAAAAATCTGTGTTTATAGAAATAATTATATGTTATTACATCTGTACAGTCCAAAAGAAGGATGACACACAGTTACATTTAACAGCTTCCAATGTTAGCAAGTAGTTTTTCAGGAAGTTCAGGACCTGCAACCCTATCCTCTATGCTAGGCTCATGCACGGCATCCCAAGATACTGCAAAGAGAACAAAATGTTAAGCACTGCTTAGCATCTGAGAAAAAATACATAGTAACCTCTGTACAAATAATAGCATCTGAGAAAAGATACATAGTAATCAATGCATAAATAATAGCGCCTGAGAAAAGATATGCAGTAACCTCTGCAGAAATAATAGCATCGGAGGAAAGATACACAGTAACCTCTGCAGAAATAATAGTATCTGAGGAATGATACACAGTAACCTCAGAAGAAATAAGATACTAAGTATCATCAAGGTTAAGGGTTCAGCTTTCTACAATCTACAATATATAATTTGTACAAGAGAATTTGACCTATCATGACACACATGGAAACAGTTACCAGACTAAAGAAACTGATCATACTCTGCAAATGTCTGCTTACTTTTTATAGTCAATAGCTTTAATTCTGTCAGTCTTCTATAACAGACAATGTGCTGTTTGCTCACCATGTCCTGTGTGGAAATACTTATATTAAAGCACTGAAAATGTGAAGCATTTACTGACCTACTGTCACACTTGTGACCAGCACATTATATACTAAGAAATGGAAATTATGAGCCTCTCTTCCAAGCTTATGTGGCAATTCCAAAAATGCCTCTCATCATACACACATAAATAGACACATTTTATATATATATATATATATATATATATATATATATATATATATATATATATATATATATATAAATTCAAGCAATCTATTGGATTAGAAGTCATATTAATCCCACCACACCCCAAACACACACACACACACACACACACACACACACACACACACACACACAAGAAATATGTGTAATCTAAAGAAACCATCCCTTTCTTCACTTAAATGGTGCTCAGTTTATTACCATGGTCTAAAGGCTGTTCCACCTGCATTAGGAGACAGCTACCCTACACTGAAACAATTAATTATAAATCTCAAGCAACATCACCACTCATACAGCTTACCCAAACCCATCCAAGAGAGTCACCCAAAGCAGTCCATACTTGCACACTGCCTGTATTCATAGTGCATCCTCTTTCAGCTGACATGTAAGCAACTATCTGTTGTCTTTTATCTTTCATACTGGTTTCCCCTGAAAGAATTTAATGCTGAGAATTTTTCTTTTTTCTCAGTAAAATGATGAATGTCCATTTGTTACCTGTAATTTTCAGAGTTTTTTTTTGTAACACTGTCTATACTTTTAAAGCTTATTTCTTTCTTTTATTCCATCCTTCTTTTTTCATTTTCTGGGGCATGTTATAATTAACATATGGATCAGATATCTAAGCCCAGCCGATAAACACCATTTTGTTCTACAGATATGCTGCCATCATGAAGCCTATGACTGACCCCCCCCACCCCCCACCCCCTTCATCATTCACATTCTTATCCTGTTTTCATTGCTGGACTCACTGCTCCAATCTGCTCATCGTGGACCCACAGTTGATTGAGAAACATGTGAACAAATTAAGTAATAGAGGAAAATAGCACGTCATTTCTTCATACAAGTAAAAAAATGGTACACTAGGTTACTAATGCAAGTCCCTTATTCTACTGAGACAATAATTCACCCACGTCAGTCATTAAAGGTACACAGGAATGTAGCAGAGCATGTGATAACAGAACAGTACACCAGAGTATCTATAGGATATTTTGACATTCTGCTGACCCTTGGCAAATTAATATACTGTTTCAGTAAATATACATAGTCCAACCCACAAATTGTGCAACCTCAGAATAGGTTATATTAAACAATGGGGTGCAGAGGGACAAAGCTACTTTTTAATGGAATTTCACAGAAGTTGCTTTGTTAGCTTCCAACAAAATATGCGATATTTATTCTAGTGTTTTTTTTTTCTTTTTTTTTTTTTTCTGGCCATCAAAACATTCCTGGCTTAATGTTGCATCTTCCTTTGCTTTCAACTTGTCTGTGTTTTACCATCACACCATCACTATACTGAAATGTACTCAGATTCTAGGTGTCTTCCAAATCAAAAAGTCATTTACTTACATTTTCAGTTGATAATAGATCATTACCTGTTTAACTGCAGAGCATCACAAACGACTGAAATAAATTCAGTTAAAGAACAGTAAACTAAATCTTCCTCAATAAATCCTTTTGGTCATGAAGTTTATCTCCTCAGGTAATCTTAACTAATTGCTTATGTGTTTCATCCTCAGAGCTGGTGAGAATTAGTTGAGGGCTTATCCGCTGCCCCATGGTGGGCATACAAGTGTGACATCCTGACTACAGTCCAGATGACCTGTATTTATTCAGTGCCACACATGTATGAAAGACTGGGTGATGGGGGGTGTGGCTGAGCAGCTAATACCATCCTTAGTTGTAGGAAGTTGCTAGGCTTGTAGCAATGGTGACACTTAACAGTGACCAGATGTATTGTCAAACTGGATTGGCCATGTTGGTATATACTGTGTCAAACAGGGACCCTTCTGGAGTTGTGTTTGGAAGCATTTACATCTCTGCCATTGAACAGACATATAAGCGAGTAACCTAGGTATAAGGCCACTCCCAGGGACGAGCAAGCTGCCCAACTCAGTACCACCTGAGAGAAAGATGGGCCTTCACAGGCTGGCCATAGTTCTGTCACCCTGAAGATTTCCAGCTTACAACCCTGTGGAACAAATGGGCAAATAGATGCAGGTACTGAAAATATTGGACAGGGTGTATGGTGGGATTAATTGAGTGCATATGCATGCGTGTCTTGTAGTTGGAGGAATTCATGGGGTTTCTCCTTGTCAGTCTGCTTTACTGACCTAAAAACTTGGTGGGGACTGTTCCATGAACTACTTAACTGACTTTGGTCACCTCTTTGAACTCATCTTTGTGAGTTTTATCTTTTTTTTTTTCTTCAGAACAACAGTTGCATATTACATTTTGCAGAAGGTGCACACCACCCCCTTAACTCTTTGAGTGAGGAGCACAAAAAAAAAGCATGTCATTGACATTCCTTCTACTGGCATACTACCTAGGTGGCCAGATGCATGACACACACACCCCATCCTTTCTGTCCCAGCCACAGAGGTCCCACTTCTGTGCCTTACCCCCCAGCCCTCCTTCAACATATTTTCTTCTTTTTAAACTGTAGCAAACGTCTTGATACAAATGTGGCAGACTGTTGCTACAGTTTATTCCCTGACTGCATGGAGTGCTACAGTGCACGTGTTTTGGTTTAAAAAAAATAATTTTTTACTTTTAAACTGTAACAAACTCCTTACTACACTATAATGACTGAGTGTGTTCAGTATGACCACAAATGGAATACCATTTTTTTAAAAATTGGTATCGCATTTGAGATCGGGATTGCCTGATCACACCCCCAACAGTTTGCAACTGGGAGAATTGCCACTCTCACACCACGCTAGCTACACCACTGACATTTAGTATGTTTACCTTTAATCTTGCCTGACAATCTCTCTTCTACTTTTTTCCATTCGAGTCTTCATCCACTTGGTAGTTTGCTTCAGAAAAGTACAGCTGGGTAAGATCTTACAGTAACCGGAACGTGAGACCACTTTCACTGCATTCTTTTCTCCTGGGAATATCCTGCTGATGAATGTCCGGCCAGCATACCCAAGCCTTTACATTTTTTGGGCAGAGCACATAAGTTGCATGTCCTACAAGCAAGGCATAAGGTACACGTGTGATATACAATTGCCTAATCCCCAGAACTGAAGTGGCCCTGAAGAACTAGAGCAAACACAGATGAAGGTAATAATACATATAAATCCAGGAAGAGAAGAAGAAGAGCCTAAAAGAAAGACCCCTTGGCCGGAAGGAAAACAAAATAAGTAGCAGGAGGTAGGAAAGGGGACAGAATACTGCAGCAGTGAGAAGTAGGACCTCTACTGTTATGTTAACATCTTACATAACTGTACTATGTCATTCCTTATCACTGTTGCAATGTTCTTTACTCCTGCAAGACTAAAACAGCTACTGCATGGGAGGAGGAAGTCGGAGAAGAACCCTTTAAAACCACATGAAGAATGACCCTGGTAAAACTGGCCCTGGCCCTAGACATGACATGCAACTTGTACTGTTTGGTGAAAATGTAAACAGAAGATCAAGTAGCAGCTCTGAAGATGAATCTAGTACTCAGACCCTTGAAAAAGCACCAACAGAGGCCACTGCCCTAGAAAAATGAGCACAAACAGAAGAGGAAAACTGATTGCCAAGAAAAGAATACTAAAGAGATGGCCTTAGAAATCCAGGAGGAAATGGTTTGCTTAGATACTGCCAAACACAATTTCCTGATAGCAAAGGAAACAAAACAATACTTAGATTTTCTAATGTGTTTTGTCTTGTCCAAGGTAATATCTCAGCTGTCTACGTACATGCCAGGTGTGAGTAATCCACTTACTAGGATTCTGTGCAGAAGGACTAGGATTCTGTGGCGAAGGGAACAAAAAGAAGTAAGGTGAATGGATTGATTCAAAGACAAGTCATTAACCACCTTGGGCATAAAAGAAGGATTCTTATGAAGAAACACCTTGTCCCTGAGAAAAATCACAAAAGGTGAAACTGCCATGAGTCCTTGTAGTACAGAAGGAAGAGCCACCAACAATATAGTCTTCCAAGTACAACATTGTAGGAAAGAAGGAAATGGAGGCTGAAAAGTAGACTGGGTCAATTTCTCAAGAACTAAATTAAGGTTCCAAGGAGGAATAACCTTTTTTGGAGGCAAAATATGAAGAACACCTTTAAAACATTGTTTGACTTCAAAACTAGTAGACAAGGGAGGATTCAGAGGCAGACAAGTGCAAATGGCTGACAAATTCACTTTCATTTCAATGTCATGCTTGAGACACAAAGCAGAAAATCTCTTCCATTGAGTCAAATATGATTTTCCAGTAGTGGGTTTTCTGTCCTCCTGCAAAACCTGAAGCACATCCTCAGAAAATTGATACTTAAAAGCAATCAATACTCTGTCACCGAAAAAGTCAGTTGAAGGGTAGGCAAATGAGAGTAAATGAGAGATCCCTTGTCTTGTGTGAAAAGATCCATCCTGTGATTTACTTTGTGATGACTGCACCTGGCAAGATGAAAAAGAAGGGGAAACCAATGCTGTCTGGACCCAAAAGCGAGTAACCAGCAATATTTTGTTTGTGTCCCAATCTTGTGCAGGACCTTTGGTAGAACAGAAAAAGGGGGATAGGCATACAGAAACATCCCCTTCCAAGAAAAACATATGACGTCCACTTTCTAAGCCAGAGGACTTGGCACTCTGGAACAGAAGTTGTCTTTTCAGAGGAGAGGCAAAAAGATATACCTGAGGAGTATCTCACCAAAGTACAATGTCCAGAAACATCTCCCTGTGAAGCAGCCTTTTGTGAGGATTTGGCCTGGATCTGCTCAAAGAGTCTGCCACCAGATTATGCTCTGAAGCAATGTAGACTGTCTGAAGAACCAAGTGATGGTGGACTGGAAAATCCTGAGCCTGAAGAACCTGGTGCAGAGAAGGTAAAGTTTTGTGCCCTCTTACTTGTTAATGTACCAAGACTGTGGCATTATCTGTAAAAACCTTTAGAGGACCTGGAACCCAAAGGGAGTGAAAAGCCTAGAGAGCTAGAAGTAGAGCTCTTTTCTCCTTGGTGGTGATATGGTCTAACAGCTGTTGATGGGGTCAAAGACACCAGACTGCTTAGTATTTGGAGGTCCTCCCCCCCAGCAGAGATCAGAAATATCTGTGGACAACTCCTGAGCAAGGAGAGGAACATGACAAGGGAAACCGGGATTCAGGGAAATCAGGTGAATCCAACCAGCAGAGCTCAAGCTTTTATACTATAATCCCATCACTGTACAATATTAAATAATGTTCTTGTTTGCTAGACTTTATGTGTTAGTGCCAATACTGTGGCAAATGTGCCAGCTAGTTAAACAACTAATTATAATTTCTGTCCCTCTTTTATTTTCCTTGTGTCTGCAGCATAACACATGTATTTGATGGTTTTATCTTTGCTCCCCTGTGCCTCACTAATACTTTATAAACATTCTTCATACGCTTACTGTCATTTTCCCCAGAAGTAATTTTTATTGCTTCATAAATTATGCAGGTGTTCAAACACATTAGTATTTAGAACTGCAAAGGCATTGTAGTTTATCCCCAAAATTTTCATCTGTAGCAAAAAATTTAAAAATTTTCATGCTTAAGACTGTAAACTACATTGCTAGTAGAATGCTGCAATTATATACTATTCTCTTTGTATAGAGTTTGACAGGTTCATAGGTAGGTACTAGGCTATCAGCCCAAGGGCCTACGTAAGCCTAGCCAACAATGTTCTTTGGCTTATACCACCCAAGAAAATTATTTTCCTGTGCCGCTGTCCAGCAGAGACACAGAAGTGATCCCCGGGGTGTATTTCCTATTTCCCATCCACTCATCAAGATTTTTCTTGAAGAGTGCTAATGAAGAACTTTGCTTGACATAGATGGGTAGCCTGTTCCAGAGTATGGGAAGTCTGTGGGACAGGAATCTATCCCTCCAGCATGTCCTATTTATTGTGGTGACAAGGTTTAGGTCCCTAGAGTGTGTAGCTCAGAGGGATTGTGATTTCTTTAGGTGTAGCATGTCCAACAGCTCTGGGTTTGACATAGCTTCATATGTTAGGCAGAGATCACCTCGGAGTAGGCGATATGCTACTGAGTAAAGCTGGACTTTTTTGAGGAGGTCAGTGTAGGGCATTTGTTTGAGGCCAGTAATCCTCTTTGTGAGGTACTTCTGTGGCCTTTCCAGCTGTTGCAGATGTCTTGTGAGGTACATTCCAAAAGGGGCGTTGTACTCAATAATGGGTCTAATGAGTGTCGAGTAGAGGGGAACAATGACCTCTTTTTTTCCTGGATGAGAACCCTTTTATGATGAGGTGTGCCACATAGAAGGACTTTCTGACTACTGTGGTGATGTGACTATCAAAGGAGAGACTACTCTCCACCTGGCTCCCAAGGTCTCATCACAAATTTGGTGTTAAGTAGATTGCTGCCTATGTGGAACTTCATGGGTACAGAGTTTTTACCAAAGGGGATGACACTGCACTTTTTTGGCATTGAGCTTGAGGCCATGGCTCTGACACCAGGCATCTGTCTCAGCAATGCCCTTCTGTAGGATGTCCACATCATTTGGGGACTTAACTATGGCTCCTAGTTTGCAGTCATCTGTGAACTTTGTTAGCCAGAGGCCTTCTGTGTTAGCCTGTACTTCAGAGAAGTAGATACCGAACAGGAGAGGTCCTAGGACAGAACCCTGTGGTACTCCACTTGTCACTGCTTTGATGTCAGATTTGGAGTCTGCAACTTTTACAGTGTGGGTTCTGTCAGTGAGCCAGTTGGCAACCCATCTTGTGACATAGGGATTTATACCTAATTTAGTGAGTTTAGCTATAATTCCAGAATGGGGGATGGTGTTGAAAGCCTTGGCAAGGTCAAGATAGGCTGTGTGAACCATCTTACCCTCATCTACGGCTTTGGTGACTGCCTCAAAGTCATTGATCTGGTTCAGGAGGCATGATCTGCCTTTCACAAACCCGAACTGGGTGGGATCCAAAGTTTGAGGTTACCAATGTCTTTGTTTATGAGTTCCATGATGATACGTTCCATGGCCTTGCAGACCAGGCTCGTCAGGCTAATAGGTTGATAGTTCCTGGGATCAGTGGTGGCTCCCCCTTTGTGGAGTGGGATAACTGTTGCTGTGCACCATTCAGTGGGCACAAAGCCTGATGCGAGGCTATTATTGAACATGGTGCTTAAGTGGGGAGCCAAGTTCATTCTGAAGTTCATGTAAAACGCAGCCTGGGATGTTGTCCGGTCCCATGGATGCTGTGTTTTTGGCTTTAGAGAGTGCAGATTTTACCTGCATAGTTGTGATTACAGAGACTCTGCATTCTTCCTGTATAGATATGGGCCCTTTAGGGGGTGAGGGGGGGTAAAGTTTGCACTGAACCTATCTGCCAGGATGGTGGCAATATCAGTTGGTTCGGTAATTTTTGTGTTTTTGTGCTGTAACTTAGACCAGATTCTGGGTGTTGCTATTGAGAATCTTGACATAGCTATAGAATGCTTTGTGGTTGTCCTTAGAATTAGTGGTGATTTTGTTTTCGTAGCTAGCTTTGGAGGATCTTATAAGGGATCTCAGCTTCTTACTGAGGCTGACCAGGGAGCTCCTCTACTCATGGGATTTTACTCTCTTTTGCAACAGTTTCTTCCTTCTGTTGTACAGTTTGTTTATGGCAGGGGACCACCAGATTGGCTTCCTTTTTTTGGAGGATAGCGTCTTGGTTCTGTTTGGGATAGCACAATCCATGCACTCATATAAGTGTTTATAGAGTGCATTTGTGTAGGATTCAGGAGGTGCAACTGTATTGTCCATCTGCATGGGTGTCATGAAGTTCACCACTTCTGTCTTAAGAAGCATGAAGTTGGCTTTGGAGAAATGTTTTGTCGTGGTTTCCTTAATGGGGGGTGGGGGCGGGATGTGGATAACAAGGGTGATTAGCTTATGGTTGGATCGGACCAACAAGGAGTTGACTTCAGGTGTGGAGCACCGGTCACTCATGTTGGTAATGACCAGGTCTAGGATACTGTTGCCCCTGGTGGGGGTGTGGATAAGTTGATCCAGGGCATTGGAGTTCATGAATTCCAGAAAGCGTTGAGCTAAGTAGTTGGTACACGAGTAGTTTTCCCAGTTAATGGTGGGGTAGTTGAAGTCGCCCATTATTAGGGTGTTTGGTTGAACTCTAATAGCTGCCAGTACATCAAGATAAGAGGAGTGGTAATCCTGGAGCATGGTGGGGGATCTGTAGCAAGCTACAATTTGGATTGAAGTTTTGCACAGAGTTAGTTGCACTTGGATAACCTCGGATGCATTATGCTGAACAACTAGCCTGGAGGTGTGGAGATCCTTAATGAATATGGACACACCTCCGCCTTTGGTGTTTCGGTCCAGGTTACATGGCCAAAACGTGTGGTACGAGTTATAGCCCGGTAGGTGCAAGGGTGCTCTCTGGAGCCTTGAACCAGGTCTCAGTCACTGCATAGATATCAATGATCTCCATTTTAAGGAGTGCCTCGAGTGAGTGCATTTTGAGATTTAGACTTCTAACATTGAGTAGCATAACCCTCAGTTTTTGCTTGCCTGTTTCTGTTAGTGGTGAATTTATTTGAACCTTGCCTAAAAAAGGCACTATAGGGGCAGTAAGAGCCTTAGCCAGCATCTGGAATTCCAGTGGCGGCAGGTGCAGGCCATCTGTGGCAAAGAATCATGGTCTGTCGACCATGTCATCCCAAGTAGACAGATACTGGATCCCCTTAGAATGACACCAGTAGCTTAGCCAATTGTTGAAGTCAATCATTTTGTCCTTGTACTGCGGTATAATTCGGGGCAATGGCAGAATGCTACTCAGGGCTAGGGTCATACCTGCCTGGGCTACAAGATCGGAGAGCTCTTCCATGTCTCTTTTCATGTAGTCCAGGGAGGTACATCTCAGGTCATTCACACCAACATGGACAATGACAGAGTCATATTTGTACTTGTTGTGGAGTGACCTGAGTGCGTGGGTTATGTGGCGGATCCTGGCACCTGACAGGCAGCTGACAGTAACCTTCTCCTTGTTTAGCCTGGTGAGTGGGACATCAGTGTGCCTGACTATAGAGTCACCTATGACTAGTGTGTTGGGTACATTGTTTTGCCTTATTGGCTGTGGTTGAGTGGCACACTGAGTCTGTGGGCTATGTGTCATTTGGGTTGTGTTGGGGATGGAGGTTGCTTGCGTTTCTGCTTTGGAGGTCTCTGTTGCTTAGACAGATTATTATTGAGAGCCTCCGCGAATGTTTTTGTGTTACTATGTGTGGATTTTGGTGGTGTAGATTTAGTGAGACTATGTGATGAGTGTGGTGTGGTGCAAATGTTTACCTTCTCCTCATGACTGTCAAGTTCAGTCTTGGTTGGAGAGAACTTTACCTCCAGTTTGGCTAGATAAGTGCATCTCTCACAGGTTGTAGTGCTGGGTGGTAGGAGGAGAGGGTTGTCTGTGTACATAAGGCAATTTCTACATTGCCTCAAGATGCCCAGATTCATCAGACAGACAGGAGAGAACACTGGGAGCTGCCCCTTGGACATTCTTGAATAAAAACTATTTTCCTCTAGATAAGTGAGGAAAGTGCGTACAAGAGCTGTTTTTCTCTAAGCAAGTAAGAAAAGTAAGTATAAAAACTGTTTTCCTCTAGGTAATGAGGAAGATTGAGTGCTATAGTAATTAGTAGCTTATTTAGTGCTTACAAGTTCTGAACAAGTGCTGAGCATGAATAAGCAAATTTAAGTGCTAAAATTAAGAATCTGTATCTGCACTAGATGAGTTACTACAGGACAGAAACAAGTGCAAATGCAGGCTTTCAAGTCAGAAAGTTGAGAGAGATGGAAAAAATTGCCCAAATGGCCAATAACTACAATTTCTGGGCCAGAACCACTCCTTATGTGGTAGACAGGTTACCTAGTGCTTACCACTCCCACTGATAAGCTAGTAGGATTCCCTCAAACGCAGAAAGGCTTGGGGGGGCTCAGAAGCTTACATACAGTCCTGGATACAGCAAATCTGTATCTGGAACACTAGTTACAGGAAAGGTAGGATGACAGGCTTACAGTTTATTTTTTTTTTTTACAGAAAAGTTTCAAAAATAGTAGTAAAAACAATTCACATGCAGCGCAAGCTAGCACACTTGAGTATGTAGCAATATTAGATCAAACAGAGTTTAAAAAATGCAATTAAATTAAAAAGGACTAAAAGCAAGTGCAGAAAGAGTTTATTAGGTAGAATGTGGTAAAGAGATGGGACTCGGGGATTGTACCAGATCAAATGATTTTTTTTTTGTTTGCAACTTTGATGATAGGCTCCTAAAGAAGTAAGTCATGCTAAGAATGACATTCTCCTCGATTTAGCTCTGAAGCAAAGTGACTCTGCCAGGAAACAAGACTAGTGTATTTTATACGCTATTATAGTATCACCCAGAGATAAATGTACTCTGCAAAATGAAGAGTGTTACACATCATAACTAAATTAAGTTCTTTTTAGCTACATTTGTAGATATCTGCAACTTGCTCTATTACATACCATGACATTTCATAGTCAATGAAACATGTGTTTTACTATTTTGTTGCATCTCCCGCAACACCCCCACATGGGGGGGGGGGGCTGCATCTCCTCCACACCCCCTGCAATTTATATATACCAACTCCGAGATTGCACTACAGTGGGGAAATCAGTTAATTCCCTGTTCTTCACTGAACTCAGATAGTCGCACTACACTACCCATTCACTGTAGTTGATGTATTCTGAGTCGGCATTCTGCCCATTTGAAAACTGCCTTTCGACCACATGCTGGTCGACAGCAGTGACTTTGTGTATTTAATTGTAAACCTGTTGTTCATAGTGAACTGTTTGGCTCGCATTCCTCTTGTGAACTATACTACCTTTCATTTGCATCACTTAAAATTCACATTTCTCAGCTCTTACCAAATCAATTAAATTATCGAGATAAATCTATCTATTAATTTTTATCACTTACATTAGACTGCAGCTGGTAGTCTGCAGACATGGGTATCTGCAAAACCCTATAAACTTTTAAATCATTTGCAGAAAACTTTTACTTCTAACCACCGAGACAAAAGACAATCCTATATGCATTCTCACTGATTCTTCTTAGGTAATGAAAACTTAGATAGGAAAAGCCTCTTCTACACAAAAATGACTGCAATACAGGAACGTTATTAACAAAAACCCTGCTGATGGATTTAAGAAAGCATCTGTCAAATAAGTTGATCCTTCAATACAAACAAAAAGAAACACTGTGGCTTTCAACAATTTCTTGTTTACTTCACCTATTCAACAAGCCTGTTTTACGTTTTAATACAGATAGTATTAGTTTAATTGATCTTGGTAATATAAATCTACTTTGTTATACAGTAGAGTTACTATGAATAATCACATCTCCTTAATTTGAGATTCACACCTTCATAACTAAAATATCTAAATGTACAAAACTGCAGTCCCTAATAGTATATAACAAACATTGTCAAGCCATACAGCAGTTATCATTCAGCTCTCCTGCACCATCTGACATGGGGAGCTGCCCCCCAACTCAATCTCTCTACAAATATACTAATTCTGAGGTCACAAAAAACTTAGAAAAAGAAAGATATGTACCAAAACATCAAAATCATTAAACTATTTTTTTCCATCTCCCTCTGCATCCTTTGCCTAAACATAATACACAGCATGTGTGAAAAAGTGAGTGATGAGGTAAGTTAATGTTGATAATGTATACATGCAATATAAAGTCTAAGGATGCATAATAAAATCAGATGCAAACAAGTGTGCCGCTCCCATATACAGCATACATTAAAAATGTAGAAACACAGATGCCACAACAATAATGCATTTGTAGCATGCAAGGGTTTCATCTGCCATCTGTAGATAAAGCTCCATATATGATGTGTGCACAGTTTGAGCCTTTACTAATATGAGTCTTGCATTGATAAAATGTATTCATCAACAGCAATCTTTTGGTCATGGGTCCATGGCATGCTATCAACAATATATCTTTAAATGTGATCTAGCAGAAAATGCCTTATTGAAATTGAAGATACCAAAAATAAAGCTAGTGAAAACTGTCAAAATATTTAGTGTCACCAACATCAAGTAAGCATTTCTTTTCTCATTGCTGCAGGCTTCCCTTCATCACCATGTTATGTGACCTCAGAGTTATATTACATCATTAGCAAGAGGTGTGCTCAATGCGTATATAGGAGGCTTGCCTCCTGCAAAAGTTCCATTAAAAAACATTTCACCTGTATTAGTTATCTAAAAGATATCCTCTCTGGAAAAGTTGTACGAAAAACATTTAATATGCATTAGTTATATAAGAAAATATCCATGTTCACTATATTTTATGTACCTAAAAATGCAACAGTGCTCAAGTACATTAACCGTGCTACAACAGCTATTGCTTGTGTATACGTATAAGTACTGACTTTTGTCAGTGAAGTAGCTCTCTGTAAAAGCTCATGATAAGCAGTATGTTTGCTATACAGGTTTATCTTGCAGTGAGAAAGTTTTTCTTGGGATTCCTGGAGTGTTGAAAGCCAAGGAGGTGTGCATCATTTAGACAAACCTAACAAATGTTTTGTTGATGGTTTGGATTTCATGCAATGCATTCAATTTTGGCTACTTCAAACATTCATTAAGATAACTTTGTTGATTTGTAATTCATTAAGTAGGTTGTTGATAACACATCACGGATCATCACATCACTTGTCAGTGGAAAACAATGTTTTTCATTTTACAGACTAGTGGAAAACTAGTTGCTGTTGATGTAGATAAAGGTCTGTATATGATGTCTGATTATTAGGTTGTTGTGTTAATCTTAATTCCAGAGCTGCCATGTTGGCTTATTCCGGAGTATGCAGTAGTATTCAGTGACCTCTATAATGGGAAGTGTGTCATCTGTCTTTGAGATGCAGCAGTTTTAATGGTCATAGTATAAATAGAGGGCACAGCCTGCAATGACAGAATGCAAAATATGATGTTCTACTTATATTTATTTATTTATATATATAAATTATTCATTTATTTTTATAATGGAGTCTACTTCTCCTATGATGTCAGGAATTAAATGAATATCACATTGGTTGGGGGTTGGTTAATGTGTTTACCTCACAAACAAGAGGTACAGAGTTTTAGTTTCAGCAAGGGAAATTGTGGATGGCTCACAACGTCTAGTATTTACTTATGAACTTATTGTAACGCAACTGACCATTTGTCTATCATTGAATGTTGCTGCTGCCACCCATGTAGGATATTTTTTCACTATTACTCATCAAGTTACAGCTGGAGGAGGTTATAACATGACACAAACTACTGACTGTAACTTCATCTGGATGAATGATAAGTGTTTTTGCAGTGGGAAAATCTGTCTGTGCCATGTATGTGTGTGTAGTGGGAGGGTCTTCATACCTTGAACTTACATATATCAACTTACTGTCTCAAAAACATAAAGAAAGGAGAAATATCCCAAAAGAAAGTAATAATTTCTTGTTCACACCCACAAATCACAACAGCAGTGACTTTCTAAGGAGAACAAGAATTGCGGAGTTCAACTTTGCAGACCTGAACTCAAGCAGATGGCACCTTATCCAATTTGAGCTCAATGAGGTGCAGGGAAGCCATAAAAGGCAAATATAATAAAATGAAAAAATATATATATACAACTCTAACCTACTACATGTTCAGATGAACCCAGATTTCAAGGCTTCCAAAATAACTAATGACCTCAACATAACACAGTACTCAAACGTAACCTATATTGTAACCTATATAGTATAATATGTATTAAATTTAAGTAAGTATTTATTGCAGTTTTACCATGCTCCTTTTTTCTTTGTGGCTGTTGCTTTTATTCACATTTTACAGAGCAAGACACAGAAAAATGCGTAATCATGATCTATATAATATGATATTACTTTTTGTTACTTTCCTATGGATTTTCAGCAATCATGCCATTTCATGTACTGCAGGGTATCAGTAAATCCCCGCAAATTTATATATCAGCTAACATACCTATCTATCAAGGATATATTTTCTAAAAGTGAACACTGTTCTCCATTCCAGAAATTGATGGGAACAGCACATCTGTAAATGTGGCATGACACAGAGACATGAAGCTGCATCTCATGGTTGTCTTTATATATTAATGGTTTAGGCCACTAAATCAACTATCTACATAAAGAAAGAAAACTAATGATAGAGTAAACATGACAGGTCCCAGGAAAATATTATCCAGTTAGAACATAATGAAGGAAAGTAAGCGTTACCATGTTATACAAGTAAGATATAAACTGGTTTAGTTTCAGTGACGAAGTAATACAACATATGACACTGCAAGGAGTCTCTGATAAGTTCAGGAAAGCACATTGAGAAGAAAGTAAAGGATAGTCACATAATACCAGAGCTGAGAAACAAACAGGGATTATCGTTTCTGCAAGTTGCATTCCTTGTTTGAAGACTTTTGAAAGAAGAAACTGATTTTAATTGTGTATGCAAACTTATTGCAAAAAATATACATTTCTAAGCAATTATATCATTAATTAGATCACTTATTAAGAATGTCAAATGGGAACATACACAATATTTCATATGGAACCTATATAATAAAATTACAATGCACCACAAGACAGATTAAATAGAGCGCATTCAGTGGCTCTGGAATGCCCTTCATCAAACTGCTGCACGACTATGCTGAACTTGAACTTGTGACTCAGAGCGAAGATTCCAGATGTAGCTCTCATAAAAAGGTAATTAGACAGGTGAATGTCCTTGCCTAGCCTGCACAATGACTAAGCAGAGACTTGCACAATTTTATGAACGGTTGCCCTCAGTAGCTTGACATCATACTGACTGTAACTGGGAGAATATGACTAGCCTTGTTCCTCAAAACTCTTCCAAGAAAAGTACTGCATTATAAAATAATAGCAATAAAGTTTTGTTTTGGGACATTCTGCAGGCTCACCAAGCAGTAAATGAATACAAACTTTAAGCTTGCACATTAGTTAGTCAGTGAAATGGTACATCAAGCTCACAGTCCTACTTGGCACTCATGACTCAGCACTGTATACATACAGTTCTGAACTATACTTTTCAACTATCCCATTTGTCAAGGCAGATGGCCTGCACTTTTGTTGTTGGCTATTTCCACTTCACATATATTAGTATTCGAATCAATATCTGACATTTTAGCTTGAGCTACAACAAATCATTCACCACAAAAACATTTCTGCATTAAAAATAGGAATTCAAAGCAAAAATACACAACAGTTTTTACTAACAAAATAAATCCATTTCTTTCAACAGTGCATATTATATGAAATATGTAAAACTTTATACGAATGCAGGGGATCCAAAAGAGTCTACACAAGAGCAGCTCTGGAGTCTAGTGACAGAACAAGAGAAAGTCCTAAATGATTTAACAGATCAAATCATAATAAGAAATATTTTTGTAGGTATTAGCTACTCTGAAATTAACAGTTTGATATTTTTGAGTTAATTGGTAACATTTATTCTGCTGAAATACAAGAACTGAAACTGGACAACTTGTAAAAATAAAAGAGATAAGCAAAATCAATTTTTTTTTTTTTTTTAGTAAAGAAGCTCATAGTTTTATAGGTAAGTACTGGGCTAGCTGCCCTTGTGAATCAGTTTTTTGTTCAGCCCATTTCCCTTTTGGTGTGTGAATTACCCTATCCCATTTGGTGTTATATTGGCCTTACTCATTCTATGGCTATAACTGCACATCACACCTAGTCAGAATAACTGGTATATTATTGGCTTTTTTGCTAGATAATGGTGATGTAAAAGTTGATTTCATTAAGTAGCAGGAGACTTGGCCTTCACTATATTAAGTACTACAATTTTGGCTAAGATCTATTCACAGTCTGTTAATCACAGTTTTATGTATTTGAAGATGGAGTTTACTATCTTCTGTGAGACTTAAACTGACATCAGATTTCACCAGAACTGTCAGGTACAGAAAATAAAGAAGGAATGTCAGAAAACCATCTTGCTGTATACGTACAACTCTAAAGCTCCACACAGTTTTTATTCAGTTTGTTCCGATATAGTCAAGATGCTTGGCATCGTTCCTGGCTTTACACTATGCTGTTATCCTACATAATTAGTCAGAAACTGAGTCTTGGTATAGGGGGACAAGTCTTTAGCTCCCATTACCAGTCATGTTGTCAAAAACGTCACGTAGTGTTTCAAGAAATACATATAAAAAGTATTCAGCTGTAGAATCATTAGTTATTTTAAATTGCTCAGGTTATCTCAGATTCGTGGTACTGAGCATATGAAAGATAAATGTACTTTGTAAACAATGAGCCTACCTTTTCTTTCGCAATCCAAGTATTTTTCAACATTGAGGAAAATCCATTGCAGACTTGCTTAATGAAAACCAATGTTATCAAAACAGTCTCCCTCAAACCAATTAGAAAGCTTTACTCACCATCCCCCGTACTTCAATATAACATCAGGCATGCACTAAAATGAGGAAGGGGCTTATTTTGATGAGTTTCTTATTTCAATGAGGAAGGAAACTATGAAGTGTCCTTCTGTTTTTTACATTGTGTGATCCTATGACATGAAGTAATAATGCAAATTCAGTACAAGGAAGAGACATTGTGTATTATAAGACAGTGAGCAAAACATAATATAGTTCATTATATTTTAATACCAGAACGCTATCTGCTGCTATAAGCTGAATTAAGAGAGAGGAAAATACCTGCTGGATTTGTGCTATTATTTTGCACTTACCTTTTAGATTTGTTTTATTTTATTTCAACTTTAAGCTGTTTTGCAGTGCAATAGCTGATTCATGTTATGCTTTTTTCTTCTGACATTATACTCTGCAGGACTATTGACCAGATAAGCCTAAATACTTTTTACTTTCAGGATGGGGTGACTTAAAATGTCTGCATAGCTCTATAATCACTCAGTATAAATTTTATTTCATTTTTATTTATTTATTTATTTATTGATTGATTGATTGTCATTTGTTAACTGGTTTGGTCCAACTGAGCCAATGGCCCATTTTCAGTGGAGACCAGAGGAGAAAAGCTCCAATTCTAAATTACAGTCATACAAAAAAGAAAGTTACATCTCTAAAAGAGTTAATACAACAAAAGATAACAGAATAGAAATGTTTTGTACAGGTTTTGTAAAAATGAAATAATGTACAGTATTAATGTGATGGGGAAGAAGCTAGGAGAAAACAAAGGAGTTATTTACACATAGGGGGAGCTGGAGAAGTTTTCCTTGGAAGAGGGGTAAGAAGAGATGAAAGAGAAAAGATGGGTACAAGGAAGAGGTTGTAGGAATTCAGGTAGGTGCTAGACAGGGGCAGGACCAGGTGTTCTGTAGGTAGTGCTTTAGTGCCAGTTTGAATTGTGATTTATTGGGGATACTTCATATATTGCAAGGAAGGGAATTCCAGGAGTGAGCAACTGAGTATTTATATAATGACTTGTCAATGTTTTTAGATGGTTTGTGTATGTCCAGAAGTTGTTTATCTGATGAGTGGAGTTGACGTCGGGGATTATATTGTGATACAGTATTAGAGGTACACGGCCAGGATGAAGGGTTGTACAGGACTGAGTGTATTATAAGCAGTCATTAAAGGAGAAGTTGATTTGGGAATTCAGGCCATTGTAAAGACTTAATGGCAGGGCAGTGAAGGGATTTATAGGAGAGGTTAGTAGCAAAATTTAACTATTTTATTGTAGGCTTGTTCTCATTTGCTGAGAAGAGAAGACTGAAGATTTGTAAGGACTGGGGCTGCATACAGTAGATTAGGTAACAGGAGAGATAAGATTAGGGTGGGTTGTGAGGAGATAGAAAGAAATTTGTGATTTCGGTATAGTAGGCCAAGTTTTTGGTGATTTTTTTATACATAGATTGATATGTATGTTGAATTTTAGTTTGTCGTCGATGGTAACACCAAGTAATTTGGTATGTGGATCAGGAATGAATAACAAGGCATAGCCTGAGATTAATATCCGAAAGCTGCTGCAAAGTTCTCAATGAAAATCACACTTAAGCAATTTCCTACCTTTTGCCAAGCACTGGTCACTTGTGACTCTTTAGTAAACGTATTCCACCATTCATTTATTTTAGTTAATTTTACTAAGTATCATCACCTACCCAATCAATCCTATGCATTCCTATATTTTACTGGATTTTATTTGTCTGTATAGGTGCTACTTATTTGCTCAGATTTATGTATTTTGGGACATGCTGCTTTATGTAAAGCACCTAAGTATGAAGCTGAAATTCCAAAGTCCTCAAATACTAGCCCAGGTTCTTTTAATATCAGCAAAACTCTTAATTACTGTTTTCCATACCCCAAACTGTCAAATATCCTTGTATGACATTACCTTATTTAGCTTCTTTAAAAAATCCTCTCTGCTTCCTAGTCCAGCCATTTCCATAGCAATAAGCTAGACAACCTTGATGTATGATTACAGGAAAACAGTCTTGCCATCACTTTTTTTTAACATGACCAAATCCCCATTTTACAGCTGACTAACTTGAGAAGCAAACGTTCTTTGTTCAGATCTGACAAGCCAGGTGATGGGCTGGGCTGAAAAAGGAATGATTATGTGAGGTAATCCTTAAATCACTACTAAGGTTGAATGTATCCCCATTTGGCTTGTAGCAACATTCATCATGGGTAATCATAAAATAATTGGTATCATTTCTAAATGTCCCCATCTAGTATCTAACTTTATATCTGCTAAGCTTTCTTAATCTTTACAATCTGTCTTAGTACAAAATCAGTGGTATTCTTCTACGAGGCTAAATATTAGCCTTATTATCTTATTAGGCATATCCTTGCTAGATCACCTTGCTGATTCTTAACAGAATCACCATGTCTTTGTACCTACTAAACATGCCTGCTGTAAAAGCAATCATTTATTTGGGGGTACTGTTACCATGAAGACAGAATGTGCAGGTATTACCCCTGTCATTAATGGACTCATCCAATACCCCTTATTTCATCTCAACCATAGACTTCACATGGATCTAATTACCAGCTGAACTTTTTTAGTTGAAAGTGAATTTATAGCTCAAACTAACCTTAAGAACACAAAACAGAACTTTATTTCCACAGGACCACATTCATTCTATGGTGTCCGAGTTACATGATTTGAACTAAGCCTACAGAATTAACTGCTTCCCCGACACTCATGGCATTTCAAATAAACAACTACCCTGGTGATGTTACTATACATACATTTGCTACTCTGTATAATAATAATAAAAAAGGCAATCACCACCACAAAGCTATGCAGCTTACTCCAAAGCAAGCTATGATTAAGGGAAATCCCATAGCCTTTTGGTAAGGGGTTAACAACCTTGATAACAGAGTTGTTTCTTTTAAAGGATTCTTTGTCGTTTTACCTCTCTTACTGGGCTGAATTTTTACTACCTACATATACTACCTATCTTCACTGAAAAAAAATATTTTCCTGCCAGACTGTTCTCTACAACTTTCAATGTACCTCCTTTTCCACGTGTCCCATTACAGTACACTTACAACCATACATTACAGACAGAACTATTGCCTATAGCCTACAATTCTAAAAACAATTATGCATACTTTATACAGAAATACTACATTTCACGTGTATGCATCTTCAACACATCTCAAGCCTTCTATCATAAAAATTAAAAATCATGCTGTGATCATACTTGTCTCATGGAAACCTCAACCCTCCTTAGACTCGCACTTCAGGTAAATTTCTATCTCAGCTGCTATAACAAAAATCTCTGAAATAGCTATTGACTAACACACACACACACACACACACACACACACACACACACACACACACACACACACACACACACACACACACACACGCATGCACACATTTGTCTTTCCAGTGTCATGTTGAGAGTTAAGAAACAGAACTATCATGCCTCCACAGGATCTCCATGGTAGTAGGATTGTTATGGGGTATGCTATATTAACTATCCAAAATGATCAGACGGGGGGGGGACAGCATCAAACAAAATCCCTGAATCAGATCTCCAGTAAGCTGATACGCCAGTCAGACCATTGTGGAAGCACAGGTATTAGTCAAACATCAGAATCATGCCATTAAGACCTACTACACCAGACTTTACAGTAACTAAAACAATAGTGATTGAAGTACATTTTAAAAAGGGTTAAAAAAGTATGTATCCCTTGTAATGAACCTCGAGTTCTTCACGACTGCACCCTACAGCAGTGATAAAATATATCCAATGGTAAGGAAGATAATTATGATCTCCAGAATGGCCATCCTCCATGAGTTTTGAAGATCATTACAAAAATAATTTCTATGCTCAGGCTTTTCTGTGGGCAGTGTTTAACTACACATATCCTCAAACAAATGTGCCCACAGATGCAAACACTGTGATGAATAATTACCAAAACATTTTAGACTTTCAAGACACACATTCTTTTTCAAGTCCGTTCAGATTTTAGCTTTAGAAATAGATTCTCGGTCTTATCATACAAACTGTTCAGTGGTATCTTTGTCTATGCACTAGCCAACTCTCTCTCCTGTCAAGAATGCTCCCTCTCGCCACCAGATCATGTAGATGTTTGCACTCTTTCTCCACTTCTGCCTACTAAACGTCTGGATCCTATGGCAGTACTAATTAGATCATCGGGTTTGTGAGACCAGTTTTCAAATGCATGCTGTCCAAACATTGACCTACGTAATAAAGCAGTTTAAATTAACTTAAAATTGCTTCACTGAATTATCTCATCATCACCAGAGGCTGAAATGTTATAAGCTGAACCCAGGCCATAATGTCATGTTAACTAAATTTGATTTCTTTACTTCACTTTAGTGATTAACCTTCAAACTGTTGCTTATTTTGAACATATCCAATATTAGGTACCCACAAAACCCTTGGTTATGGTTGATGGGTCATGATTATCCATCACTGTGTAGGGACCCATCAAAAGCTAGGACCTGGCTAGGGATAAAAAAATGAAAATCATGTATTTATTCTTTGACTTTCTGTTTACCAGATGTATTGTAATCACAGCCACCATATGACTCAAATTAGAATGAACTAGGTAATCAGAGAATTCATATCTGTAAGGTAAAGCACTAGAGATCTGCTGCCTAGAAAAACTGTTCTCAGTACTTTTATCTGGGAAGATAACTTCAACAGTTGCTCCCAAACTTCAGAGATAATTTTTCTCTTGCAGATACTTACTGACAGGATATTAAATACATCTGTGGGCAGTGACAGCACTACATATTGCCCACAGAAATGACACAAGCAAAAAAAAATGTATTACTGTAACCATTATTTCTTTCAATTTTTTTGTAATCACACATTGGAGGTGATCACCTATGGATGGGTAATCTGTGTGTGAAAGCACAAGGCAGTGAAATAATCACTGATATAGCTCTTTGTGGCTGTGAAGAGTCTATATTTGCAGGGCAGCAAAAAGTTACAATATATTACTGTGACCACTCTTTCACCTTTATTGCAAGCTAATATCAGTGGCATAAAGAAAGCAGATAGCTTGTGAGGGAGCAGGTTGTATTTCAAACTGCAGGGCATGTTTGTCTTGTGTTCTAAGACACAGTAATGCATTATATTTAAAATTATATGTACAACATTCTCCAATCACTTGGACAACTGCACCTTTGAGTACTTCTGGTGCAAATGAAATATGAAACAGTTATCTTAAGAATCTGTACATTCCTAATGGCATATTAAATGCACAGCTTGGAACATGGCTCTTCTAGCTGCATGTATTAGAAATTTTGAAATGGATAGGTTCATAGTGAATACCAGGCTAACTGCACTGAAGGGTCATTTTAAGTCTAGTCAATTGCCCAATGTTAGAATCAAACCCTGTACCTTGTCTCTATGAGGTAAAGGCATTGAACCTTACACCCATGACACTGAACGATAAGTACTAACCTATTGCACTAAATGTTAAGTCTCCACTGACAAAAGTTTATCAGTTGGCATTTGTAAAACCATTGTTTTAATTATTAAAATAAAGAACAGATGGCATTATAAGAAATGTCTAGATTACTAAGAGCAAAACTGTGTTATCACATAAATATTCAGGATTTACAAAAAGGTGAAATAAAGATGCCAGAATACCAAAGTGTTTTGCTGATAAAGTGTGATAAATAGGATATATAAGTATGTATATCAGTTCTACATTATATGAATTAGAACGCTCAAGTGTAGCATTATTAACTCTAATACAAGTTTATTTTTGCATTGGGCTGTCATCCACAATAGATTTATATATGACCCTCATGTAGCTCATACAATTCTCACTCTTAGAAAATATAAATTTTTTGCATTGTTTTTACTGGGAAGTTCTGACTGGGCTGAAAGTCCCTCCTTCTGTGGAGGCCCAGGTAATAAAGCTACAAATAAAGTTAAGAGACCTTAGATGTTTGTTAGAGAATAGACAGCAATATTTACAGCACATACAAGTAGATTGATAATACAAGAATGGATACTATATACGCATACAATGGTATAATTATGTGATGCTGGGGTTATATACAATTGTCAAAGCATTCGGGAGAAACAAAAGAGGAGTATCGAAGGTGGAAATATGGGTGGTTCGGTAGCTAATGAAGAAAAAGAGGGAAATACGTGGCGAGGAGGGATAGTACATAGAATAGGGGGTTGCTGAGAAAAGGAAAGAGAGGTTTCAGAGATCAGGTGCTCCGAAGAGGTACTGAAGTCAGTGGAAAGAAAAGGAATAAGGTTATCATTGGGTGGGGAGTGACATCCCCAGTTCATAAGGAGATGAGAGTTTAAATGAGGGTATAAAGTGATGGGGCTTATTGATCTGATGATGAAATAATGGGAGGGAGTGTAGTGTGTTGAGATATTATAGGAGTAGAATGCATTCCCATGTGAGTTGTTGCTTGAGGTGACAGATGTTAGAAATATATCCGAGGAACAGAGTATGTAAGGAGGGTACCACATCAACAGGGAAGCTAGAAAAGGGTATGCAAGGTATTGTGGGTTAGTCTCAGGTAAGCCAGTTTTAGGAAATGAGGATATTCAAGCCAGTTAAGCTACTCAAGTGCAAAGTAGAAATGTTTGTGTGAGAGAAGTAGCGGCAGATTTGGCAGTTTTACTGTAGGTTTACTCAGGTTTAGTGAATTATGTAGATTGCAGGTTGGTCAGAACAGGTAGTATCTAAGATAAAGTGTGCAGAAGGAGGGGAGATGCTGTCATTTCCTGGTGGAGTCAGTGAAAAAATGATTTTATTCTGTAGGGCATACTCAGTTTCTGTTGGTTTGTGCTTGGACAGTTGTTGAATTTTGAGATCAAACATTAGGTTTACATCAACTGTGACACCAAGTGATGTGCTAGATGCTTCTGTTTCTGTTACTGAAATTAATAAAAAATAATAAAATTAATTTAAAATTAATAAAACTGTCTGATGAACATAGACAACACATACTCAGCTTGTTTAAAAAGTTCTACTCTTTCATTGCAATCAGTTTTGAACTTTGAACTTGAATAGCTACTCTGTAAAACCTCAATATTTTTATTTATTTATTTATTTTTTTAGATTTTCTACCACTCATAAAAGCAGCATATGCAAATGCAGCAAAAAAGACTTGGCAAAATGATATGCATCGTGTTACACATGAACAGCATAGCACCAATCATTGTTGAACAAACTGACATGTTCAGGCACGACTACTGCCCCTAAGGGGACAATGCAGACGATTTGCTCAGTTTCCAATATGAAGTTAGTATTTTTTTGTCTGTCAGCTGACCTTTACAGAAAACCCATTTAATCAAAAGGAGGAGGCAGAATGAGTACTTCTTGAAGGTGTTGATTAAGCTGACCTGTACACTTGTGATCTCATAATCAGATACATTAATTAAGGGCTGCAGGATGTGCAACCCCTCTGAATGGGTTAGTACATGGGGTGGACAGAACCCATGTTAAAATGTGCTGATTTACTGTTTCGTTTCTGGTCTCAACCAAATGAATTTTATCAAAAATGTGTTCAGTTATTCTGAAGATACCAATCAACTGATAAGTTTTATGTCATACTTCAGTAAACAGTCTTCCTCTGGCTCTCTCCAGACAAATTAGTTGATAAAGTTCATAGATGAAATTAGGTTGATGACTTTATTACCTTAACTTGTGCCATGAAAATAAATTCATTTTAGAAAGATGTTTAAAAGTACAGAAACTAAAAACTGCTACACTTTTAAGTAGCGCCTCTGTGAAAACTGCAGCTATAGTTGGAATATAATAAAACTGCACATGTAAAACTTGTGCTTGTTGCAGAACTCTTATAAGTCAGAAGATACTTTTTCCTGAGACTGTTGCTTTTGTATGACATGACATTTCCACAAATGTGCAGAAGGACTATTAGCATCTGATCATTCTTTAAGAATGGTATGCCTTCTTTAATATGCTTCATCTACAAATAATTTATCCTGAAGATTCAACATGTGAATACAAATAATTACATTATAAATTCTTATCTGCACTTACATGTGGTAGCTAGTTCTAAAATATATATATATTTTATTTGATGTTTCATGATGAATGGAAACTACAATTATGTATGTTTTCTTTCAGCACAAATGCATTTTTCTTAGTAGTACACCTGTGCTAATGTATGTATCTCAGATATGTAAAACCCTACAACACTGGAGTACTGTAATGGATAGACAATAAAATAAAATGAAATCTGCACTCGAATAGCACCCTAGGGGTTATTCCATTTGCCACAGTGCAAAAACACTATTTAATACAAAGTGTAGCTGTGCTGTCGAATCATGCATACCATATAGTTTCAATGCCCCCATAAGACTAATTCCTAATTACATTTATTGTCTAATTACCACAATTTATGTATCACTGAAAAGTAACTCTGTCCTATTTCAACAATAAAGCTAGCAATACCTAAGTCCCTAAACATATTGGAAAGTATTCAGTGTTATAATATACGACTGCCAGTACAATTAATCATTTAGGAATATTTGCAGTTTGAGGACCATGGTGACTTATTTCACTCTTAATTACGGCTTTTGTTTTGATTCACTTTAGTAAGCACATGCTCTTCAGTCACATGCTGCATAGAATTATATAGACTTCCCTAAGGTTACGGCAGATCATATAATGTGAAACACTGCACTGAACAAAGCAGTTCACACTCACACAGGAACATCTTCATCAAATTATCATACAGCTAGTTAGTCAAATCATCATCCATTTGAAATGAATCATTATTGCAGGCATGTGTTTGCCATTCTACAATAGAGTTAACCCGAATGCCATTCTGATATGCTACAGTACCAAGAAAACTCTCGTTGCACTGTGCTCTTAGAAATATCTTGAGTTTGTGTAAAAAATGAAGTTGTACTAGGGTGTAAATTTGTGTACTACTTATAATAAGCATAAATTCTTGCACATATCACAATACTCATTCTTTGGGGTACTGACATTAAATTTTTTGTTCCTGTAACCCCAAAGATGAAAACATGCTGCTTGCTATTAATGTTAGAATTCCAAGCGGCACTTGACATTTCCAAAAGAAACCCTCCCAGACTGTCAAGGCTAAAACCACTAATTTGCTTCCATTAAAAGTTCAGAATAAATATACTCCAAAAGGGTCTTCAGCATTTGCCAAATGATCATTGACTTACTGGGGTCACCTGCTAGACAATATCGAAACAGTATGTATGCAGAGGACCAACATTTGTATACTCACCAATTTTCATAATCACCTCCTCTTTTGGTCAAAGGATTGTACTGCCTCTCTCATTTTTTTCCTTCTCTTTACTTTAGTCTTACTTTTTTAATGCAAAAAATATTATTTATCAATATATACATAACAAAAAAGTTGTGCTTTTTTCTGTCATTTCTTCCAATAATTTAGTATGAAGCATCTCTTAAATCCTTAATATTTTTCTGTTAAAATTGTCCAATAAGTTCTGCTTTTTCTTTTTTTTCCCCCATTATCTTTATTTGAAATTTTAAATTTTTAACAATAACAACTTGTACGTTATACAAAAGAATAATAGAAACAGTATACACACAATAAAATACGTACACAATGAATAAATGTCACTTGCCAAAGTAGGTAATTCATAAACAAAAGTTTTAGCAGGATGCCAGCATGTACACAAACATAAAATAGGAAAGCCCCTTAACAAGGTGTCCTATTAAAAGGTTTAGAAAATTAATAGGTAAGATGAATTAACTTCTATAATACAATTTGGAAATCTATTACACGGTACAGTCAAAAAAGTTGTTTTCAATACATTTCATAATAGGAACATCTAATGTGGTTGGCTAAATGCAATTTATGGGTTGTTCTATATTTCACAGCCATTTGCTTAAAACCCTCCCACCAAATTTTTGATCTATCCAGCCAGTTTGGGTAATAAAGAGTTTAATCAATGAATAGTGTAACAAGACATGCATAGCTTGTTGGTTTAAATTAGATGGTGGGCTATGTAATATTGCAAATTCCCAAGACAGAGGAGATTTCTCATAACCCATCTTCTCTAATTTAACTTTCAAGGAACACCATAATTTATAAGAACGTTTGCAGGTCCATAATATATGTAATAAGCTGGCTTTTTGAAATTTACAAAAGCAGCAGTCCAGTGATACTGAGGAGTAAAACTTATTAAGAATAACTGGAGTTAGATGAGCATTATCAATTGTCATGAGCAGTGTGTGAGTGTCTTCATAGGTAACAATTTTGAAGTTAATTTGAAAGACTGGCTTTGCTGACTGTATGGAACTGATGGATTTAGGTTAGACCAATAATTAAAAAAATAAATGTTGATATTTTAGAGATGAAATTAATTTGCAAGTATTGGATATCATCTTTCTCGATATGAAGGTCTTCTATAATTGTTTACATAATGATATATTATTACTGTTGACATTAGATTCATTTAGAAATGTTGACATTAGTTCTTATTTGTCACAGCATAACACTATAATTATTTGGTAAATTTTAAGTTTTCTTTAATTTACTAATTGATAAATTTTTATAAAGATATAGATCTAGAATACATTTATCTTTAAGATGTAGGCAATTAGAAAGGTTTAGCATTTGATTATTCATTTTTAAACTTGGGTTTAAATGGATTGGTTGCAGTAACATAAATTAATCTTTTACACCAATCATTTCAACTAGGGTTTGTATTATTTTTTTTTCTTGTTCATTAAAAATTTATGCATTTTGAGATTTTTACTGTTTTCTTCATTGATAAAGGGAAGAGCTCTAGGTTATACTAGGATTTACATACATGATTATACCAGATCTTCACCCACATGGGACTCCATGAGTTTGATTTAGGGATATATTCTGATATAATTAATCTATTAGAATTTATTATATCATAGCATAGTTGAAAATCTGGAAGGCCCAGACCTCTATGGTTTTTGGACTAAGTTAATTTTTTATATGATTTTGGTGACCATATAAACTTGGATAGTTTGGCCATGATATTCTAAAAATTGCAAAACGTACTATTATATTTTGTTGAATTTAAATTATACAAATTGTACTCTAGGAAGTATATTCATTTTAATGATAGAGACTTTAGATAATAGAGCAAAATTTAATTTACTCCATTTAGAAATATCATATTCAATATTAGACCACACTTTTGCTAGATTGCCTTTGAAGAAAGAAGTAGGGTTATGATTAAAAGTTAAGTCCTGCTTCTGTAATTTCTACCAATATCTTAGTATATATTGTTTCTGAAATGATTGCTTATTATGCTAAAAATTGTCTTTGCAATATCCTTTATCTAATGTTTTTATGTGGAGCTTTTCTCCCCAGTCTCTTCTAAAAAGGGGTCTTTTTGCACCCAGTCAGACACTCCGGATAAACAAAGGGAATAAATAAATACATAACTAATAATTAAATAAATCCTAAAGAAAAAAATGATTGGGGACATGCATTTTATTCATTGTTACATTGATGTCCCCAAATCACTGCAAGTGGTCACACATATTTAATGATTTGTTTTTACACAAAATAACATGCAAAGGACATATATTATAATTTGATTTTTTTTTATTTTATTAACCAATATATATCCTTCCAAACCTGCAATTAATATGAAAATGTTTTGCCGCCCTCCTTTGCTTGAGGGCCTGATATCAATTACTTTGAATTGTTGTGTGTTGCACTGAAGCTTTATGTCAGTAATTGCAGAATGTTTTCAGCGGGATTTTAAAATGACATTTTGATTTACTTTAATAGTAAGCTTCGAGACAGATGATTTATGATACTTTTCAAGTATTAACAGCTGATTTTCTTTTGTTAGTAAAACTTCACACTTGTGAAGCAGAGTGACGGATAGTGGCTGCATGGGTAATGGCATGATTTATCATTCGTACAGATGCAAGAGAATGACCCTTTCTTACTTGTTGAAATTACAAGGATGGCCACTGAGTTAGTAATGGGATATATCCATATGTTTTTGCAAGGCCTGGTATACTGGTTCTTCTGAACAGTTAATCCAGGTGTTGTCAATGAGTATACTTAGCATTAACATAGGGAATTCCTTTCAATTGCCACAACTTTTCCCTTGCACTTATCCATATACCTCCAAGATTTACTTTTTGTTCATAGGCTTTATGGGTACATCTTTCTTCTGCTTTCGGCTTTTCCCGGTTAGTGGTCACCACAGCGGAACTCCGGTCTGCTAATGATTGGCAGTAGATTTTTACAGTGCCGAGGTGCCAGCCCGATGCCCAACCTTCAACGAAGGCATACCCATTCACGCATGTCTTTCGAACGCCACTCTACTGTAGGGAGGACATGCAGACTACACACAAGGCACCCAGGCAGAGAATCGAATGGAAGAACCTCTTGCTGTGAGGAGACAATGCTCATTATTAAATAATAACCTGAATTCAGCCAGTATAACTATTCATTACCCATTTTTATTCAGGTCATTTTGGATAAAATTCTTCTATTATAAAATGTTAAAAAAGTGTTCCATTTTCGGACAATCTGATAAAGATTTTTAAGTGCCAGTAATAGATTTTTAATGTTGAGATACCGAGAGGTACACAGTAGTCACAAAGGATTATAGAAATTACAAAGTAATTAAGTCATAAGGAAATGTATGCCTCGCCCACAGCTATGTTTGTTGTATACCACCAACTGCCAATAGGGTGAAGCAGGTCAAGCGTGAGATAAATTTGCAGGAGCACATCCAATCATTGGGTTTGTTTCTAAAGAATATTTGTGAATCACTCTGCTAAACATAAACATGAAAGGAAAATTTATTCCAGGGGTCATTTAATGTTACAGTAATGAACTAGTCCCTTGATCATGTTTTGTTTGTATATTTGGAGAAGCTTACTCCTTAACCAAGTAAGAGTTTTATATCCATCTTGATATCCTAAGTCTTTAGGCCAGTAAATATTATAGTTAGGAAGCACCGGTGTCTTTCTACTTGGGCTATGTATCTGGAAAGGTATATACCAAACAGGGCGTTATACTTGACACATGTCTAATTAAAGTGACTATATAAGGATAATAACATTGTTTGACCTGAATGAAACGTCCTTAGTTGTCAGTTGTGCTAAACAGAAGGATTTTTTTTTAAATACTCACAGTACACTGTGGTCAAAACAGAGAAAGCTGCTGACCAAAGTACCAAGGCCACTCACTGTTGTATCATGTTGGAGTGGGGTGCTAGCCACATTATAAATTCTTTTTTTTCTAAAAAGCAACAATGTTACCCTTATATGTGTTTAGGTTTAACACATTTTCAGAACACTATTGGTTAGTGAAATGTATTTCTTTTTGCAAGGTCGCTGTAGCAACTGCTGGGTATAACCTGTGAAACCACCAGTTGCTACAGCAGCTGGGTATAACCTGTGAAACCACCAGTTGCTGTAGCAACTAGTGATTTCACAGGTTATACCCAGCTGACAGTCTTCTGCAAGTTTCTTTAGCCATGGATGAATGGTAGTTTTTTGCAGGTAAGAGAAGTATATCTCAGACAGGTGGGGTCCCTGCACAGATCCCTGAAATGTACCACTAGTTATTTATTTATTTATTTACTGCTTTATTGGGTAACACCTGCTAGCTTATCTGCATGGGTTCAATCTTTCACCTAATTCCCTCCACCTTACCATGAAGGGGTCTACAGTTAGACAGTATAGTTGTGTAACTTAACCATAACATGGGATGACTGAATAATCACTGCTGCAATAGCCTTAGCTATATGGGTTATATCCTGCATAGGCTATAACAGTTGGCAAGTTTCCAAAGCATCAGGGCACCTTCCATACTCCCAACCCATTAGTCAGCTCAAGCTGAGCTGACAAAGTAATATTTGGGTGCAAAACCCTTTAGTGCATTCATGCCAGTTGAGAGGGAGAAGCTGAGCCCTGACAGGATATTGGTAGGAAAAAAAAAGGAAATCCATGTCTATATCCTAGCATAAAAAATAAAACCAAGGTGGATGGAGGGAAGGAGAAGCTACTGCAGCAGAAATCATTCAAACAGCAAGTGTTATAGTAAGCTTTCACACACAGCTGTACCATGTTCATCATATTGATCATTGCTGCATTAGACTACCATAGCACAACATAACTGGGAGGAGGAAGGGTCCAAGAGACCCTGGAAAATGGTCCAGGAAAGCCTGTCCTAGACCTGGAGAAAGAATCTAGTTAGTATTGCTTTATTATATTATGCACAAGGGGGGCCAGGTTGTTGTTTCTATAATATGTCTAGAGTCCAGCCTTTTACAAAAGCCTATAAATGAAGCCAAGGCCCTGGAAAAGTGAGCCATGACCCTGCCTGGAATACTTCTTTTGTGGTGGGAAAAAGAAAAGGCAGTAACCTGAGACAACCATTTGGAAATAGTCTGCACTGACAGAGGTTGTCCCTTCCTCTTAATCTCACAAGAAATGAAAAACTGATCAGAAGTTCTAAAATATTTTGTTCTGTCAGGATCACATTCGAGTAGTCTGTGGATATCCAAGATATGGGGTTTTCTTTCTTCCTCATTTTTGGGTTCTGTAAAGAAAACTGGGAAATGGATAAATTGGCTTAATGTAATTTGTAGACCCCATTGGGCACAAAAAAAAGCATTAGTTCTCAAAGAAACCCTACCTCTACGGAAGATGAGATATGGCTGATTCACCATAACAGCCTGTACTCGGGTACATATCTTACAAATATCAGAGCAATTAGCAGAATCGTTTTCCTTCTTAAGAACCTTAAGTCAGTGAGATGAGCTCATTCAAATGAAGCAAGTGTTAGCTTCTCCAACACAAAATTACAATTCTAAGGAACAGCCACGGGCTTTCTGGGAGGCCTGTTAAGCAAAACCCCTTTCAAAAACATTTTTAACATTAGACTGCATTGAAAGCGGGAGGAATCCATATGCAGACATGCTGAAATGCCGACAAATCAACCTTGATATAGGAGTAAAACAGGCCATAGGATAGAAACTCATACAAATACTGCAAAACCAGAGAAACACTATCCCTGGGTGCATACAGGTTATTTTGCTGGCACTACCTAGAAAATCTTTATCACTCACTAAAATATGACTTTCTAGTAACATGCTGAGTTGCCTCCATTAATACCTGCCTCACATCCTTAAAAAAAAAAAAAAAAAAAAAAAAAAAAACATGCCTAGGTATTCAGACTCTTATCCAGGCCAGTCAGTTGCAGTTGTTTGAGACTGGGATGTATCAAACAACCCCGACCCTGTGCAAGTAAATCCAGTGTGTGAGGAAGCGTGTACAAACTGCCCTTGGCCAATACAAAAAAAAATGGAAAACCACTATTGCCTGTATCAGAAGGGGGTTACCACAATAATCTTTGGGGAGTCCTTCTGAATCTTCAGAAATACCATGGATAGCAGAAGAAAGGGTGGGAACGCATACAGGAACATTCCCGTCAATGGAAAGCAAAAGAAAATGCATCCAATTTCCAGGCCTCGTTGCTTGGAGTCCTGGAACATAATTTTGAAACTTTATTGTTTAGCGAGGAGGCCAAAAGGTCAACCGAGGAACTCCCCACAGATGGATCAAATCTTGTAAGATGACCTGACTCAGTTTCCATTCACTACGGTCTGCCCTAGTCTTGTCCAGCTAATCTGCCACACAGTTTTGCTCTGACATGATGTAAGAAGCCTTTATACTGAGATTGTGCTGTAAAGCTGTATCCCATCTTAACATGGCTAGTGTGCATAAGGGATAAGATCTGGTTCCCCACTGTTTGTTTCTGTATGACTAAGAGCTAACATCTCTTTCAAGTTTGTGGGGTTTGGTCTGTACTTTTTTGTCCCCAAGACCCAGCACCTTAATGTCCATTGACGCTGCTCTCCAAGCAGTTTGTAGTGAATGACTGATCTGCAGCAGAAGGGGAGAATGGGAAACCTGCATGCTGAGAAATGTGATGTCTCCACCATCTGACTTCCCTATTTACAAATCCAAGAACTGGACTTTGAAAAGATAACAGATGTCGATGGTTGGGCCAAAGTGATTTTAGATGTCACTGTATCATGAATACCATGATACCTACAATGATGAGATATTCCCTTTATGATGCAGACGTCTGAGTAGAAAACTCCTAACATAAATCTATTTTTCCTAAGGAAGAAAGTCTCTTTGTACTGAGCTAACTAGCATGGCATGCCAGAAACACAATCCTGTGTGATGGAGTCAATAAATACTTTCAAATGTTGTCTTGAAATGTTAAGTAGAAAGACTGCTGTAAGGGGATAAGATAAAAGCTTAATTAGAAAAATTTACAATGAGGTTTTAGAACCTGACATAAATGAGTTGTTAAAGAAGGAGATGCATAGATCTTGTTGCAAATCATTTTGTCTTCTCACCTAATATGAGGCTAAAATTTGATTAATAAAATTATTAGTGAACTCCCGTACAATTCAACAAGAGGTCCAGCTGTGTTACAAGCAGTAGCAGACTACCCAGAATTTTATTTATTTATTTTTTGTTGAGACACTTCCTTAGGCAATATATTTGTATATACAAATGCTAACAGAGACAAAATGACCAGCATATCATCATCATGACCACATACACACACTGTCACTCTAACCACTGAAGATTTATTAAACAGGTTCTTCACTCACCTACATTCATGAAAAGTGTCTGCTAATTTTATTCACCTGCCAATGTAGCACCCAGTATTATTTTTTACGTTTTACACAGAACATGCACAATTTTTATGAAAACCACAGCAAAGCATACAAAGGTTATTTAATGGAACTATCCAAATGTCTATTATCAGCACATCGTGAATAACAATGAAACACTTCCATTTAAATTTCATGGCTTACGGTTTCTTACAAAACCTACCCGGAGTGGTAATTTGGATTCTTTCTCATTAAGGTGTGATTAAGCATGACATGCTAGACTTGAAGTCTGTCCTGTAGTAGTAGGTGCAGAAAGTAGATTTTAAATGTTTTTATACATCAGTTTATAAATACGGAAATACAAAATTGATTATTCATGCTTTGTATATAGTCTTATGTGTTCCAATAAGATGAATTCTGCATTTTATGTATTTCATACATGAAGATGACAAAGGGTATATAAACTTAAAATCTTTTTTTCAGTTTAAATTAATATTTTACTTACAGTTTAATCTAATATTGATTGTTTCCATTTTTTAATATTACCTATGGATTTTGTTGGGTGGCATTTGAAGTTTGATTGTGGCTTATTTGGGTTTTGATTCAATGTATTGCTTGCCTCACTAAGAATACATTGAAGTCCCACTGCTTTGCCCAACTTTGGCTCCAGATTTCCTTCCGGACATTTACGTCTATGAAATGGGGTCACCTCTCCTGCACTTAGCACTTCAAAATGATTTTTATGTATTTATTTATTTTATTTATTTATTTCATCATTCTTTCATTTATTTATTCAATATTTTTTTCCTTCCATGCCTTGACCAGAATAGTCAAAATGAGGTAAAATATCTCCTATTCAGGGGAGTCCCGGAAGGAACAGCTCCCATTATAAAAGAAGTTATAACATACATGTATATGTCAGTTAACTTCGTCATACAGATATATGCAGAAAGCACAGTTGTACAAGTAAATTTACCATAACAGTAGTGTTCTAATGGATCACAATTGCTGCAGCCTATACTATATATGGTTTTATCCTCCTGCATCAGCCAGCTTCTTGAAGCTGTGGGTGCCTTTCCCACATTTAACCTACTAAGAGCTTACAGAATGTTACATACAAAATGCAGGTGGAGTGCTAAAAGCTTCAGAGTATCTTTTGCCTAAAAGGAAGCAATAGCTCTGACTAGGAATCCAACAAAATTATAAAAAAAAGAAATATACGGAAGGGCGAGAATAGCCACACCCTGGCAAGCTACCTCAGGAACATCAGGTAAAGAGGGAGGGAGGAAGGAAGAGGTGGATAGCTACTGCAACAGTAATCCATTAAAATATCTACTGTTATGGTATGTTTGCTTATATAACTGTACTTTGTTCATAAATGAATCACCACTGCCAATAGCCTAAGTTATACTATTAGATTCCCATAGCTTGAACAGACAAGTGGGGAGAGGCAATACTCAAGACTCCAGGAGGCCATGGAGTATGCTCTTAGCAAAGTGTGTTATAGATGTAGAAGAGGAATCTGATTTGTAATGCTTTGTAAAGGTAAGTACAGTGGATCAAGTTGCTGGCTTTAGAATGGTTCTGGAGTCCTCCTAGCCACAGAAGAAGTGAATGCCCTTGCTAAATGAACTTCAATCCTATGACCTGGAAGTGACTCATTGTGGTGAGCACAACACAAAGTAATAGAATGAGACAGTTAATGAGATTTCTGATTTACCTCCCCTTACTCCCTCATATGCCTAGCTAGTTTGTTTATTTCTGATAATGAACCTTTCAGCTAGTGACCTAGGCTCATGTTCCATGTGTCTTTTCTCTGAGGCTTCCCTCTGAAGGGCAACAGCATCTTTACTGATATTAGTGCTTTTATCTTTAAAGAAGAACCAGTCCATTCCAATGCCAGAGAAGAATTGCACAGATATAATTATAGATAGAGATGTGTATTTTCTAGTACAGTATCACTCCACACTACACCTTCATTAACATTTTTTTTTTATTTCAGGCAAACTTTGAGATACTAATGCTCATGTAAGTGGTCTGTGCTGAAGTCTAGAAGCCAAAAGTTGTAATTAAATGGCTATAATGCAGTTATTGACAGGCATTTTCAATAATCAATACAATAGAAAGCACGGGTCATGCTGATAAAAACTGACAAAATGACATATTCTGTTTCCACATGGCATCAATAACATTTTTAAAAAAGCAGTAAGCCCATGTAAGAAACATACATGCTAAATGAAAAAAAGGAAAGCACTGTCAATATCACACGATGCAAAATGCTAAAGAAAAACATACAGCTTTCAGGCAGAAAAAGGAAACACAGGAGAAATGAGACCAGGAAAAATTTTTAACCAAAGCACAGGAATGTAAAAGCAGTAAAGGCAAAACAGAAAAATTAAATCCTGTTCAGCCAGATAGAGAACCACAACCTTTTAGTCACAAACCAAAGGGTAAAAAGCAAGAAAAATATAGTCAGGTTAAAGTTTTCACTGTGTGGTACCTTAAACTTCCTGTAACGGAGGTCCATGGGATATATGCAAATGACCCCTTAAGGTCATCAAGTGTTTCAGCTACATGGCTTCTGAATATCCGTGACTTTTTAACTTATTGAGTAATTATGGTTGTTCAAGCCAATAAAGTCAAACACTCTAGCTGTGGGCCTTTTTACCTTTCGGTTTGGATGTTAGTTGAGATATTTTGCAAAATCAGAAAAAAGTCATGGACATTCAGAAGCCATGTAGCTCAAACACTTGATGTCATTAAATGTTCATTTGCATATATCCCATGGACTTCTTTTACAGGAAGTTTAAAGCATCACACAGTGAAAAATTTAGCTTGACTAGGTTTTTCTTGCAGATTTTTTTTCTTTTAGTCACACATATGAGAAAGTAAATACACTAATCTTCATATCCAGCAATCAATGTATCTAAATTAACAATGCTAAACTGACGATTCTGCACAGTAGCTATGAAGGAAGAGAATGGATATTCCTATAATCCCAATAGTTAATGTTTGCACCATGATGCAGGGTAATGTACAAGCTACTATGGCTTTGATATACACTGTAGCACATACACAGGTATCAGAAAAACAAATTGCACTTGACTATTTAAAGTCAGTCAGGGCATACAAGGGCACACGTGGTAAGGTCAGACAGGTAGACAGATAGACAGATATAAATATCTCAGGATTAAGTGATCTATAGCAGCAAAAGGTATAGGGGTGTATTGCCACTAGACAGACTAGTAATATTACATGTTTTGGAGAATCTCATACCTATCACCAGGCCACACTTTATGAACTAAAAGAGATGAAAAATAAAGGAATTGTATAGTGGCTTTCAAAATCACGCATTAACTATGCATTATGTTGTAGGTTAATATGCTAAAGGCAGTCAACACAGTGCCTTAAGAAATGTACAAAAAAAGTATGGGACAAAACAGAGAAATAAGACATATTATACCATGACCCCCCATTAATATTCCAAAATGTGCATGCTGATTGGCCAGGGTGCACATTGTAAATCGACTTATACTAATGGAAAAAGGTCCGGTCGCCCGGACTTTTTCCATTAGTATAAGTCTCTTTGAAAACACTGTCTCGCTATGTTAAAAGAGTTTAACATAGCGACACAGGTTTAAAAAAAGCAACAGAAATCTCCGTTGCTTTTTTTAAAGCTGTCTCGCTATGTTAAACTCCTTTAACATAGTGACACAGTGTGTAAAAAGCAATGGAGATCTTGCTTTCTCTGTTACTTTTTTTTAAACCTGTCTCGCTATGTTAAATGGGTTTAACATAGCGAGACAGCTTTAAAATAAGCAACGGAGATCTCCGTTGCTTATTTTAAAGCTGTCTCGCTATGTTAAACCCATTTAACATAGCGAACAGTAAAAAGCAACAGAGATCTTGCTTTCTCCGTTGCTTTTGGCCACAGCTCTGATGTACTGCGTAGCATGCAGTACATCAGAACTGCCACGGATACCAGACAGCTGTGGAAGGGCAGCAAAGAGGCATTATACAATGCCATTATTTAAGAAAAGTGATTATTTATTTTCTTAAATAATGTCATAGTATAATAGCAATAACCCACTTCTGGGTGTGGGTAATGCGGGATTTACCCACGGTTGTCTTTGTTTGGTCCTCGGCCCTCGGGACCAAATCACGCCAACCGTGGGTAAATCCTGCATTACCCACACCCAGGCGTGGGTTATTGCTATATTACTACTTAAAAAGGAACAAACAAATACAGACAATAATTTTTATACATGTATATATAATATGATTTAGAGGTTATGACAAAAATATAGGTGTTATAATATAGCAATAACCCACGCCTGGGTGTGGGTAATGCGGGATTTACCCACGGTTGACGAGACAACAGTGGGTAAATCCCGCATTACCCACACCCAGAAGTGGGTTATTGCTATTATACTATGACATTATTTAAGAAAAGAAATAATCACTTTTCTTAAATAATGGCATTGTATAATGCCTCTTTGCTGCCCTTCCGCAGCTGTCTGGTATCCGCGGCAGTTCTGATGTACTGCGCATGCCTACGCAGTACATCAGAGCTGTGGCCAAAAGCAACGGAGAAAGCAAGATCTCCATTGCTTTTTACTGTTTCGCTATGTTAAATGGGTTTAACATAGCGAGACAGCTTTAAAATAAGCAACGGAGATTCTGTTGCTTATTTTAAAGCTGGCTCGCTATGTTAAACCCATTTAACATAGCGAAACAGTAAAAAGCAACAGAGATCTTGCTTTCTCTGTTGCTTTTTTTTTTTAAAACCTGTCTCGCTATGTTAAATGGGTTTAACATAGCGAGACAGCTTTAAAATAAGCAAAGGAGATCTCCGTTGCTTATTTTAAAGCGGTCTCGCTATGTTAATTCCATTTAACATAGCGAGACAGGTTTAAAAAAAAGCAACGGAGAAAGCAAGATCTCCGTTGCTTTTTACACACTGTGTCGCTATGTTAAAGGAGTTTAACATAGCGAGACAGCTTTAAAAAAAGCAACGGAGATCTCTGTTGCTTTTTTAAAACCTGTGTCGCTATGTTAAACTCTTTTAACATAGCGAGACAGTGTTTTCAAAGAGACTTATACTAATGGAAAAGTCCGGCGACGGACCTTTTCCATTAGTATAAGTCGATTTACAACGTGCACGCTGGCCAATCAGCGTGCACGTTTTGGAATATTAATGGGGGGTCATGGTATAATTGGAGGTAATATGTGTGTGAGTTTTTCCATACAGAGAAAGTGATGAAAGCTTAGAAAAGCCTTCCTAGAGAGAAGTGAAAAAGATATGCAGCAAAACATGTGACACAGAAAATGGAACCAGCAAAAAGGTGGATCTAGAAGCATATCTCCTACCTGCAGAAAATTATCACACTTGAAGGACATATGATTGGCACATGTACAGGGAGTGACATATCAATACAGTTTATGTAATTTATCTTAACCTTTTAAAGCTGAGAATAGTTTGACTGATGCTACTTCAGTTGGTTGCAATTTGCAATTAAAAATTCATTTCTATATCCGATGAGAGATTTATTAATTGAAATCATACTGATTCAAGCAGAAAAAACAAAGACTAGAGAAATGTTTGAGAGACATCCTCAATTATTTATTGAAGAAGCTGCCAGCATAGAAACATATTTACAGAATCCAGTTGTATTGTAGGTTTTCTATTTGTAAGTTACCAATATAGTCATTGCTTCAAATGAAACAGCTGTTACATCCTTATATTAAAATTTGAAACTATCAGAGTAAGTTTGTCATTCTTCACTACGTCACTGTTTTATACCCCACAAGAACTCTGTTGATGTTATAAACCACAGAACAATCCCTTATTTGTCCATTTAACTAAACAATGCGATGATTCAGGTTGGACATCATACGGTAGCGGTACCATATGATATCTTACCTTTACCTTCAGTAATGAATACAATTAAAAAGAAAAAGTAACATAACTGATGATGATCAGTATGGAATAAAAAACAGCAGTATTCTTAAAAACTGCATATTCAGCTACAGTTTCATGTTATATTGTGAATTGTTCTATTTCTGAACTGGTTTCCTTTCTTACCTTTCTTTTCTCTTTACTTGTCTTACAAGTTTTTCATACAACTCATGCACAATACTCTGCTGAGCAAACTATTATTATGTCTTATGCAGCTACAACAAACGTTCTTTCCAGTCTGCACGAGACCCTTAAAGCTTCTGTAAAGCATTGCTGCAAATCCCCAATCCACAAACAAGGCCTACTTTACTCTGGAGGGCGCTTATGTTCAACATAAAAAAAAACTCGGTACACTGCACTGCTTAATCAGCAAATATATATGCTGTGGAATATTTCACTTCTGAACTTCAGCAAAAAAATATTCTCCAAGCTCCTACTGATTTATTTCCATAAATGGACTGTCAACGTGATGTGTGCATTGAATTAGTGTCATTTGGGTCTCTTTATTATTACTAGAATGTATTATGTTTGTTCTTCTTGGTTGTTGGCCCTTGGTCCTGGTCAATCTCTCTTGTTCATTTCCTTGTAACATTAGTAGTAACAATATTATGATAATGACAAGTCTGCAAATTTGTTCATTTAATTGGGTCACAGGCTGAGACTGGAACTGGTCCGTTTGGATCACTGCTCTGCCCCACTTTGCATACTGAATGAATTAATTAATTAATAAATAAACTGTTCATTCAGTGAATCTAAGATCTAGATTTTATTTGCTTGATATAAGAACTCTAAAAATACCCACTTTATTTTTATTTATATTTACATTTCTGAAGCTTTAATAACATTGTGTTAAGAAAAAAATGCATACTGGTGCTACTAGAACTGGGATAAGGCAGAAATCTTTCAGAATCATTTGTTGTTTCTCAATCACACTTAAGAAAATAAAAGCACAAAGCAAGCTAACTGGTAGATGCTTCAGAAATAAAATATGATGCCTGACTGAAACAAAACTACCCAACATGTGAACCTGGAAATTACTTTATTTCTTGGTATTCACTTTAAATGTTCTAAGACAAAATTATAATACACTGATATCTTATTATACAATGTGGGGATGTACAACAATTGCCCTAATCAATAAGATTTGCCCACTCAATCTTCCCAATGACATCCCTGCTGGAAAGGCCAATACCTCAGTTGCAAAATACGCATTCAAATCTATTGAAAAATAGACAAGTTTAAAACAGCAAGACATTACAGACACTGAAAACAAATTCCAAATAATAAAAAATGTGTAAAGGAGTTGTTCTTACTAACATAACAACATTAAGATACCATAAAATTCTGCAGCACATGGAGACATCATCCCTCTCATTTACTGCTAGGTACCGTGAAAGTACCAAGTCTTATGATCACTTCTCATCTATGTTAATCCCGTGCTGCAGTATAAAACATGGTAATAAACAAGTGGTGTCTCTTCCAAAACTGTTGCTTTAATCAGACAAAGGTGGATATCTACTACCACAGAGAAAAAAAACACAACTCCAATGATGTCATCACTAAGCAGCACACATTTGTGCATGCTCAGTGAGCTGACATCCTGTAGGGGGGGAAAAAAAAGAAACATTAAAATATTTTCAATGTAAAAAATTAATAATGCCTTGGAAGGTTGGAGATATGGCTAATATCACCTCCTTCCTGACATAAGCCTTGGAAACTGCACTTCAAACTCAGGATCAAAGATTACAACCAACAGCAAAGCCAGCAAAATAATCCAAAAACAACAGCAGATTCAGTTCCACAGTAAAATGCATTACTTGTTTTGTACTCTTTGAAGGCTGTAGTGGTTGAGGCGCTAAGACAAGACAAGTAATAAATTTTACTGTGGAACTGAATCTACTGTCATTTCAGGATCAAAGATTGCCTGTCAGGAATAAATCTCAGGAGAAACTCTCACTCCTTCAAGGCATTATTTCCTATACTATAATAAATTAATCTAATTTCCTAACTGTTAAATGTCTGTTTACATCAAGTACAAAAGATACTTGCATAAGAAACAGAGCCACTGTAACTGGGGTCCAAGGATTTTTAATTCTTAGGGTTGTAGAAGGTTATCTCCTGACTGATTGGTAAAGCTACAAACAGGATATACAAGCATATTTCCCAATGACCACAACTTGAACATTCAAATTCAGATTTATTACAGTGATTAACACTAAGCTGTTTGTACCATAAATAAACATGAAAAGGTGAAGGGGAAACAAGTGAGATGAAGACATAAGGTAAGCAGACTGGTGACTTTTTGTCGTATCTGGAGGTGTGTGCACATATGCATGATATGGAAGAAAGACCTGGTAACATATAACCAGCCCCCCACCACCACCACCACCACTTAATAAACATCATGAACGGTGGCAGATATTCATGAGGTCACTATAGAAGTTGAATGGGATTTCCAGGTGTGAATGGAACAGCTAGGATCAAACAGTCACAATGTCGACAGCTATTTGGTCAACAGGTGTGCGAGATTGACAATCACCAGGTGAGACAATATTCCATTTCTCCTGGGATAGTGCAATTTTGAAATTAGTACATGTGCAAAGCATGGGTTGTGAGGGGTGAAGCCCCCACATGAAGGGCGTACAGGGGGGCTTTGTACTGCTACAAAAACACTTGCCATTGGTTTAGTCTGCTCCAGGATAACCCCAGGAGCATGTGCAGAATGTGTTGATATTTAATTATACATTTTTCATCAATCTCCTGGGTGCTGGCATTCTGTCCATTCAATCAGGTCTATGACATCTCCCTTTCTCATTACATACGCATGCACACACACACACGCACACACACACACACACACACACACACACACACAGATGTATAATTGTATATATATATATATATATATATATATATATATATATATATATATATATATACACACACACACACACACTCACATATCTAGGCGGGTGGTGCAGTGGTTAGTTGTTGCCTCACAGCAACAGGTTCTCCAGTTCCATTCTCAGCTGTGATGCCTGTCTTTGTGGAGTCTGCATGTCCTCCCTGCATTCATGTGGGTCTCCTCCCACATTTCAAAGAGGTTTCTGGAGCATTTC
>NC_056745.1:982422972-982447972 GCF_019279795.1 Protopterus annectens | reverse complement strand
TAGTTTAAGTTGTTAATGTAATATTTCCCCACCCTACCCTATTCTCACAAATGATGCCAATCCACACCAAACTGGGTATGTGTATTCACAATTAATTCCCATGGACATTTGTCCTGTTGGTTTATACATATCTGCATGTATGTTGATGCATTTGCCCTGTTCACATATCCAAACCTGATGGCCTGTTGCCACCAATGAACCCTGCATGCTGTTGGAATGCCCACTGTTGTTCTAAATATGCATGTGTTATGCTTGCTGTTCAATGTTCGGAATTCATGCGTGTTTGGTTAATGGGAATACTGATGCATGCTGTTACAACTAATTTTGAATGGTGTTGTTTGTTACTAACCCAAAATGTCATATAATACTGCTAAACATAGGACAACAGGGAAGGCGGGTTCCAGCGGACCCACCTCTCCCACCTCATCTGGCGAGTGCACATGGCACCAGTGCACAGGCCGGGACCTCCTCCTCCGGTGGCCCTGTGCCACCTTCGGGTGGAAGCGCTGCAGGGGATAGGGCTCATCCCCCCTCTGCATATGTGGCTGGAGAGCCTCCACTCACCCTCCATAGGGTCCGGTCTGTGGTGCGTAGTGAGATCAGGCATTCTGTGACTGATCCCCTACGCCAGCTTGAGGTGAGAGTGGCGCAACTCATGGGTGTGCCTGCCTGTCCTAAACAGCCCCCAGCACAGCCACGGCCTGGGCTGTGAAGGCGCAGTGGTAACTGCCCATGGGTGGGGATCTCAGTTCCACTGTTGCCATCTGTGGGCTCATGGGCTTGCGATATCCAAACATCCGTCCCCGTCAATTGTGTTTACCCCCCCACGTGTCATACTCCGCCCCTGTATGCGTCTTGTTTGTCTTGTCTGTTAACCTCCCCAACCTACCTCCCCAAATATACCTACTTCATGTACCTCACATTCCACTCTCACCTGAAAAAAAAAATAAAAAAGGGCACTCTGTTCACACAAAAAAATTACACCCCATACATAGCTGCCCATTTCAAAAACATGTCTGCTGGACATGTACACTGATAATTACAATTCGCTGTACAACATATTTAGTTGTCCTCACCCCTCTCTCAGGGGTGGAAGGTGTCAAATCTCACTCTAAATTTCTAACATATGCACAGCTGTTGCTGGTAAAGAATTGGGCAGCTATGGGCCTTCCCTACATCCTTCCTGCACATCCCGAGCTTGTTTTCCTACTGTTCTACCCTCTTTGTGCCCCCTTTTTCACCACTGTCCTATTTCCCCATTTTCTTTTCTTTAAAAGAAATTAGCGCGGGTGTTAGCGGGAGTAAGCACTTTTAAGCAGTATTCAGTGGGTGTGCGCTTAGCTAAGCATAGATAAGCATAGCTAAGCATCGCGCAAACTCACGCAAACCCACTTACAACTGCTTAAAAGTGCCTTAGTCACTCTGCATGACAAGGCCTGTAGTCTGCTCATCAGCAAAATAAAATACCCCTGTCAGTCTCAAACCCCAGACCTTGGAAACACTAGACTGCATGAATTACCACTGAGCCACAGCAGATATACAAGAACTTGGTGCTGAAAGAAATATATCATGAAATACAATGAGTGAATGTAAAGGGAAAATAGGAAGGCCATTACACAAAGCTTGTTCTGTGTATCTTTACTGGCAATTCTTGCGGAATTGCATTACATGAGTGTGATAAGAGAAACAGCCATGCTAGTAGGTAATAATGTTACAGTAGCACCTTACAAACCCCACACAGTATCAGAGCAGGATAAACACCGCCATATTTGAATAGGTAAGAGGCCAGACCTCCCAACTGTGACTGATTTACAGGGATGTCCCTGATTTGCAAACAAATGTTACCTGTGTCCCACTGACTCCCTGTGAAATGTACTAACAGTAAACAGAAAGGTGGGGAATCCCACGTAGTGGTAACTGTCAATAAGTTACAGTAGACACTACTTGCATGTCAAAAATGTTGTAGTAATACATATGCTCAAAATACCCCACAGTTACAGCTGCAGAATATCTGAAATATATCACGGGTGCATCCCACTGATATGTACCTTTCCCTGAGGCTGGTCAAACACATACCTGAAAGTATCTCAGGCCTGGAAGTGTCAGAAACACACAGGCATATCAGCCTGTCTGCTGTTACACACTCTGCGAATAGCTGTAGAATTACTTCCACAAGCATGCCCTTATGTAGGAGTACAACACAGAAATATCAAAGGATGTAGCCATCTAACATACTAATGACAGTATAGCAGTTCAAGCACTGCATGTGCCTGATAATCATAATTGTTAGTACAATATACATAGTTGTCCTCACCCTTCTCTCAGGGGTGGAAGGTTTCAAATGTCACACCAAATGTCAAACATATGTACAGCTATTGCAGTTAAAGAAATGTGCAGCTATGGACCTTCCCTACACCCAGCCTGCACATCCCTAGCTGGTGTCCCCACTGATTTCCTGCTTCCCGCTTACAACTGTTTAAAAGTGCCTTATTTACTCTGTATTACAAGGCCCTAGTACTGCTCAGCAGCAAAATAAAATACCTTTGTAAGTGTCAAACCCCAGACCTTGGGCTCACCAGACTGCATGAAGTACCAGCAAGCCACAGCAGACATATAAGAACTTAGTGCTGAAAGAAATATATCATGCATTACAAGGAGTGAATGTTAATGGAAAATAGAAAAGCCATAGCAACACATTCCAGTAAAGACAAATATCAGGCATTCAAGGAGTGAATGTAAAGGGAAAATAGAAAAGCCATAGCAACACATTGCAAGAACTACTGTTGTATGCCAGTTAATCCACAAATCCCACAGGAAAGTACATACTCCAATGTAAACAGTGTTAGTATTAGCAGGTGTGAGTTAACATACACACTGAGAAGAGTGAACTGGAAGAAGCAACAGCCAGGTTTCAGTACAACATGCATTTCAGTGGCTACAACACAGCCTCAGATGTGAGAGATATACAAACCTTCTGACTGACACAACAGTGTCCACAGCAAACCAGCATGGTCCCCACCTTGCAAAACTGAAAGGCCTTCACCTACCTAACCTATCACTTTATAGCAGTGTCCTGAAATCACAGTGAGAACTGCAATTACCACACAGCAGGCCGCATGCAATTACTAAATGCTGGCCACCAATTGGTGCACAGGCCATCACATGCACATGTGCAGATACCTACAAAAGCAGCCTGTACTGCCAGTCCACACATGCAATAATATCATTGCAGCAACTGGAGGGAGAGAGAGACAGAGACCAAAAAAAAAAAAAAGCAAGCCAGCAAGCCAAAAGAAAAAAGCTGTCAGAGACACCAATCCACAAAATACAGAAATATAACACATCAAAAGGTACAACTGACAGAGGTGAGAAATACAAAGGTAATGTATGTAACAGATATGTATTTGCTGGCATCTGAATGATGTGTCTGAAAGGTAATCTACATACTGTGAACCCTCCATATGTGTTAGCAGTCTGTATCTAAATGTATATGCAGTTGGGACATACTGCAACTGTTAGTGAAGGCTGAACATACATATGTAGTTGAAGGTTGCTATGTGCACATATCAATGTAGGTTGTAGTGTGTGATATTGAAAACAGCATGCAGTGCAGGTATATGTCATGTGGTGGTGAATGTCTGTGGGACTGAGCCAGTGAGGTCTGCTATAGCTATACGGCCTGAGGACAGCATAATGCATTCTGCACAACACTGTGCAATATCACTACAGTTTGGTATGTCTCACAACTGTTTCAGAAGTGATATTCCCACCATGATAGGTGGGCAGTCTATGTGCCTAGATATGCATGTATATGTACAGCAATGGATGTTTAGAAGTGTGTGTGTGTGTGTGTGTGTGTGTGTGTGTGTGTGTGTGTGTGTGTGTGTGTGTGTAAATATATATATATATATATATATATATATATATATATATATATATATATATATATATATATGGGTTCATGTCTATAGATCGACAACTTACTATATCGACATCCACTTCACCGACATCTGAAATAATCAACACCGTAACTCACGGACAATTAACAGGTAAGAGAATAAAATATTGCTAGTCATGCCTACCATGTTTTAGTAAGTATGGCAGTGTTATGCATGTGTGGTAGGCATGATTAGCGAAATTTAATTCTATTTCAGATGTCGGTGAAGTGGATGTCGATATAGTAAGTTGTCGATCTATAGACATGAACCCATATATATATATATATATATATATATATATATATATATATATATATACATATATATATATATATATATTTATATATATATATTTATATATATGTATATAAACACATATATATATATATATATATATGTATACATATATATATATATATATATATATATATATATATATATATATATATATATATATATATATATATATGTATATATATTTATATATATATATTTATATATGTATGTATTTATTTATGTATATATATATATATATATATATATATATGTATATATATATATATATATATATATATATATCTACATATCTATATATATATATATATATATATATATATGTACATAGATAGAGTGGTATGTACAGATAGATAGAGATATATAGATAGATAGAATATGTATATACATATATATATAATAGATACATACATATATAGATATATATGTAGATACATACATATATAGATATATATGTAGATGCATACATATATACAGATAGATATGAATGTCTATAGATATGTATATATATATATATATATATATATATATATATATATATATATATATATATGTATATATATGGTTATAGTGTGCGATATATATATATATATATATATATATATATATATATATATATATATATATATGTAGATATATTTACATATATATATATATATATATATATATATAGATATGTATATATTGATATCTATATATATATATATATATATATATATATATATATATATAGATATGTATATATTGATATATACATATATATATATATATATATATATATATATATATAGATATGTATTTATTGATATATATATATATATTTATACGTATATATATATATATATATATATATATATATATATATATAGAGAGAGAGAGAGAGAAAGAGAGTGAGAGAGGGGGACATGGGGGCAGATGTATTGCAACAGGTGCCTGGTGACCAAGGCATGGACTGAACACCAGTGTTGATACTGTAGTACCATACCCCATTCCAAAACACGTTACCCACTAACTACCACATAGGTGGTTGCCTACCGACCACTGGAGGTGTCAGAAGGGAACATGGAACACAGGTGTACAATAGCCTCCCCTTTGATATCCACAGTGGCACACTAATCTTGTAATCCCTGTACATGGTACGTGTCATCACAAAATGTGTGTAAGCTAGGGAAATGTAAGTCAGTGTACCCCTCTACACCTCACAATGTCCTATGCAGTATGTACCTCCCATGAGAACTACAGCAAGTGGAAAGGCCACAGACATACCTAACAGAGACTGATAATGCCCTCAAACACATTCCCTATGCAGACTTGACTCACAAAACCACAGCTAGAGTGCCTTGCATACTTCCTACACAGATGTTACCACTGCTGGACATACAGAGTTATATCACACCCATACCAGTCAGCCAACCACCATGGCAACACCTCACAATCCATCCAGCCTACATGACCTAGGGCCCTAATCCTTGTCACTGCACTAAACAGCACATGCTGGAGGTACCAGTTCCTATACACAAATATGCCAAACCCTGGACTAAACCACCCAGCATTAACAAACAAGGCTCCTTATTAGTAGATGTCATACATACCCCTGATGAATGTTATGGAGATAGGTAATATGCCCTGTGAGTCACCTCTGTGTAACTGTTTCACAGGAGCAAATAAAATCACATTACATGTGTCCCAAAGGGCAGGGTAGCATATGGCTAGGCTGCCCTAGGCCCAGGGCCAATAACATAGTACCTACCTATGACACAATGCACAGGCACATGTACTCAGTGCAATACCAGCTATGTGAGGTTGAATGAGTGTGACACTGACTGTGTGCAAGGTCTGTAAAGGTGTGATAGCTTAGCGTGAGTTTGTGTCTGTCATGGTAGTTTGTGTCCTAGGAGTGAGGCCAGAGAAAGATGTGGCAGTTATCAGGATGCAAACATAGTAGATTGGTATATGTTGTGCCGTAGATCCCTGTGTACAACTGTGGTGTCAGTGCAGAAGCAATACATGTATGCTCAGTAAATGGTACTGCTGTTGAATCCAGCTCACATATGAACTGTTGTACTACCTGAAGTTGTAGGCCTAAACACTACAGTATGGTGTATGTTCACATGCCCTGGTAACACTGTCTGGTGTGTTTCCTGTAGTCTGCACAGATTACATACCTCATGATAGGTATCTGTAAGTAGGGGCACACAGTACTATAAGGTACACAGTTAATGCTCATCTGTGTCGTCATACATTTGTGTGTTGTATGTATGTGTAATGTGTGTGTAATGATGCCTGTACCATGGCTGCAATCACATGTGTGTTACAGGGTATGTGTGTGTACCTGGCATCATGTATACTCTGACAGTATGCTGGCTATATTAACAACTGTGCACATATGTCAGGTAGGGGTATGGCATCAAAGACTAGGGTGGATTACCATTGAAACTGTAAATGTGCATTGCATTCATTGCATGTGATGACAATATTCTTCATCCATTAGCTTGATACATACCCCCCAGTGTGAGGTTGTGCATTGTATCCCAAACAGTGTGCCGAGTGCTGGTGTATACTAGTTTGTTGTATGGAGTATGGCAGGCACTGTCAGACAGTTGTGGGCTGAGCACTGATATGTGGTGTTGAACATGTGTATCCCCTGATAGACAGACAGATGCTATATATGGCAGTTAAGTGATATCAGTACATTAGAATATTAAGTGTGCCACATGACTTGCTCACATATTTTTCTTTTCCTTCCAGGGTGATGGTGCATCAGCGTAACCCACCTTATACAGCAGCAGAGGATCAGGGGATCCACCAGAGCCTGGTGCAGAATTTCTCTGTGCTGTTTTCCAGGACCAGCCAGAACCAGCATGAGATGGATGCACTGTGGCAAGATCTTGTCCATCACGTAAATGACATAAGTATGCATAACTGGACATATGAGCAGGTACGCCATCACTGCAGTGATTTAATTAGACATGTCCGGCAGCATGCATCTGATATCCACAGACAACAGCTTGCCACATGTGGTGGGGTGACTATCCACCCCCCTCTCACCAGTGTGGAGAAGCACCTCCTAATTGTTGTGGCTCCAGGTCAACAACAACAACATCCACAAACATGTGTCATCATGGAGGCCAGAGCCACCCAGCATGTTGAAATGGAGTGTGCAGGTAACATGCCATATCTGTAGTTGACTGTTCTCTGTACTGGTAGTTTATGTGTGTGTGGGATGTGTACTGTGAGTGTAGCTGTTAACCTGCCGATTCTTCTGCAAGATTGATATTCTTAGTATAATCTGTATACCTGTGAAAGCCAACTGTTGTACTACTGTACTTTATCATACTCACAGTATCAATGGCACAGTTGTGGCCACTGGCAATCACTCTCATATTTTTGCAGGTCCCTCTGGAGTGACAGCAAGGCAGCCAATCCATGCTGGTGAATGTGTAATAACAATACTACTGCTAATGACATGTGCATGTCATATGTAGGTGTAGTGTGTGCACATGTAACACACCTACACATAATGCATGCTGTGCATGTTTGCTGCGAGACTATGCATATCCCATTATTTCCAGTAGCTGCATCACTCACATGCAATACACAGAGCATGACACAAGTGTGGCAACACAGTACTGGACATTGGAAAGGCATACCTGATACACATGTACACAACACACACGTTTGGCATAGAAACTACACCTTAGCCTGCTACACATGTCCAATTATGACACCTGATGTATGCCCACCCTTCAGTATCCCACTTATCATCTACACAGCACACATAATATACCTGAGGGGTAGAGGCCTATCATGTCTTTGTGCAACAGTCTTGAACAAATAATACATTCATGTTAGGCAATGCTCACTATTGGCCACCTTACACACCCATGTAACAAGTGGCTGTGCAATTGTGAATGTAGTCATGTTACTGCACTTCAGGTACAGCATGCTAGCTGCCTGTCTGGCACACATTATTATTGTTGACTGACCACAATAAGCATGTTGATCATGGCTCACGTTACTACACCACATTCAGTTCCACTGACCACAAAAGTACACATAGCAGTTATTGCGTAGCACCATCATGTGTTGTGTGTGTGTGCAAATATATGCACCCACAGCTTGCAACACTTGCACAACATTGTTCTGTCCTTGTACACATTGTGTCCCAGGGTGGAGACAATCACTGAACAACTACACACAAGCATCAAGTACACGTATACTGTTATTAACAAGGGCTGTCTACACTTGCACTGCATGTTCCTGTGCAACACAATCTGCATGCTGACACATGTGCAGTGATGTTTTTCCTTGTGATACTGTCACCCACCCTCAAACAGTATTGTGTATGTGTTGGATTGCAGGTGTGTCTGTGTTTGTATCTGCTGCACTGAGGAGTGTGCCTGTGTGCTTGTGTGCCTGTGTGCTAACATCATGTACACATTTGTAAACTGTGTTTCCTATCTTCCTCTCACAGGTTCTAATGTTGCTCTGGTGGAGTGCAGCAGGGAACCTGAAGCCACTGCTGGGGATAGTGATAATGATGATACATGTGTAATGGCACAGGGAGGTCAGCCAATCGACACTACACAGCAGTCAACCCCATCAATGCACACAGTCATCCTGCCGATACATCCATTGTCACCAATGTCCTTATCTGAGGGACAGCATACAGTGGGCATTGACCAGGGTAGTGTGGTATCATTGGCACATGCATCCCCTCACATGGTACCATACAGGCAGATGTCCAGGGGTTCTCGTGGGAGCATCCGTGGTTGTACTGCCCCTGTCAGACGTGCCCACAGAGGTCTTTCAACCTCAGCTATGTTCAGGGCTGTAATGCAGGCACATGCACGTATGGAACGGTACACCAGACAGGGTCTGAGGGAGCTTAGAGCACATTGCACCGCTATGAATGACACTATGCGTGACGTTGCAGCTGCCATCTGTAACATCAGCGAGGTCATTGATAGACGTTGGGGGGATACATTAGATCTCTTCCACAACTACATGTCCAGGAGCCAGGACAGTGCAGGATGGTTGAGGCGTCGACGTGGACGTATGCCAGCAACATCATCAGCTGGCAGTCATCGCAGATGACAACAAACCCACAGCCACTCCCATAGTGCCAGTACCAGCCCCAGCAATGCTGGGTCTGTGCTGTCATTAGACCGTCCTAGAAGACCACGTGCACATGGCTCTGGACAGTCCCAGCAGGGACACGTGTCCAGTCAACAACCCACTGCCTCTGATGACAGTACCCAGTCTGGCTCAGTACCTGATACTGTCCGTAGCACCCCTGCCATGCACAGGTACCATGTCCGTGGCCAGAGACAGTGATCTGTATGACCTGGCAGGTACAGTCTGTGGCTGTCCACAAACACCCGTATATGTCAGCCACATGGTGGAACTGTGTGCATGCATACACACACACATAATGCTAACACCTAGGGCTAACACATACACACACACATCACATCAACATTGCCCCATGTTGTACTGTTGTCCCTCACTAACACACACACACATACATGTCGATTGGATGTGTCAATGGCAGACTCTGGCAAACCAAGTACACACCCTGTGCATATGATGAAACTATGCCACCTCCTGCCATCTGTAACATTGATGCAGGGACAGGATAGCATGGTGCTGATGCACAGGGTGACTACATAGCACTGTAATAATATTATCATGTTGTTAACAGTACAGTGTAATGATATCACTGTGGTTATATCCGAGCATGCATGATGCATTAACACTATGATTGTCATTGTAGTTTTGTATACACCAGTGTTAATTCCCAAAGTGTACTGTCTGCACATGTGTCACATGGCGGTTGTGTGTACCTGTGCCTGCATGTGTTGGGGTGTGGACAGTACATGTGTGCAGCACAGAGTTGCAGGTGTACATTGGTGAACATGGTTAGCATGGAACATGACATGGTTTGACAGTATGCTGTGGGTGATACGGTTTCTAAATGTCAATGGTCTCCATTCTGGTAGTATACACAGCCTACATAGCCTGACATTCAGTGGTCATTACATAGTGTCTCCTCAACTGATACACAGATGTAGGAAGCCGGTGTCAGTGATATCCCTGCAGTACTACACTATACCGGTAGCCATTCTTACTGAGCCCCACACATCCCTGGGAACAATACTCTTTGGCATATAGCAGTCTCACGGACATGCCAACACACGGATATGTCCATCCATGACTGCAAATGCATACAGTGGCCTACAATGTATTCTACACATGAAACACCTAACCACCACAAGGGTATCATACAGACAGATACCTGTTGGCCAAGCCATGCTGTATTGCTGTAACGCAACTGTAGCATTGTCATTGGCATGTACTTAACATAGTATTCCAACAGTACCATGTAGGTGGTAGCACCCATCATGTAGAACGGGTAATGGTGTGTACATGTGGACAAGTTTTATCTTGTCTATCCTGTGATATTCACATTTCCAAAGGTATTCTGCAGTCCCTCGGTGTATCACCTAAGCAAGAAGGTGTCTGTATGCATATCGGCAACAGTTTCCATACACCTACACTGGATGTCCATCACTCACAGACTTTGTTGTGTTTTAACATGTCTGACATATACTCCAGACATAAACCCTCACCCATATTAATATATCAAAGCTTTCATGGGTGTGTGTCACATAGTTGGCCTAGGACACAGATCACTGCAGTAGCCTGCATTGTCACCAACATACATTTATGGCCTAAGGTCTGGGAAGCTGCGGCACATGCTGGCAAAGATAACAACTGTATTCATATGAGGCAGGCTTCACACATAGGAACTATTAAAGGTCACAGGTACATATCTGTATGTGGCACACACTTACCTGATGTGTGCATTGAAATTACTGTTATAATAATATGTCATACAATAATAAAAGCAAAACACACAACACATTGACAAACTGTGTGACAAACACACACATGGCATTTGTAGGATTTAAACCCCTACCTAACTATGTTAAGATACTTGAGAGAGAGAGACGCATTAGCACAGCGCGCTATTTGCATTACTGGATGATTTCCCTTCTCCTGCTGTATTTATAGGGTGCTGACATCATCAGTCTTTCCAAAGAAGAATGTACATCTTTTAGTGTGTTATCCTAGTCTTCAAAAAGGCCATCCCTTTCACAGAGAATTGCATACATACACACCCCCCTGCCCCCCCCCAAACACACACACACATAGCGTTTGCAGGATTTAAACCCCTACCTATGTTATGATAATTGAGAGAGATGCATTAGCACAGTGTGCTATTCGCATTACTGAATGATTTCCCTTCTCCTGCTGTATTTATAGGGTGCTGACATCATCAGTCTTTCCAAAGAGGAATGTACATCTACTACTATCCCTCAGTATTGGGGATGACAATATCTGTGCATTAACAGACACCTAGGTCAGGGTCACATATGCACACGGGCACTGCCAGGTTATGTTCTATACCATGCTTCGTGACCACATGACTTGTAACACACAACACAACTAGGGGGTGTATCCATATACATCACAGATACACACATCTCTGGGTTGGTAACACTGCACTAAGCAAGACAGGCTATACATATACAACTACCATTGTGCAAAACTGCCTTTTGGTTTGGTGTGTAGCTCAGACCACCCTCCCCCCCCATACCCAGGAACCGCACTCAGCTTTCCTGGGAACAGTGTAGGATATGAAGGTCTTCACACGCACCATTATAGTGGTTGAGTTCAGGTACACGAATATTGACTGGGGATACTACTCGGGCCTTAACAACATCACCCTACAGTCACTACAATTTGTGAATCCATGTGCTATGGCACAACCAGTCACCACAGCCACAAGGGGGAATACATATTGGACCTGATCATCACCAACATGGGGACTCTATGTTCCCCACCAGAGGTAGATCCCTCATTGTTAAGATCAGACCATAAACAACTTTCCCTGGACATCCATATCCTGTCCCCACCCCCAGCCAAGGAAATCACTGTAAAGAATTTCTCAAAAGCAGACTTCGCACTTGTGAAGACTGGGGTGAATACTTCAAAGGCCCCGTGCTGGAGGATAATACAGCCCAATCTGCAGAATCCTTTACAAACGCATTCTATGAGCACCTGCAGGTATGCATTGATCATGCTATCCCAAATAAAAACATAACTCCTCCAAAACAGGAGACCTGTCTGGTTGACCCCGGCCATATATAAGCTGTACAACAGGAGGAGGAAGCTACTACATAACAGAGCAATATCCCACAGAGGGAGGACATATCTGAACAGTATTGGCAAGACACTTCAATCCCTCATATAATCATCACTTACAAGTTTTGACAGTGAAATTGACCAGACACTACAGATAATCACAAGGCCTTCTTTAGTTATGTCAGGAATATGTGTGGAAATACCCAGATATGCTCTGAATTGTTGCATAACAGCACAAAATATGCCAAACCTACGGACATAGCCTACACCCTGGCAAAGAGAGTCTGCACAAACGCCCCCCCCTTACCCGCCAAGGGTACAGATGCTCATCCCAAATGAACGTAACCTCCCTGACATCACAGATGCACAGGTGAAAGGTGCCCTCTCCACAGCAAATAACACAGCATATGTATGGGACTGGATGGTGTCCCACGCTGTGTCCTACATGAGCTCTGAGTAGAACTGAACACTCGCATCAAGTCACTGTTCCAACTTAGCCTTGCTACAGGATATGTACCCTGAGAATGGCATACAGATACAGTGCTCCCACTCCACAAAGGTGGTGCCACAATGGACCACAGGAACTATCACCCCATAAGCCTGACTAGTGTGGTAGAAACAGCTATGGAGCGTATTATCATGGACGTCATAATCAAAAACATTGTGAGCCTCCAGACAGTGGATCATACACAATTCGGCTTTGTTAAGGGCAGATCTTGCCTCTTACACATAGTTCATATCTTTGAAACGGTTACTGAATCCATGGATGAGGGCAAGGTAGTTCACACAGTCTACCTGTACCTTGCAGAAGCCTGCAACACAATACCCCACTCAGGCATCATACATATGCTTACCAGCTTAAATATCAAGCCGTATATCACTAGATGTGTTGCTATCTGCCTCAGGGATGGAACCCACATGGTCAGAATTGCAGGTACCATGTCCATTTCCAGACCAGTTACAAGTGGTGTCTCACTGGGCTCAGTTGTGGGACCTGTCCTGTTCAGTATGTACTTCTCTGAGGTTCAGACTAACACGGGGGATTATGTCTAACAAATGTCACAGATGACTGCTAACCGGGGGCCATAAGCGACACTGCAGCTGACACATGCTTCCTCAATAAGGGTCTCATAGAGATGGATGCTTGTTGCCAGAGCCATGGCCTTGTGCTAAATGCTAAGACATGCATAGCCATCCCCTTTGGGGAAAACAAGGTGCACACAAATCACCACATATGTGGTAATCCATTAAGTACAGAAGATGTATTTACAGATTTGGGGACCAACATAGATTGTAAGCTCTCCTTTGCTAATCACATTGACAGAGTCATTGCAAAGACCTTTATATAGCCCTCCTTATCACGTGGGGGTTTGCATGTAGATCATGGGAGGTCATTGTGGCCCTCTACTAGTCACTCATCAGACCCATGTTTGACTACAATGCCCCTTTTGGGGTGTACCTTACCCAACACCTGCAGCAACTACAGTGACCACAACAGTACCTCCCCAAGAGGATCATGGGCTACACACAGATGTCCTATGCAGCTCAACTAAAGGATCTCCAGCTCTACTCAGTTGCTTAATGCCTACTCAGAGGTAATCTATGCCTGACGTACACAGCCATGTCAAACCCAGAAGTAATGGACATGCTCCACCTCATAACATCCAAGACCCTTACAGCTACACACTCTAGGGACTTAAACCTCAGCACAAAACTAAACAGGACATGCTGCAGGGACACATTCATTACTCAGAGGCTCCCCTCACTCTGGAATTGAATCCCAATTAGAGTTAGACATAGCCCCTCGCCAACCCTCTTCCAGCAAAATCCAGCCGCATGGATGGGAACTTGCAAATTCACCCCTGGGATCTCCACTATGTCCCTGCTTGACAGAGGCACAGCAAACTAGCCTTAAAGGGTGCCTTCTGTGACCTACTTTACAGAGGCACAGTAGGCTACTCTACTGGGGAGGCGGACGCCAAATACACTCTGCCTAGGCTTATGAATTCCCTAGGGCAGACAGCCTAGTATCGACCTCTGCACATATGTTTATGTTCAGGATGCACAATATTTGTTGCTGATACTGTTTTCAGGTCTTTATTGCCGTAGCTTTCCCAGTTTCTATGAACAACTTGTGTATGTGTGTAACATGTTTGATCATGACAGGGTTCCAGTATATTAATATATGTGTCTGTTGTCATTTAACTGTGTGCACAGGGCAGATTGCTGGATCATGGGAGGTTCCTGGCTTAACACATACAACTGCCAGATATGTGTGGCTGACTGCTATACTCAGATATGGCCTAAGTGTGTGAGCATACCCAGTTCAGGCTTTCCATGGTTTGTTGCCTGACATATGCCTAATTTATCCAAGTGTGTGAGCATGCCCAGTGTGACCTTTCCATATGTTGTGATCTGAAGTCCACTACATTTGTGGTTGTGTGTGAACATGACCAATCTTGACATTTATACTGTGTGTGTTGGAAGTCATGTTGTGTTCTTACTGCCAGACTCCTTTGTGTCATAACTCAACAGGGATTATGCTGTGCCTGCAGGGTTTCCATGGGATAGTTTGCAAAGACTTGTCAACATTCTTTCATACTGGCTGAACACTGCAATACTGTCATGGTGTAGTGGTTCAGTACTTTCACTATGGTGCACAGTATCATGGGTTTGAGTCCCATCACTGCTTTAAATGTTCATACTGAGCAGACCAGACTGGTTAAGGGCCAGTTGGGCAACTATTATCATGTTAAATTTTGTTCAGCTATGGCCTACTTAAAAGAGGCTTGTCCAACATTGCTGTGTATTCACCAACTTGAGTGGACATTGTCAAACATTAATAAACATTGACCACAGTTGTACTAGTTGGTGTGTGTGATTCTGTTCATAGGTTTATACTAGGCTATCTGCCTTAGGGCATTTATAATCCTAGCCAGAGTGTGTTTGGCTTTCAACACATATTTTAAGTGGAGTTTGCCATGACATTTTTAAAGGTTAGTATACTGTGCCTCTGTCTAACAGTGATATAGAAGTGATACCCAGGGTAAACCTACAATCTCCCATCCACTCATCAAGATTCCTCTTGAAGAGAGTCAATGAGGGACTCTGGCTAACCTTGAGTGGGAGTTTACTCAAGAGTGGAGGGAGCCTCTGGGTTATGAATCTGTCACTCCAGCATGTCCTATTTATTTCAGTCCTGAGGTTCAGGTCTCTTGAGCACATAGCTTGATGGGATTCGGATTTTCCGAGGTGCAGCATGTCCATTGATTCCAGGCTGGACGTGGCTTTATACATCAGACATAGATCGCCTCTGGGCAGGCGGTATGCCAATGAGTGGAGCTGCAGTTTCTTTAACAGGGCAGCAAATGGCATCTGTTGGAGCCCTTTGATCGTCCTGGTGAGGTACTTTTGTGGTCTTTCCAGCTGCTACAGGTGTCTGATAAGGTACATCCCATAAGCAGCATTGTACTCAATTATGGACCTGATAAGGGATGAGTAAAGAGGCACGATGACCTCCCCTGATCTAGATGTGATTATCTTTATGATTAGGTGGGCTATATGAAATGTTTTTCTAAACACTTTGGCCACGTGGTTGTCGGATGAGAGATTGCTATCAACTTGGGTCCCCAGGTCCCTTATCACTTATTCCATACTTAATGGGTTACCACCTGTGTGGTAATTTGTGGGCACTTAGTTTTTGCCAAAGGGGATGACTATACACTTATTATTCGTTTAGCTTGAGGACATGTTTCTGGCACCAGTTGTCTGTTTCTATGAGACCCTTTTGTAGGATGCTTGTGTCAGCTGGAGGGTTGATTATGGCGCCCAGTTTGCAGTCATCTGCAAACTTTTTCAGCCACAGTCCTTCTGTGTTGGCCTGTACCTCCGAGAAATATATACCAAACAAGGGAGGTCCCAGGACTGAGCCTTGTGGGATGCCACTTGTAGCTGGTTTGGGGTCTGACATGGCTCCAGCATTTCTGACCATGTCGGTTCCGTCCTTGAGCCAGTTTGCAACCCATCTAGTGACATAGGGGCTTATATTGAAGCTGGTGAGCTTATCTATAATGACCAAGTGGGGTATTGTATGGAAGGCTTTTGCGAGGCCCAGGTAGGCTGTGTGGACCACCTTCCCCTCGTCAATGGCCTTGGTGACTGTTTCAAATGACTCAACCAGGTTTAAGAGGCAGGATCTGCCCTTAACAAAGCCAAACTGGGTAGGATCCAGTGTCTGTAGGTCTCCAAAATGTCTGTGGATTTGGTGTATTGTTTGTCATTTTGGACTAATTCTGAGCATATCTGGGAATTCCCACCCAGGGTCCTACCATAACTAAAGAAAGCCTTGTGATTATCCTTAGTGTCCTGTACAATTTTTATCTCAAAGATGGCCTTAGATGATTTTATGTGTGGCCGTAGTTTTTTAATAATACTGATCAGAGATGCCTTCCCTTTTTGGGATTTTGCTCTATCATATAGTAGCTTCCTCCTTATATTGTATGGTTTCTTTATGGCTGGGGTCCACCAGACAGGATGCCTGCCTTTGGAGGATTGGGTCTTGGTTTTATTTGGGATTGCATGATCCATGCATTCCTGAATGTGTTCATAGAATGCGTTTATAAAGGGTTCTGAGGTCTGGGCCATATTTTCCACAGGCACAGAGGCTGTGAAGGATTCCACCTCGGTTTGGAGGAGTGTGACATTTGCTTTAGTGAAAAATTTTCACTGTAGTTTTCTGGCCATGGGCTGGGGTCAGGACGTGAATATCCAATGAGATTACTCTATGGTCTGATCTTACCAGTGAAGGATACACTTCTGGTCTTGGGCATAGAGTCCCCATGTTGGTGATGATCAGGTCCAGTATATTTTCCTCTCTTGTGGGAGTGGTAGCAAGTTGTTCCATAGCATTTGAGTTTATAATTTCTAGGAACCTTTGGGCTAGGGTGTTGGAGATAGGGTAATGCTCCCAGTCTATGTTTGGGTAGTTGAAGTCACCCAATATAATGTTGTTTGGGGAGACCTTCATATTTTCATGTGTTCTCCAGTCGGCCAAGTGTGGTTCCTGGGTTTAGGAGGGTGGTCTGTAGCAGGCTATGAACTGGAAGGTGGCTTTACCCACTGTTAGTTGCACATGGATAGTCTCTGATGCGTCATGCTGTGCCACCAACCTGGGGGTGTGGGTATCTTTGACAAATATTGATACTCACCCTACTTTTGTAGTTTGTTCCATGTTTTGTGGCTGTAAAGGATGGTATGAGGTGTAACCTGTTAGTGCTAGGGTGCTCTTGGGAGTCTTGAACCAGGTTTCTGTTACTGCACAGATATCAACATTCTCCATGCTGAGGAGAGTTTGGAGTGTGTGCATCTTGTGGTTTAGACTTCTGGCATTGAGTAGCATTACTTCTAGTTTCTTATCCCTTGTGATACCTATGGAGGTGGGTTTGTCTTTTTAGCCTTACCTAAAAAAGGCACTACGGGGGTGACGAGCCTTTGGCAATATCCAAAAGGCCACAGGTGACAGGTGAAAGCCATCCGTAGCGAAGCATCATGTCTTGTCGAGCATGTCATCCCAGGCTGACAGGCATTGGATCCCCTTTCACTGACACCAATACTTAAGCCAATTGTTGTAATTGATCATCTCGTCTTCATATTGTGGCATCATGCTTGGTGAGGGTAGGATAATACTCAAGGTCATCAAGTTTGCATATACTACATGGTGATAAATGCTGTTTAGCACTACCTTACATTGCTTAACACATGGCAATCATGCCTCAGGTGGTGCTGCTGGGCTGCCTATGTCGGATGCACATACTACACTCCCTGCACATGTTTGAAAGCAGGTTGTGTCAACTTAGGCATCCCTTTCACTATATGTGGGAGTCAGAGAGAGGTATCATTTCCAGGGTTCCTACTGAGCCAGTGTATGTGCTATGTGTTGCCTCTTTGCCAAGGCATACTGGGCACACCTCCTTCTGCCTACTGGGGCAGGCTCAGGTTGTTCCTCCTCCGAGTCACGCTCTGCCTGTGATGGCCTTGGTAATGGTGGGGGGCTGTTTGGCCCAGGCATATGCTGGTCCTGCTGCAGCTATTTTTGCAGAATCATATTATGTAGTATGGCACATACCATGACAATTTGGGTATATGTAGTTGGTGAGTACTGCAAGGCACCACCAGATGTGTCGAGGCACCGGAACCGTGACTTGAGCAACCCAAACACACGCTTGATTACATTTCATGTTTGTGTGTGTGCCTCATTATGGCTTTCCTGTTCAGGTGTGTGTGCATTTCTGATGGGTGTCATCAGCCATGGCTCCAGTGCATAGCCAGCATCCCCCACTAGGTGACCATGTGGGATGTCCCCATTGGCAAATGTCTGGTACAGCTGCGTCAGATGCCAGATATGGGAATCATGGTAGCTTCCAGGGCAGCCAGCACACACATTCATTATTATGCCCTGGGCATCACACATGACCTGGCAGTTGATGGAGGGGAAGCCCTTGCGATTAATGTAGGCCCTACCCCGCTCACCAGCTGGTGCTTTGATGCGTATGCGTGCAGTATATTGCACCCACTACCTCAGGGTATTCTGCTATTTGCTAGAAGAGACGCATATTGCTGGCCAATACCTCTCAGGAATTGGGGAAATATACATGATCACCGACATGTGCTGACATAGCATCCAGGAACTGGTGCAGAACCCTGGATGCTGATGCCTGTGATATCACCAGTATTCTTAGGCCAACACATACCTTGGTTTCTACTGGGATGGGTTCCCCTCTGTTGATTCTGTGTGTGAGGCATGGCCTGCACAGCTCAACAATTTGCTGCAGGAGGTCTCTGTCCACTCTATAGCGCTCCACTATCTCCAGCTCATGTAACCCCTGGTAGGTAACCCTGGGCCTGTACACTCTTCTCCGTCTCTTCACTGTGGGTTGTCCAGCAGCATTTGCATTGTCACCACCCTCAGCATGTTGCATATGTCGCCTTATAACAGCAATGGCAGCCCCTAGCATTTTTTGTCTGAGTGAAGCTTTTTCAGTTTTCACTTCTAGTAGCTTACTCCAGTGTTGCAGTGTCTCTTGAGAGAAACAAACTGCACTGTTGTTTGCAGAGTTCTAAGTGCTGGGCTGGGCTAGTGTTCTGCCTGTGTAATTGCCTGATTCAGATTGTTTGCACCTGCTAGCTCCACTAGTATTCCCTGGTAGCTTCCTACTATTTGTTGTGCTTCCTTTTTCCTTTCTGTTTCCTCAGGGGGGAGTGATGCGCATACAAGTGCAAACACGCTCACAGCAGCTCACAAGCGCGCACACAGGCTTAGACGGACTAATACTTGCTTATTCAGGTTAAAACGCACGCACACCAGCGCAAACGCGCTTACAGGTCTTTAAAGTGCCTTATACATGCTTACTCCGGCTTAAACGCGCGCACTCAGTCTTACTCGAGTTTACAGGCATGCACACGCGCGCATACCTGCTCAGCAAGAAACTTTGGTGTTATCCACAGTATACACCTTCCATTTCTTGGCTTTCCCTGTCCTACCTGTTGACACACCTGTTTCCATGATGTCTAACTGACAGCTAACATATGCCACTCTGCTCCAATGAGCTTCACTACTTTCATACATACCCCCCTTGTGATGTCCCCTATTTCCTACTCTGTTACTCCCCATATCCTACTCCTACACTGCACTGACTGTGCTCATTTGCTATGTAAAAGTGCGATTCACTATCCTAACACTCATTTACATAGGATTGCCTACTAATGCTTGGTTACATGTCTTAGACTGGGCTTCTCCCCTTAGCAACCCCTACTCGGTGGCCATGTTGTCTTCAGCCTGCTATTCCCTTACAATGTAATTTAACAATTTTCATAACTTCCACATTTGTGGCTTTTATTTTCTTATTTTATGGTTTTTATAGCGCACCCTGTTTGCGCGGCGCTGCGCTACACTTAAACATCGGAAATCGCCGAAAAAAAAAAGTATTTTTGTTTTAATTTTGCTTCTGGGAACATTTCCAATGGCCGTATATTTGGCCAATGGCATGCTTCCTCAACCATATGCAACCTTTATTTGGAGCTGACAAGGCTCCGTTGTGCTATTTGCAGAACGGTACTCAGTTGTCAACGGAGTACATTTCTGCAACTAATACACCTCCTACACGGACAGGTTTGTGCTTCCTGGATCGCGAATTTACCTCATTTGCATGCCTTTCGGCTGCAAGTGAGGTAATTTGCATATCCCAGCCCTGTCCATGTAGGAGACATTTTAGGAGCTCTCTTACACGCCCCTACAGGCGTTCCTGGATCGCTCGTCGGACATGATGGCTGCATGGAGTCTTACTCTACTTGCACACTCCGTGCAAGCCATTGAGAATCCGGCCCTTAGTTAAAAACAGAAACTAGACTCTAAAGATGAAGCAAGCAAAACAACTGTGGAACAAGGCTGAAAGACCTCCAGGAGAAACAGAGGTACTATGAAAAACACTGGTCAGTGTTTCTAGTGACGCAATATTTATTAATTAAATGGAAGTAATGTTGCATAGTAAAACTGTGCATAATGACTTCAGTGAACTGCTGAAAACAATACTCTGTGGAATTTTATTGCAACACAATGTCTTAACTGTTTTCTTCTAAAAAAATATGTTACATAATTCTAAATTTTCTGTATTTGAAAACGATCACTGTTCAGTGTGTTCTGTAGCAAAGTTTAAGAAATATCGGTTTGAGAAAGCCTAACAAATTCTGTGAAGTTCTAACTGCTCATAAACTAGAGGTCATGTTTATTATTTTATTTATTTAGACTTTGTTAATTGGATTATTTCGACTAGGCTAGTGGACGCTTTTCAGAGGAGATTAAATGTGGTATTTATAGTTTAGGGAAAATTTGGCCAGGGCGTTGGGGAACTTTCCCTACTTTTTTCAGCAGGTGCAGTGGTATCTTTTGGATCCACCTGAGTTCTCACCAACTCAAGCAGAGTGATGTTATGTCCTGAAACAGTTAAACTTCTAATGCACAAATACAAATCTAGTAATATTTCTAATTGTTTGCTTACTCTGTGCCTATACAAGAGAAAAAAAACTTGTAGCAGAATAACAGTGGTGAACTGATAGAAACAAGTCTTCGGTGAAAGTGCTGGTGCATGTGAATGAGTTGCATTGGGAAACTTGAACACCATGCAAATGGTAGCATTTACAGTGAACAAAATGCTGAGTTCAAAGACAGTAGCTTTACTGTGAGGTCAAAACTGAATCCTAAGCTAGAGTGCAGAATGTCCCAAAAATGAAAAAAAACACTGTTTACTTGAACTGGGTGTCAATGGCTCTGCTTTCTGAATTGTCCTGAGTTTAAAACATGTACAGTCACTGTCTTCAATGTTGTTGTCTTTCGGCTTTTCCCGGTTAGGGGTAGCCACAGCGGAACTCTGGTCCGCTAATGATTGTCAGTAGATATTGATGAACACCGAGGTGCCAGCTCGATGTTCAACCTTCAATGAAGGCACACCCATTTACGCTTGTCTTTCGAACGCCCACCCAACCTCGGGGAGGTACATGCAGACTCCACACAGAAGACACTCCCCGCACTCCAGCCGAGAATCGAACGGGAGAACTTCTTGCTGTGAGACAACAATGCTACCGCTGCACCACCGCGGATGATAACAATAAATGCTTTCTGAAGCTAAAAGAGAGCTGTGCTGCTTGTAAAATGCACTCTTTAGTACAAAACTGCATGTTGATGGAACAGCCACAGAGATACTTTACTAAAAGGATAAAAGGCCTAAACATATCCTACATGGACTGACTAAAGGCACTGTCAATTGTATCTTACAGACTCCTAAGAGGTGACCTGTGTCTGACATACAAGGCATCGTCTGACCCAATACTGATGGATTTACTGCACATCAGCAAGTCAAATGGTATCAGAAATACTCAGTCTAGGGATCTAAACCTTTTCTTCAACATCAACAGAACAGTTTGAAAGGACAGCTATATCTCTCAGAGTACACTGCCGCTGTGGAACTGACTCCTCAACCACATAAAACAAAGTTCATCCCTGTCCATATTCCAGCTAAATTTACATCTATGGATGGAAAAAGTAACATTTACTCCAGAACTGCTCGCTGTATTACTAATAGGTAGTGATAGCTCTTAAATACTTTATCCCATGCATGGGTCCCTTCAAATTATTGATGGCATGATCCCAGTTATTCTCATTAGGGGTAATAGATAGTTATTGACCATGGAATGGTCAAGACCAATCTATAATCAAATAGGATAGGTTAATTCATGCTCCTAAAGGGAAACTGGCTAAACTTAAAATGACCCACAAGGACAGCAGGCCTAGTACATACCTACGAGCCTATGACAATGCAAGTACAGCTTGTTGAGAAGTGAAAACAAAAGAAAGTTTGATGTGCAGTATATAGAATCACTTACAAATGATGCAAATGTACAGAACACTGAACCTTACTACTTACTGTCTGAAATTCCTTTTCATTAGTGAACCGTGGTAAAGTGTATCAACCTTTCCCTAAGTACATAACTGCTAATGCTTTGGAACGGTTACATCTACAAAAAGGAAAGATGATTACCTTGTACCCATAGGAAGATTTGCTCTAGCAATGAAAAGAAAGTGCCCAGGACAATAAAAACAACAATGCTTTGTTGAAGTCGCACTACAGACTTGTAAAATAAAAGGATGTGTGTTTAAAATGTCTTCACCTTAACTCCAGTGACATTTTGTAAAACTAAAAGATGAGTGAGGTAGAACAGCTGACAAAAGCAAGAATGTGTTGTCATCACAAACAGGTGAACAAATGTCTTATGTGTAAGCAATGCTGACTAACAGAATTTATTAAATGAGTGCTATCAAAAAAAGATTAAAAAGCCAGAGCTTAGGGAAAAGGTAAAGAAGGCCTTTTCAGGAACTGTAACTATACAACAAAGGCCAGCTAAGCAACAAAGGAAAGTAAATAAGACATTTCCTAAGGGTTTTAGAGCTCTGCAAGGGAAGATCAGAACTTCGACTGAGGCTATCCAAAGCTCTAAGGGCTGCCAGTTTCTAAACATGAAAGAAAATGGCAGAGTTTTAAAAAGTTTGTCTAACCTTGACCTGTATGAAAGCCATCAAAATAAAACAAAGAACTTGCTGGTTTGTTGAAGAGATGATTTAAACATTCAGAGCAAGTTGTAGCAGAGAAATAGAGTAATAAACTTAAACAAGTTCTAAGCAGGGTGATGTCAATGGTGTAAGTCAGTAAGTGGATATGTTAAAACAGAGATTGGATTCTCTAAGGAGAGATGATGAAAAATTAAGGAAACAGTAGAAGTTATGAAAAAAAGTTACATAAAACAGTCTAAAATTCTGAAAGGGCAATCTAAGACGTGCCAAAAAGTGAGACTGATTTAGTAGTGATGGGAATGATAATGCATATAATGGAAAAATAACAAAGAGAAATGGTGCTACAACTTAAAATACCAAAGAGAAGTCAAATTCAGACCAAGGCTGAGAGTACAGGTTTACATAGTGATAAAGAAGAAATACTAGGGGATTTGCAAACTCAGCAATACTGTCCTTGACTTAAAAGCAAAGTGCAAAAATGAGCAAACTGAAAGCAAGTTGCTAAAAAGTGCAGTTCAGAGAGATTGAGAACTGTATGAAAACTAAATGTTACCTAGTCATTACATGCAGTATCTGGAAGAAAACATCAGAAGGAATGAGGCTGCTATTAATTGGCTGCATAAAGAATAAGAACAATTGCAGAACAAATTCAAGCTTTGAAAAGTGCAACAAGAAGTAGCTATATCCGTGGGTCAGGCCTACCAAAGAAACATACTTCTCTAAAGCAAAAAGATGAGACTCATAGAGGGAACAGCAACAACATTCCTGGGCTGAGTATCATACAGATACACAAAATAGTGCTATGATAAATCAGGCTTCTGAGTCTTATGTGATAAAACTGAAGAAATGAACCAAAATAAAACTGGCAGTGAACGTATCTTGCATGTTGCCATGGAGTCTACACTGAAAGACTCATCGCCTGTATCTGATGTAAATTCTACTAAAAAAAATTTCTGGTATCAGAGTGTAAACACAAAAACGGTAGGAAAAAAAAACTGAAATAAGCATGGTTGCTCATTTTTTTGTATAAAGAACAGGAACATTTTCCTACAAAAAAATAAGTGAACGAGCCAGTGATCAAGATGAAGCTTATGAAACAAAATGATAAAAGTAAAGAACCGTCTGATGTAGTAGAAACTGCATTTCTACGCAAAGAAGTGGAAAACATAGCCAAGTACACAAAACCTATAGCAGTCTTATGTTGCAGTGGAGACCAAGGCTTGAAATTGACAATGAAGTTCCATACTGAGTTTTAACTCGAAGAGGAGAAAATTGAGCAGTAGAAATCTTGAGCCTAAGTTAATTCCACTGGAGTCAGAAATAATTATTGAAATCCATGGTGATTCCAGCCAAGAATGTCATATATTTTCCAAATATATGTAGAATAATTTAATAAAGCTGAAGTCCAGGACAGCAACTTGGAAAATTAGTTATATGA